>NW_026590046.1:112148-210482 GCF_907164565.1 Psammomys obesus | reverse complement strand
GGGGGGGGGGGGGGACAAGATGGTGGCGTCGGGAGGACTCTCATTCTGAGGAGCAGCACAGCAGGATTGGCACAGTGACCAGCAATCAGAACTCGCGGCCATAAAACACAAGTGATTGTGTTTCACAGGTGAGAGGATACCCCACAGTGGGGGATTCAATCAGCTTTAACTCACCCGGCTAAACCGCGGAAGAGATCCCTGTTCCGCCAGGCGCTTGGTCGCCAGCCCAGAGCTACCCGCCAGCGCAATCTGGTCACTGTCCCAGACTGAACTGTGGGCCCACAACACCATAGACTGGATTTCCCAGTCGAGAGATAACCCCATGGAGAAGGAAACAATTGGGACCGACCTCAGGTTACCCAGACATCCCCTGGAAAAGACTCGGGTTCCGCGGGTGCCCCAAGAGCCAGTCCGGACCCAGAGCCGGGACTCAGGCGCCTGCCTGCGCGCCTGATTTGCCACCTCAGATAGAACTGTAGGCACCAGGGCACCAGGGCACCAGACTGCCTGTCTCTGGCAGGAGGAAACCCCCAGCAGAGGGAGTCAGCAGCTCTAACGCTTAGGACACCCAGCACCAAAACACTTCCTGGACTCACGCAGACTCTAGTGCAGGCAGGAGCACTGTGCTCTGCCGCCATTATTGAGTTCCCCTAGGGCACTGGGACACACAGCTGCATCCTCAGACCTACAAAAGCCAGAGAGCCATTACAGCAGGCCTCAGATACTGTGCCAAGGATCAACTAGTTATTCCTGGCTAGACTGTCAAAACTGTGGGAATCCCTGGTCCTTCAAGAGGGCTGCACCCACAGCGTCTGGACCAGAGCAGTGCCTGCAGCCGCCATCACAGAGAGACACACAGCTTCTGGTCCAGAGTGAGGCACCCAGCCTCCAGACCAGAGCAGTGCCCCCAGGCGCCAACTCAACCTAGGTGCACATTCTCCAGGTCCAGAGCAGAGCAATCAGCCTCTGGCCCAGAGACTTGCTGAGTGCACCTCCCACTTTCCTGGACAGAACTGTGCGCCCCAGGATGACAGACTGAGTTTCCCTGTTGGGAGAAAACCCCACAGCTAGGGAATCAGCAGTTTCTTCAAGAGGACTGTACATGGAAATTTAGTGAGCAGCAGCACAATAAATTTATAACAAGAAACCCAGCAGTGGGGCAGCTGTCTTGAGAAATTCTATGGGTAAGAGGAGATCCCCCCCTGCCTAACATAGACCACAGCTACTACTCAGGCCTATAAACCTGAGGTGAGCAGTGGCAACTCCTGAGAAACACTGGCCATACAGTGACCATAACCAAAAAGCAGAGAAGGACTCCTTCAGGAAAAATCATCTTCCGGCCAAGGGGATACTCCCTACCTCAGGACTCCAGGAAGCACAGAAACTAACAGCCAACACCTAAATCAGCCCAATGGGTAGAGGTCAGCGTAAAGGCTCAACCAACAAAAGACAGAGCAATATGGCATCTCCAGAACCCAGCCATCCAGAGGTGAACAGCCCTGAACAATGCAGCATAATAGAAAATCAAGAAGATGACCTTACATCTATGTTGATGAAGAGGATAACAGAGGAAACAAATAAAATACATAAAGAATTAGAGGAAGATAAAACCAAACAGAACATGGCTATCCGTAAAGAAATGGAGGAAGATAAAGACAAGCAGATTATGGCCATCCGTGAAGAAATACGGGAAGATGCAGCCAAACAGCTTGTGGCCTACAGAGAAGAAATAATTAAATCACTGAAAAAAATAAAAGAGACAGAGTTGAAGGAACTAAAAGAAAAAGGAAAATACAAGCAGACAGGTGAAGGAAGTAAACAAAACAACTCAAGACCTGAAGATAGAACTAGAAAAATTAAAGAAAACACAAATGGAGGAAATAATGGACAGGAAGAATTTAGGGAAGAAAACAGGAACTACAGAGGTAAGCATAACCAACAGAATACAAGAAATGGAAGAAAGAATCTCAGATGTAGAAGATACAATGGAAGAAATCGACGTATCTGTCAAAGAAAATGTTAAATCCAAAAAATTCCTGACACAGACCGTCCAAGAAATCCAAGACTATATGAAAAGACAAAATCTAAGAATAATAGGAATAGAGGAAAAAGAAGACTCCCTTCTCCAAGGCCCAGAAAATATTTTCAACAAAATCATTGAAGAAAATTTCCCCAAGTTAAAGGAGAAGCCAATAAGCATGCATGAGGCCTACAGAACACCCAACAAATTTGACCAGAAAAGAAAATCCTCCCGCCACATAATAATCAAAACAGTAAGTATACAGAACAAAGAAAAAATACTAAAAGCTGCAAGGGAAAAAGGCCAAGTAACATATAACGGCAAACCCATTAGAAACACACCTGACTTTTCAACAGAAACTATGAAAGCCAGAAGGGCCTGGACAGATATCATGCAGACCCTAATAGAACACAGATGTCAACCCAGGCTACTATACCCTGCAAAACTCTCAGTCCTCGTAGACGGAGAAAACAAGATATTCAATGACAAAAACAAATTTCAACAATATCTACACAAAAATCCAGCATTACAGAAGACACTGGAAGGGAAAATACAACCCAAGAAAATTAGCTTCTGTCAAGAAAACACAGGAAATAATTAACCTTACTACATCAAAACAAAAAGCAACCAAACACACAACCTTATGAACACAGCCAACATCAAAATCAAAGGATCTAACAGCCACTGGTCATTAATCTCTCTCAACATCAATGGACTCAACTCTCCAGTAAAAAGACACAGATTAACAGAATGGATACGTAAACAAAACCCTGCAATCTGTTGCATACAAGAAACACACCTAAGACACAAAGATAGACATTACCTGAGGGTAAAAGGTTGGAAGACAACTTTCCAAGCAAATGGACCCAAGAAACAAGCAGGAGTAGCCATTCTAATATCTGATAAAATAGACTTTCAACCAAAATTAATAAAAAGAGATGAGGAAGGACACTTCATACTCATCAAGGGAAAATTCCACCAGGAAGACATCACAATCCTGAACATCTATGCCCCAAATACAAGAGCACCCACATTTGTAAAAGACACATTGATAAAATTTAAACCACATATAGATCCCCACACATTAATAGTGGGATACTTCAACACCCCACTCTCAACAAAGGACAGGTCAACAAAACAGAAATTAAACAAAGAAACAATATCTCTGACAGAGGTCATGAATCAAATGGACCTCACAGACATTTACAGAACATTACCCCCAAACACAAAAGAATTTACCTTCTTCTCAGCACCTCATGGAACCGTCTCCAAAATAGACCATATAGTTGGTCACAAAGCAAGCCTCAACAGATACAAGAAGACTGAAATAATCCCTTGTATCCTGTCTGATCACCATGGAATAAAGCTGGACTTCAATAACAACAGAAATAGCAAAAAGCCTACACACACATGGAAACTGAACAACTTGTTACTAAATGACAGCTGGGTCAGGGAAGAAAGAAAGAAAGAAATTAAAGCCTTTCTAGAACTCAATGAAAATGAAGACACAACATACCCAAACTTGTGGGACACAATGAAAGCAGTGCTAAGAGGAAAGTTCAGAGCACTAAGTGCCTTCAAGAAGAAATTCGAGACAGCTCATTCAAGGAACTTAATGGCCCACTTAAAAACCCTAGAAAAAGAAGAAGCAGACACACTACAAAGGAGTAGACGGCTGGAAATAATGAAACTCAAGGCTGAAATCGATCAATTAGAAACAAATAAAACAATTCAAAGAATCAATGAAACCAAGAGCTGGTTCTTTGAGAAAATCAACAAGATCGACAAACCCTTAGCCAAGCTAACTAAAAGGCAGAGAGACACCACTCAAATCAACAAAATCAGAAATGAAAAGGGGGACATAACTACAGACACTGAGGAAATCCAAACAATCATTAGGACTTACTTCAAAAGTCTATACTCAACAAAATTTGAAAACCTAAATGAAATGGAGAATTTTCTTGATCGATTTGACTTACCAAAGCTGAATCAGGACCAGGTAAATCAATTAAATAGTCCTATATCCCCCAAAGAAATAGAAGCAGTCATCAAAAGTCTCCCATCCAAAAAAAGCCCAGGACCAGATGGCTTCAGCGCAGAATTCTACCAGACCTTCAAAGAAGAGCTAACTCCAATTCTCTTCAAACTATTCCACAAAATAGAAACAGAAGGAACATTACCAAACTCATTCTATGAAGCCACAATCACCTTGGTACCTAAACCTCACAAAGACTCAACGAAGAAAGAGAATTTCAGGCCAATCTCCCTTATGAACATTGATGCAAAAATACTTAACAAAATACTTGCAAACCGAATCCAAGAACACATCAAAGATATCATCCACCATGACCAAGTAGGCTTCATCCCAGGCATGCAAGGGTGGTCCAACATACGGAAATCCATCAATGTAATCCACCACATAAACAAACTGAAGGAGAAAAAAACCACATGATCATCTCCTTAGATGCTGAAAAAGCATTTGACAAAATCCAACATCCATTCATGTTTAAAATACTGGAGAGATCAGGGATACAAGGCACATATCTAAACATAGTAAAGGGGATTTACAGCAAGCCTATAGCCAACATCAAACTGAACGGAGAGAAACTTAAAGCAATCCCACTAAAATCAGGGACAAGACAAGGCTGCCCACTCTCTCCATATCTCTTCAACATAGTGCTGGAAGTCCTTGCTAGAGCAATAAGACAGTTGAAGGAGATCAAGGGGATACAGATGGGAAAGGAAGAACTCAAATTATCACTATTTGCAGATGATATGATAGTATATATGAGTGACCCCAAAACTCTACCAGGGAACTCCTACAGCTGATAAACACCTTCAGCAAAGTGGCCAGATACAAAATTAACACAAAAAAATCAGTAGCACTCCTGTATACAAAAGACAAAAGGGCTGAGAAAGAAATTAGAGAAACAACACCATTCACAATAGCCACAAATGACATAAAGTACCTTGGTGTAACCCTAACCAAGGAAGTCAAAGACTTGTATGAAAAAAAATTCAAGTCTCTGAAGAAAGAATTAGAGGAAGATATGAGAAGATGGAAAGCTCTCCCGTGCTCATGGTTTGGCAGGATTAACAAACTAAAAATGGCCATCTTACCAAGAGCAATCTACAGATTTAATGCAATTCCCATCAAATTGCCAACACAATTCTTTACAGACCTGGAAAGAAAAATTCTCAACTTCGTATGGAATAACAAGAAACCGAGAATTGCTAAAACAATCCTCTACAATAAAAGATCTTCTGGAGGTATCTCCATCCCTGATCTCAAGCTGTACTATAGAGCAACAGTTATAAAACTGCATGGTACTGGCATAGAAACAGAATGGTGGATCAATGGAATCGTACAGAAGACCCAGAAATAAACCCACACACTTACGGACAACTGATTTTTGACAAAGATGCCAAAATCATACAATGGAAAAAAGATAGCATCTTCAACAAATGGTTCTGGTCCAACTGGATGTCTACATGTAGAAAAATGAAAATAGATCCATACTTATCACCCTGCAGAAAACTGAAGTCCAAGTGGATCAAAGACCTCAACATAAAACCAGACACATTAAATCGGCTAGAAAAAAAAAAGTGGGGAATACCCTAGAACTCATTGGTACAGGAAAAAACTTCCTGAACAGAACACCAACAGCACAGGCTCTAAGAGCAACAATCAATAAATGGGACCTCATGAAATTGAAAAGCTTCTGTAAAGCAAAGGACACCGTCATCAAAACAAAGCAACTGCCTACAGATTGGGAAAGAATCATCACCAACCCTTTATCTGACAGAGGACTCATATCCAATATATATAAAGAACTAAACAAGCTGAAAAGCAATAAACCAAGTAATCCACTTAAAAATGGGGAACAGAGCTAAAGAGAGAATTCTCTGTAGAGGAATATCAAATGGCAGAGAAGCACTTAAAGAAATGCTCAACCTCATTAGCCATTAGGGAAATGCAAATCAAAACAACCCTGAGATTTCACCTTACACCCATCAGAATGGCCAAGATGAAAAACCCAAGGGACAACACATGCTGGAGAGGTTGTGGAGAAAGGGGAACCCTTCTCCACTGCTGGTGGGAATGTAAACTGGTACAACCACTCTGGAAATCAATCTGGCGCTTTCTCAGACAACTAGGAATAGCGCTTCCTCAAGATCCAGCCATACCACTCTAGGCATATACCTAAAAGAGGCGCAAGTACACAAAAAGGACATTTGCTCAACCATGTTTGTAGCAGCTTTATTTGTAATAGCCAGAAGCTGGAAACAGCCCAGATGCCCCTCAACTGAAGAATGGATGCAGAAACTGTGGTACATCTATACAATGGAGTATTACTCAGCAATGAAAAATAACGAAATCATGAAATTTGCAGGTAAATGGTGGGACCTGGAAAGGATCATCCTGAGTGAGTTGTCCCAGAAGCAAAAAGACACACATGGTATATACTCACTCATATAAACATACAATATAGAATAAACCCACTAAAATCTGTACATCTAAACAAATTAAGCAAAAGAGAGGATCCTAACTAAAATGTTCAATCTCCACCCTGAAAGGCAAAGAGGATGGACATCAGAAGAAAAAGAAAATAGGAAACAACCTCGGAACCTGCCACAGAGGGCCTCTGAAAGCTTCTGCAGTATAGACTGTCAAAGCAGATGCTGAGCCTGATGGCCAACTGATGGGCAGAGTGAATGGAATTCTATGTAAGAAGTGGGAAATAGTAAGAGCTGGAGGGGACGGGAACTCCACAAGGAGAGCAAAAGAACAAGATAATTTGAACACAGGGAACTTCCCAGAGACTCATACTCCAACCAAGGACTATTCGTGGAGATGACCTGGAACCCCTGCACAGATGTAGCCCATGGCAGTTCAGTGTCCAAGTGGGTTACATAGTAATGGGAAGAGGGACTGCCTCTGACATAATCTGATTGGCCTGCTCGTTGATCACTTCCCCCTGAGGGGGGGAGCAGCCTTATCAGGCCACAGTAGAAGACAATGCAGCCACTTTTGATGAGAACTGATAGACTAAGATCAGAAAGAAGAGGAGAACCTCCCCTATCAGTGGACTTGGGGAGTGGCATGCATGCAGAAAGGGGAGGGAGGGTGGGATCGGGAGGGGCTTATGGGGGGATACTAAATGAATAAAGTGTAATTAATAAAAAAAGTGAAAAAGTAAAAATAAATAAATAAATAAATAAATAAATAAATAAATTACTTATTTTTTGTGCATGTATCCATGTATACTCGTGTGTACATGAGTGTGTGTATCCACAGAGGCAACAAGTAGTTTGAGATTCCCAGGAGCTGGAGTTATAGGTGTCTGTGAATCTACTGACATGGGTGCTAGGAATCAAACTCAAGTTCTCTAGAAGAATAGCAAGTGGTATCAACTGCTGTGCCATCTTTCCAGTCCCACTAAACATTATTTTGAATAATGATAACAAAACCTCAATCATTTTGCCTGTCTTTTTTATAAAATATATAGCTCATTCAAACCAAATAATAAATAAGAGACAATTTCTCTCAAACAATCTCTCTCTATCTCTTTAAGGTATCATTATGTAGACTCATAGAGATCTTCCTGTGTATGCCTTCTGATTACTTTGAGTCTCCCCACATCCATGAACACATGAACATCATTAACTTGACTTGGTTGAAAGCAAAAGAAAAGACATGAAGTTGGGAGGAAGATCTGTTGAGGGGACTATGGGAGTGATAGGAGGTGGGAAATGGCTGGGTAAGTGTGATCATGTTTCATTGTACGTATGTACAAAATTCTCAAGAATAAAAAATAAAAATTCACCATTTTGCAATGATTAGTGAATTAACTGGCCTAAGCAGAAATTATCAGTAACTAACAGCATAAAACAGAGGCAAGTGTGCATGACAAACCTCCTGATGCTAATAATAGGAAGGGAAAAGAAAGCCCTGAATCTGATCTAGCTTATAAGAAAAATAAGACAGAGGGTTGCATTAAGATACTACCTGGGAAGCTCTGAACTTGAATTTCCCCATCTTCGGGGTCTGGTTCTTCTACCTCCAGTTTGATAATGAGATTTGGTTTAGTAACATGCTGTTCTGAGGATGATAACTGGTAGATACCTCCTTGGTCATTAGAGCCTGAAACAGAAGAAGTTGCAGTTTGGGGTCAGCACAAGGAACTTGTCACTTGGCATAACCAATTTAGCCAATATTTTGAGTTTCCTTTAAGAAAAGGAAAATGTGATATCAAGCAAGCCAAGGCTCCCTGCTGAATACAAGAACCATCAAATATTACCTGTGGAAGTCACCTTAACTACAGAAATGAGGTTGCTGTAGGTCTCAAGCATCACATCTCTATACAGGGTCCTCTCTGGAGGGTTCAGGTATTGCCACTCTTCCTGGGTGAAATCCACAGCTACATCCTCAAATGTCACTAGTTCCTGAAATGGCAAGCTTTTTTTTAATTCTAAAATGCCAATCACTGAATGATAAGTATATAATGTGAGGGAACAGCAAACTGAGCTCCCAGTTCAATACCTGCTCTACCAGCATATCTGTCTTGCATTTTCTTAATTGCTAATTGATGTAGGAGGACCCAGGCCACTGTGGCACCACCATCTCTATACAGATGGGTCTGGGTCTATGAGAAAAGTACCTCAGTAGGGTAGAAAGAGCAAGCCTATAAGCAGCATTCCTCCATAGTATGCTTCAGTTCATGAATTGTTTCCTGAAAACGAGTGATTCTAATATAACTGCAGCTTAAAAATTACACTTCAAAATTTATCACTGACCTAAATGTAGTATCTAAATTCATAGTACTTGTAGGGAAAATAAGTGTGGGATAAACTCCTTTAAACCTTGATGAGTCAAGTATTTTTTCTGTAACACAAAAATTCCAAAGATACTAACTCTTTTTTTGATGCTCACTTTTAAATATAATGAAAAGACAACAAAAGAGAAATAAATATTCCACATCAAATATCTGATAATATAAAAGTACTTCTAAGTGTATAAAAACTAAAATAAGATATAAGAGCTATATAAACTTTTTTCCCTGGCTGCAGGGGTACACAGCCAGCAAAGGTCCATAACCTCCAGTTTGGAGGAGGTCTATGGACCCCACAATCATCTAGGCTTGCGGGTCCTTAGGAATAGTCAGTCCTTAGGAACAGCCCATTAGAACCTGCCCAGCCTTTTTCTTGCCTACCAGAGGATACAACCAGCAGAGGTCTATAACCTTCCCTCTGGAAGATGCCTGCCTGTCCCAGAATCATCCAGGCCTGTGAGAACCCAGAAACAGCCAGGTTAGAGCCTGGCCAGCCTTTCTTCTGGCCACGGGGACACAGCCAGGAGATCAATATCCAGGCTTGCAGGTCCGTAAGAATACCCAGACAGCAGAAGTGAGCAGTCTGCTATTCTCTGAGATCCACTATAGGCCTAAAGTTCTGCCTGCCTCCCTGAGGAGTCCTGTTAGCAACAGGAACATCCAGCCAACACCAGGGACAACCAGATGGCTAAAGGCCAGTGTAAAAAATCACAACAAATGCCACGGAAGTATGATATTACCAGAACCCTGTTATCCTACTACAGCAATGTTCCCCCTACTACAGCAAGCCATGGAAACCTTGACACAGCTGAAGCAAAAGAAGACAATCTTAAGTCCAACATTATAAAGGTGATAGAGGCCTTAAAAGAAGATATGAATAAATCCTTTCAACAAATAAAATACAACTCAAAGAGGTGAATAAACTCCTTAATGAAATATAGGAAAATACAATTAAAAAGGGAAGGAAATGAATAAAATTGTCCAAGACCTGAAAATGAAAATAGAAGCAATAAAGAAAACACAAACTGAGGCCATCCTGGAGATGGAAAACCTAAGGAAGAGAACAGGAACTACAGTATCAACAACAGAATACAAGAGATGGAAGAGGAGATCTCAGGTGTAGAAGATTTGATTGAAGAAATTGATACAACAGTCAAAGAAATGTCAAATTTAAAAAGTTTCTGACACAGAATATCCAAAAAACCTGAGACACTATGAAAAGACCAAACTTAAGAATAATAGGAATAAAAGAAGGAGAACAATCCAACCTCCAAGGCCCAGAAATTCTTTTCAACATAATCATGGAAGAAAACTTCCCCAACATAAAAAAAAGAGATACTATAAGCATACAAGCTTACAGAACACCAAAAAGATTGGATCAGAAAAGAAAGTACTCCCACCATAAAAATAATCAAGACACTAAATGTACAAAACAAAGAAAGAAAACTAAAAGCTGCAAGGGGAAAAGGCCAAGTCACATATAAATGCAGACCTATCAGAATTACACCCAATTTCTCAACAGAAGCTTTCAAACAGAAGGGCCTGGAAAAATATCTAACAGACACTAAGAGACCACAGATGTCAGTTCCGACTACTATACCCAGCAAAAGTTTTAAGCACCATAGTGAAAGAAAATAAGATATTCCACAACAAAAATGAATTTAAAAAACATCTATCCATAAATACAGCCCTACAGAAGACACTAGAAAGAAAACTCCAATCTAAGGAAGCTAACAGCACCATAGAAAACAAAGGAAGTAAATAATCCCACATCAACAAAACCAAAAGAAGGGAAGCTCCCACACACACCACACACATACACTCTACCACCACCGACATAAAAATAGCAAGAATTAATAATCACTGGCCATTAATATCTATCAACACCAATGAACTCAATTCCCAAATAAAAAGACACAGGCTAACAGAATGGATGGAAAAACGGGATCCATCATACTGCTGCATATAAGAAACACACATCAGTAACAAAGATATACATTGTCGTAGAGTAAAGGGCTGGAAAAAAAGTTTTCTAAGTAAACGGAAGCAAGAAGCAAGCTGGAGTAGCCATTCTAGTACCTGAAAAAAAAAAAGACTTTCAAGCAAAATTAATCTGAAGAGATGGGGAAAGACAGTTCATTCTCAAAGAAAACATTTATCATGATGATGTCTCAATTCTGAACATCTATGCCCCGAACACAAGGACAACCACATTCATATAAGAAACATTACTAAAGCTTGAATCACACATTGAATCCCATACATTAATACTGGGAGACTTCAATACTCCACTCTCACCAATGGACAGATCATCAAGCCAGAAACTAAACAGAGAAATAATGAAATTAACATATATCATGAATCAAATGGACCTAACAGATATCTACAGAACATTTCACTCAAACTCAGAATGTACCTTCTTCTCTGCACCTGATGGACCTTCTCCAAAACTGAACACATACTTGGACACAAAATAAGCCTCAACAGATACTAGAAAATTGAAATAACTACTTGTATCTTATTAGAACACCATGGATTAATGCTAGATTTCAACAAAACAGAAACACAAGAAAACCTACAAACTCATGGAAACTAATCAACTGTTTACTCAGTAACCCCTGGGTCACAGAAGAAATAAAAGAAAGAAATTAAAGACTTTCTAGAATTCAATAAAAAAGAAGGCACAACATATCCAAACTTATGGGACAAAATGAAGGCAGTACTAAGGAGAACGTTCATAGCACTAAGTGCCTTCAAAAGGAAATTAGAGTGTTATTATACTAGCAATTTTAAAGCACACGTAAAAGCTCTAGAACAAAAAGAAGAAAAATACCCAAGAGGAGCGGATGGCAGGAAATAATCTAACTCATGGCTGAAATCATGACTTTAAAAAACAAAGAGAACAATGCAAAGAATCAATGAAATCAAGAGCTGGTTCTTTGCAAAATCAACATGATAGACAAACCCCTAGCCAAACTAACTAAACCCAAAGAGAGAGTATCCAAATTAACAAAATCAGAAATGAAAAAGGGGACATAACAACTGGACCTGAGGAAATCCAAAGAATCATTAGGTCTTACTTCAAAAACCTGTATTTAAGACACAAACATACATAATACATAATAAAGGCAATATACAGCAAGCCTATAGCCAACATCAAACTCAAAGGAGAGAAACTTAAATCAAGCCCACTGAAATCAGGGACAAAGCAAGGCTGCTCACTCTCTCCATATCTCTTCAATATTGCACTAGAAGTCATAGACAACTAAAGATCAAGGAGATACAAATTGGAAAGGAAGAAGTCAAAGTATAACTATTTGCAGATGATATGATAGTATACATGAGAGACTTCAAAAAAATTCAACCAGCTGGCCAAGATGGTGGCTCCGGGAGAACACCTTGTCTGAGAAGTGGGACAACACACTCCGTGCAACGACCAGGAGACTGAACTCTGGGCCCTAAAACAACAGCTATCATGTTTCCCAGGTGAGGGGAGGCTCCCACGGCGTGGGAATCAGTCGGGTCCACTCTCGGCTGCCCAGCCAGAACCCGGAACAGAACCCGGCTAATGCAGGCTTTGGGTCTCCAGGCTGGTGCCACAAGCCTGCAGGTCCCGATCACTTTCCCAGGCTGATTGGTGGGCACAAGGGTGCCTGAGACCGGGATCTCAGTCGCAAAAAAACCCCACGGGGAAGGAAAGTTGCCAGACTGGTCACGGGTCACCCAGTCTTTCCCTGGAAGGTCTCTCCGACCACAGGTACCTGCCGCCATCACAACTGAGCTCCCGCCGCGCACAGAGAGAAGCTGTGCACCCAGCTCAAAATCCCTACTCCCTCTTCGGAGGAGGCAGGAGGAGTCCAGCAGAATCTGCCACAGATCACATTGTCTGTACCCCAACCCAAGATAGGGGCTGAGAAAACCCAATCCTTTCAGGAACTCCCCCAAATGCCGCCATAACCCTGCCACAGTGGAGTGGAAGGATAGAGGCGCACAGCAGCTTCATAGTGCCAGAACACCAGTGCTGCTGGCTGCTCCTAGCAAACAAACTACAGCTCGGGATCTGGGACTGTGGTCATTCTACACGTCCTGAGATTCTCCTGGGTCCAGCGCAATAAGGTCTAGCAGCAAGTTCTATCACCGGCGCCACCCCCCCCCCCCGGGACTTGGCAGAGAAACGCTGGATAAGGGCTCAGGATCCGACTGACAAGCCCCAACCCCTGCTGGCACTCCCCTGAGAGCACCTCCATAAGCTTGCCCTAGAAGAGGGGAAGGTCAGAGGGGAAGGACAGAGAGGCAGCCTGCCAAGGACACAGCATCCTCTCTCCAGCTCACCCAGCGGCCCCTAGCAGAGAAACCCAAGCTCTGGATCTGAGGACACTCAAACCTACCCGGTACTCTCTCAGAATCAGCAAACATAGATTCTACCGCCAGGCTGCTTTTGGCAGAGAGATCTGGGCCGGGGAGCTGGGATTGAGTACACTCAACCTAACTCTTTCCCGCGCCACCCAGGGACCAGTCAACATAATACCTCCTGACAGAGGGATTGGACAAAGAGACAGCACGCAAAAAAGGTGGACACCGAGTTCTGTGGCCACAGTGTCACAGAGCTGACTGTTAGCCTACCCGTGCACTTCCGCAGCAAGACAAAAACAGAGAGTAGTGAGCAAGGGGAACCTCTGCGAATTCCAACTGATCCTGCAAGAGAGTGAGTGAGCCTTCTAGGGACAGATTGCCCCAGACCCAGGGCCTCCCCACAGAAGCAACCAGACGAGATCCCTACCACCCACACCCCTAGTGTGGGCATCATAGGGATTCTTGGGATAGCGACCCCAACATTGAAGCCTCTGCCTTTTGTGTCCACAAGTGTAATCCAGACAAACAATCCCTGGATCTCAGTCAGAACTGTGTAATAGTGGCTTGCAGGCCACTGCAATATTCAGAGAATCCGCGCATGCACACTGCGCCTGCTAAAAGCACTCGCGAATAGCGCCAGCATCACATTCCTTACTTAGGGAAAACTGAAACCACAATGTACACTCCCAAGCCAGTGAACCTCTCTCATCTTCCTGAAAAAACAGTCAAGAAAACAAAAAGAGAGGATCATAGCCCGAACTACAATCTCGAGGAACAAACAGTGAGGATTATAAATAACCAGATGGCTAGAGGCAGACATAAGAACACTCCCAACAAAAATCAGGACACAATGACCTCACCAGCAACCCCACAAAACAATGGACACTTCAATTCACTAGATATACAAGAAAACGACCTCAAAACTATGTTTCTCCAGCTACTAGAGGCCCATAAAGATGAAATGAACAAAGCCCTCAGAGAAATAGCCAAAGAAATCGAGACGAACCAAGAGGAAACAAATCATGCTCTCAGAGAAATGACCACAAAAATTGAGGCAAACAGAGAAGAAATGCACAAAGCTCTCAAAGAAATGTCCACACAAATGAAGGTAAATAAAAAACAAATAAACAAAGCTCTCATAGAAATACAGTCAATTATACCCAAAGAAGTAGAGGCACAATTAGTGATACATAGAGAGGAAATGGACAAAAAAAATAGAAGCTGTCATTGAAAAGCAGGAGTCCACATTCAAACAGATGAAGGAAATGGTGCAAGACATGAAAACAGAATTATAATCAAAAAAGAAAACACAAATAGAGAAAAACCAGGAGCTGGAGAACATAGAGAAAAGATCAGGCACTACAAAGGTAAGCATCACCAACAGAATACAAGAGATGGAAGAAAGAATCTCAGGAGCCGAAGATACACTTGCAGAAATTGACACGTCTCTCAAAGAAAAAATAAAATCAGAAAAGTTCCAAACACAAAACATCCAAGAAATCAAGGACACCATGAAAAGACAAAACCTAAGAATAATAGGAGTAGAAGAAAAAGAAGACTTCAGGCTCAAAGGTCCGGAAAATATTTTCAAGAAAATTATAGAAGAAAACTTTCCCAACTTTAAGAAGGAGATGGCCATAAACATACAAGAGGCCTACAGAACACCAAGTAGACTAGACCAGAAAAGAAATTCTTCATGTCACATCATAGTCAAAACACTGAACCTACAAAATACAGAAAAAATTCTAAAAGCAGCAAGGGAAAAAGGCCAAGTAACATATGAAGGTAGACCTATCAAGAATCACACCAGATTTCTCAACAGAAACTATGAAAGCCAGAAGGGCCTGGACATAAATCATACAGTCCTTAAGGGACCACAGATTCCAACCCGGACTACTATACCCAGCAAAATTTTCAATCAACATAGAAGGAGAATTCAAAATATTCCAAGACAAAACCAAATTTAAACAATATCTACATAGTAACCCAGCTCTACAGAAGTTACTAGAAGGGAAACTCCAAACCAAAGAAAACAACTACATCTAAGGAAACAGAGGAAATAGATAACTACACAACAAAAAACCCCAAAAGAAAACAAGCAATGAAACTCAGTGACACTACCAACCCCACATCTAAACTAAGTAACAATTGTTGGTCACTACGTACTATCAACATCAACGGACCCAACTCCCCAATTAAAAGACACAGACTAACAGAATGGTTGGGGAAAAAGGATCCATCATTCTGTTGCATCCAAGAAACTCACTTATGCAACAAAGATAAACACTACATCAGAGTAAAGGGCTGGAAAAATGTCTTTCAAGCAAATGGTCCCAGAAAACAAGCGGGAGTAGCCAACCTAATATCTAATAAAATAGACTTTCAACCCAAGTTAATCAAAAAAGATAAGGAGGGCCACTATATTCTCATCAAAGGAAAAATCCACCAAGAGGACATCACAATTTTGAATATCTATGCCCCAAATACAAGAGCACCTACATTCGTAAATGAAACAATATTAAAGCTTAAATCACGCTCTGATCCTAAAACCCTAATAGTGGGAGACTTCAACACTCCACTCTCACCAAAGGACAGATCAACTAGACAGAAAAAAAATAGGAAAATAAAAACACTTACAGGGACCCTAAATCAAATGGACCTAATAGACGTCTAGAGATCTTTTCATCCAAACTCAAAAGAGTATACCTTCTTTTCAGCACGTCATGGAACCTTCTCCAAAATAGACCATATAGTTGGTCATAAAGCAAGCCTCAACAGATACAAAAATATTGAAATAATCTCTTGTATTCTGACCACAATGGACTTAAGCTGGACCTCAACAACAACACGCACATGGAAACTGAACAACTTGTTACTCAGTGACAGCTGGGTTAAGCAAGAAATAAAGAAAGAAATTAAAGACTTCCTAGAATTCAATGAAAATGAAGGCACAACATACCCAAATTTATGGGACACATTGAAAGCAGTGCTCAGGGGAAAATTTATACCACTAAGTGCTTGCAAGAAGAAATTCGTAACATCACATACAAACAACTTAATGGCCCAACTGAAAACCCTAGAAAAAAAAGAAGCAGATACACCCAAGAGGAGCAGATGACTAGAAATAATCAAACTCAGGGCTGAAATCAATCAATTAGAACAAATGAATCTATTCAAAGAATCAATGAAACAAAAAGTTGGTTCTTTGAGAAAATCAACAAGATAGACAAACCCTTAGCTAAACTAACTAAAAAGCAGAGAGAATCTATCCAAATCAACAAAATCAGACATGAAAAGGGTGACAAAACTACAGACACTGAGGAAATTCAAACAATCATTCGGTCATACTACAAAAGCCTATATGCCACAAAATTTGAAAACCTAAATGAAATGAACAATTTTCTTGATAGATTCCATTTTCCAACATTAAGTCAAGATCAGGTAGAAAGACTGAACAGCCCTATATCCCCCAAGGAAATTGAAGCAGTCATTCACAATCTCCCCTTCAAAAAAAGCCCTGGGCCAGGTGGTTTCAGTACGGAATTCTACCAGACCTTCAAAGAAGTGCTCACACCAATTCTCCTCAAACTATTCCACAAAATAGAAACAGAAGGTACATTACCAAACTCATTCTATGAAGCAACAGTCACCCTGATACCTAAACCACACAAAGACCCAACAAAAAGAGAGAACTTCAGACCTATCTCTCTTATGAACATTGACGCAAAAATACTCAATAAAATACTTGCAAACCGAATCCAAGAACACATCAAAGATATCATCCACCATGACCAAGTAAGCTTCATTCCAGGCATGCAAGGGTGGTTCAACATACGGAAATCCATCAATGTAATCCACCACATAAACAAACTGAAGGAGAAAAACCACATGATCATCTCCTTAGATGCTGAAAAAGCATTTGACAAAGTCCAACACCCATTCATGTTTCAAGTCTTGGAGAAATCAGGAATACAATGCACATATCTAAACATAGTAAAGGCGATATACAGCAAGCTTATAGCCAACTCAATGGAGAGAAACTTAAATCAATCCCACTGAAATCAGGGACAAGACAAGGCTGCCCACTCTCTCCCTACCTCTTCAACATAGTAGTTGAAGTCCTAGCCAGGGCAATAAGACAAATAAAGGAGATCAAGGGGATACAAATCGGAAAGGAGGAGGTCAAAGGGTCACTATTCACAGATGATATGATAGTATATATGAGCGACCCCAAAAATTCAACCAGAGAACTCCTCCAGCTGATAAACACCTTCAGCAAAGTGGCAGGATACAAAATCAACTCAAAAAAATCAGAAGCCCTTCTGTATACCAAAGATAAAAGGGCCCAGAAAGAAATTAGGGAAACAACACCCTTCACAATAGCCACTAATAACATAAAGTACCTTGGGGTGACACTAACCAAGCAAGTGAAAGACCTGTTTGAGAAAAATTCAAGTCTCTGAAGAAAGAAATTTAAGAAGATCTCAGAAGATGGAAAGATCTCTCGTGCTCATGGATTGGTAGGATTAACTTTGTGAAAATGGCCATCCTGCCAAAAGCAATCAACAGATTCAATGCAATTCCCATCAAAATACCAACTCAGTTCTTTATAGTCCTTGAAAAAAAGATTCTCAGCTTCATATGGAGAAAAAAAAACCCAGAATCTCCAAAAAAATCCTGTACAACAAAAGATCATCTGGAGGTATCTCCATCCCTGATCTCAAGTTGTACTACAGAGCAATAGTAATAAAAACTGCATGATATTGGCATAAAAACAGAAAGGAAGATCAACAGAACCGCATAGAAGACCAGAAATAATCCCACACACCTATGAATACTCGATTTTTGACAAAGAAGCCAAAACCATTCAATGGAAAAAAGACAGCATCTTCAACAAATGGTGCTGGTCCAACTGGATGTCCACATGCAGAAAAATGAAAATAGATCTATATTTATCACCCTGCACAAAACTAAAGTCCAAGTGGATCAAAGACCTCAACATTAAACCAGATAATCTAAATCTGTTAGAAGAAAAAATGGGGAACAGCCTTGAAATCTTTGGCACAGGAGACAACTTCCTGAACAGAACACCAACAGCAAAGGCTCTAAGAGCAACAATCAATAAATGGGACCTCATGAAACTGAAAACTGACTGGGAAAGGATCTTCACCAAATTTATATCTGACAGAAAGCTAATATTCAAAATATATAAAGAACTAAAGAAGTTAAAAAGCAACAAATCAAGCAATCCAATTAAAAAATGGTGTACAGAGCTCAACAGAGAATTCTCTGTAGAGGAATATAGAATGGCAGAGAAACTCTTAAAGAAATGCTCAATGTCCTTAGCCATCAGGGAGATGCAAATCAAAACGACCCTGAGACCCTGAGATTTCACCTTACACCCATCAGAATGGCGAAAATAAAAAACTCAAGTAACAACACATGCTGGAGAGGATGTGGAGAAAGGGGAGCCCTCCTCCATTGCTGGTGGGAATGTAAACTTCTATAACCACTTTGGAAATCAATCTCGTGCTTTCTCAGACAATTAGGAATAGTTCTTTCTCAAGATCCAGCTATACCACTCCTAGGCACACATCCAAAAGATGCTCAAGGTCACAACAAGGACATCTTCTCAACCGTGTTTATAGTAGCTTTATTCGTAACAGCCAGAACCTGGAAACAACCCAGATCTCCCTCAGTGGAGGAATAGATACAGAAACTGTGGTACATTTATATAATGGAATATTACTCAGCAATTGAAAACAAGGAAATCATGAAATTTGTATCAAATTTGCAAATGGTGGGATCTAGTAAAGATCGTTCTGAGTGAGGTATCCCAGAAGCAGAAAGACACACACAGTATAAACTCACTTATAATTGGACTTATAAGTCCAATTATAACTAGACTTATAAGATGGGATAAACATAATAAAATCTGTACACCAAAAGAAGTTCAACAAGAAGGTCCCAGGTAAGATGATCAACTCTCACTTAGAAAGACAAGTAGGATGGACACTGGAAGTAGGAGAAAACAACAAACAGGACAGAAGCCTACCACAGAGGGCCTCTGATAGACTCTACCTAGCAGTGTATCAAAGCAGATGCTGAGACTCAAAACCAAACTTTGGCCAGAGTGCAGGGAATCATAAAAAAGAAGGGGGAGTTAGTAAGACCTGGAGAGGAGAGTAGTGCCACAAGGAACAAATATATCTGGGCACAGGGGTCTTTTCTGAGACTGATTCTTCAACCAAGGACCATGCATGGATATAATCTAGAACCCTTGTTCAGAAGTACCCCATGGCAGCGAGGCATCCAAGCGGGTTCTCCTAGTAAGGGGAACCGAGACTGTCTGGGACATGAACTCAGTGGTGGGCTCTTTGATCTCCCTCCCCACCCAAGGGAGCAGCACCTTTGCTAGGCCACAGAGGAGGACATTGCAGCCACTCCTGATGAGACCTGATAAGCTAGGGTCAGATGGAAGGGGAGGAGGACTCCCCTTATCAGTGGACTTAGAGAGGGGCAGGGAGGAAATAAGGGAAGGTAGGATTGGGAGGGAATAAGGGAGGAGGCTACAGCTGGGATACGAAGTAAATAAAGTGTAATTAATATAAAATATTTTTAAAAGAAAAATCCTGTATTTCACAAAATTGGAAAATCTATATGAAATGGATGATTTTTTTGAAAGATTTCACTTATGAAAGTTAAATCAACATCAATTGAATAGTTTAAACAGTTTTATAACCCCTAAGGAAATAGAAGTAGCATTAAGTTTCTCAACCAAAAAAAAAAAAAGTAAAAAGCCTAGGGCCTAATGGTTTTATCAATTTCTACCAGTCTCTCAAAGAAGACCTAATACCAATACTCCCCACATTAATCCACAAAATAGAAAAAGAAGGAACATTGCTAAGCTTATTCTATTAAGCCACAGTCACCCTAAACTTAAACCACACAAAGACTCAACAAAGAACAAGAATTTCAGACTAATCTCCCTCATGAAAATTGGTGCAAAAATACTCAATAAAATACTCACAAACTAAATCCAAGAACATATAAAAAACATCATCCACCATGATCAAGTAGGCTTCATCACAAGGATGCAGGAATATTTCAACGTACAAAAATTTATCAATGTAATCTATAACTTACCAGGTAAAAGAAAAAAGGCATGTGATCATCTCATTAGGTCAGAAAAATGCTTTTGACAAAATCCAATACCTCTTCATATTTAAAGTCTTGGGAAGATCAGGGATACAAGATGCATTCCTAAACATAATAAAGGCTATACACAGCAAGCCAATAGCCAACATCAAGTTAAATGAAGAGAAACTTAAAGCAATTCCACTGAAATCAGTGACAAGACAAGGTTGCTCACTCTCTGTATTTCTTCAGTATAGTGCTTGAAGTCCTAGTTAGAGCAACAAGACAACTAAAGAGATCAAGTGGGATGCAAACAGGATGAAGTCAAAGTATCCCTACTCGCAGATGATACAGTATATATATAAATGACCCCAGAAATTCAACCAGAGATCTCCTACAGCTGATAAACACCTCCAGGTGGCTGGATACAAATTAATTTAAAAAATTTAGTAGCCCTCCTGTATACAAACAGCAAACAGGCTGAGAAAGAAATTATGGCTATATCACCCTTTACAATAGCCACAAATAATATAAAGTATCTTGGTGTAACTCTAACTAAGCAAGTGAAAAGACTTGTACGACGAGAACTTCAAGTATGAAGAAAGAAACTGAAGAAGATATCAGAAGATGGACAGATCTCCTATGCTCATGAATCAGAAGGATTAACATACTCAAAATGGCAATCTATTTGTTCAAAGCAATTTTCATCATAATTCAAATACAATTCTTTATAGACTATGGAAGAACCATTCTGAATTTCATATGGAAAACCAACCCAGAACAGCCAAAACAATCTTATACAATAAAAGAATTTCTACCTGTATTTCCATCCCTGACTTCAATCTGTACTACAGAGCAATACAGTAAAAAAAATGCATGGTATTGGCATAGAAACAGACAGGTTGATCAATGGAACTGAATTAAAGACCCAGAAATAAACCCATACACTTATGGCTACTTGACTTTGGATAGAGAAGCCAAAACCATACAATGGAAAAAGAAAAGCATCTTCAATAAATGGTGCTGGTCCACCTGGATGTCTACATGTAGAAAAACGCAAACATATCACTTTGCACAAAACTCAAGTCCAAGTGATTCAAAGACTTCAACATAAAACCAGAAACACTAAATATATTACAAGAGAAAATGGGAATTAGCCTTGAACTCATCTGCACAGGACACAGTTTCCTGAACAGGACACCAAAAGCTCAGGTTCTAACATCAACATGAAATAAATAGACCTCATGAAACTGAAAAGCTTCTGTAAAGCAAAGGACACTGTCAACAGAACAAAATGTCAGCCTACTGATTAGGAAAAGATCTTTATCAACCGTAATCTGACAAAAAGCTAATATCCAAAATATACAAAGAACTCAAGAAATTAAGCACCAACTAACTAAATCCAATAAAAGAGGGGTGGGCAGAGCTAAACAGCAAATTTTAAACACAGGAATATCAAATGCCTGAGAAATGTTCATCATCATTAGTCATCAGAAAATTGCAAATCAAAACAACTCTCAGATTCCATTTTACACCTGTCAGAATCACTAATATAAAAAACTGAAGTAATAACATATGATGGCAAGGACATGGAGAAAGGAAGACACTCCTTGATTGCTGCTGGGAGTACAAATTTATATAACCACTCTGGAAATCAATCTCGTTCTTTGTCAGAAAAATTGGGAATAGCTCTACCTCAAGACCCAGCTTTACCACTCCTGGACATATACCCAAAAGATGCCCCATCATTCAATAAGGAAATTTGCTCAACTATGTTCATAGCAGCCAACTATGTTCATTTGCTCAACTATGTTCATAGCCAGAAAATGGAAACAACCCAGATATCCCTCAACTGAAGAATGGATAAAGAAACTGTGTCAGATTTATATAATGGAATACTACTCAGCTATTAAGAATAAGGAAATCACATAATTTGCAGGCAAATTGACAGAAGTAGAAAAGATCATCCTGACCCAGATCCAGAAAGATGCACATGATATGCACTCCCTTATAAGTAGGTAGTAGCCATATAGCACAGGATAACCATCTACAATTCACAGCCCCAAAGAAGCTAACAAGGAAGGCCCAGGTAACAAGGAGTGCCCAAGGGAATATATTTGAATCTTACCTGGCAGGGGGAAATAGAATAGACAGAGGAAGTGGTTGAAGAGAGCAAGCAGGATAGGGGAGGGAGTGCTAAGGGAAATGAGGGTAGGGATCAGATATATGGAGAGTGGGGGATGGGGGACAGACAGAGGGCTTGCAGAAAGAAGAGAATTCATGGGCGGGGCATCCCTGAGGCAAGCTGGAGACATAGGAGACTGTACACACCTGTGAGGATATGAGGGTGACTCTAGCTGAGACCCCTAATAGTGGAGTGTCATTGAGAATGAAAAGGCCAGAGACTAACTCCAACCCTCTCACAAAAACTTCGACTCAAAATTTACCCTGACTACAAAATATGCAGGGATAAAGACAGAACAGAGATTGAGGGAATATCCAACCAATGCCTGACTAAACCTGAGACCCACACCAAGAGAGATAGCCAACCCCTGACACTATTAACGACACTCTGCTATGCTTTCATATGGGAGCCTAGTATAGCTTTCCTTTTATAGGTTCCACCCAGCAAGGAACAAAACAGATGCTAGGACTCACAGCCAAACATTTGGCAAAGTGCAGGGAGCCTTGTAGAAGAGTAGGGGAATGGAAAGAAGGAACTGGAGGGGACAGAAACTCTACAAGACCAACAGAGCCAACTGGACTGGACCCATGGAGGCTTGCAGAGACTGAAGCACCAACCAAAGACCACACATGAACTGGACATAAGCCCCCTACACATATGTACCCAAAGGGCATCTTGATCTTCATGTGGGTTCTCTAGTATGGGGAGTCGGAGCTGTCTGACATGGTCTCTGTTGCATGCTTTCGACCACTTTCCCCCGGTGTGGCTGCCTTGCCAGTCCACCAAGGAATAGGATGCACTCAGTCTTGATATGCTGGGGTGGGGTGGTGGTGGTAGGCTCCGCCTTTTGAGGGGTCAGAGAGGGCGAAAGAGGGAGAAGATGGAAGGAGCATTGAACAAGGAGGAGAGGAGGGAGGAGGCTATGATTAGGATGTAAGGTAAATAAATAAATTAATTAATTAAAAAGAATTATTTGCAAATATAAAAGCAACCATTAAAACAAAAAAGAGAAGTATTTTACCAAACAAGACATATAAATGGCAAATAAATCCATAATTGTTCAACATCATTAGTCATCAGGGAACTTCAAAGTAAAACTACAGTGAATGAGGTGCCACCAAACATCTGTTAGAATAGGAGACCTCACAGTATCAAGTAGTGTAGCTATGGAGCAGTGCTGGATCTCTGTTGTTATAGATATGAAGGAAGAAACACCACAGGCCTTTGAAAACCATTTTCCAAGTGTTTCTGAAGTTAAGCATATACTATTTAACAGCCCAGTAATCACATTCGTAGGTGTATTTACTCCAGTGAAATGAAAATCATATAGCCTCCAAAGTTTATAAATGAACATTTCTTCTTAATCACCCAAACATGAAATAACCTAAATACTTTTCAGTCAGCAAGTGGACAAGCTTGAATCCACATGTCATATTATTCAGCAACAGAAATGAAATAATTAATGAAACAAGTAATAATACAGATAGTAAATGTACTGTGCTAAATGAAAGAAGCCAGGCTCAAGCAGTTATCTGCTGGATGATGCCACTTATGCTAATAATGAGAGACAGTAAACAACTACAAAGATAGAATACATATCAGTGGTTAGAGGACCAGATACAGCACAGGGCTGACTACAACGGGAGTAATAGAACACTTGCCCTCATTGTGGTGCCCCCATTAATACAGCTATGGGTTAATACAACTATTCACTAAAAGGATCTATTTTTTTAAAACTTTTAGTAATTATACTGTATTCACTTTGTATCCCCCCATAAACCCCTCCCTCCTCCCCTCTTAATCCTACCTTCCCTCCCCCATCTTCACACATGCCCCTTCCCCAAGTCCACTGATAGGAGAGGTCCCGCTCTAAAAGGATCCATTTTATTGTGTGTAAATTATAACTTGAGCTTTCCCCCCCCACTATAGCTGTCTTCCCCAAGTCCTCTTTTCTCCACCCCACCTACAGAATCCAGCTTCAGGCTATCTTCGCTCCTGCTCCTGGCAGCTCCGGCTCAGCAGCAGCGGTCTGAAGGAGGTGTGCTCTGGGCAGTGATTATCTTCCAGACAAATAGAGTCCTCTCTAGAAATGGCCTTGCTCAGGCCTTGCAGGTTTTTTGAAATGGACACTCAGGGAGTCTTTTGTTGACTCCCCAGGCCTTGCAGCTGGGGGAAACTCCTTTTCTGGGCACTCCACAGGCTGGGGGCAGCAGCCCATGGCCTTCTGCATTCCCAAGGGAAGCACAACCAGGAAGTGCGGCAGCATGAGGTTCTTTTCCCTCTCCAGTACCTGCACTCACAGGGACAGCCACTGCCCCTCTTCCTTTTTGGGTGTCTGAACTCCTAGTTGCTCTCCTTTCCCCGAGTGGCTTTGTGCTGGATCAGGCACAAAGAAACTACAGCCTTGGCCTGCTCCCTTTGTGTCTCATTCAGCCTCCTCTTTGTGTCTGAGAGCTGTTTCAGCAGCAGAATTTCCACCTTGGCCATCTTCTCTTGCAGAGCTTGCCCATAGATCTCCTGCTGCTGTGTCAGCTGTTGTTAGAGACTGGCAGCTTCCTCTGTGCTCTCTACTGCTGGCCCTGATGGGCTGCTTGAAGCTGCTGCCCATCGATGACCTGCTGGGCCACCTCATTCAGCTGCCTTGGCTGTCTCCCCTTGGTCCCATACCAGACTCACCTCCTGCTGGATCAGGTGGGCACTCAGCTGCAGCTCTGCATCCACGTGGTTCCGTTCTTCCCGTAGCTACTCCAACTCAAGGCTCAGGTCCACATCCAGTGGGGGTGTAGGTGGGTTTGAGGGACAGCTTTCCAGGCACAGCTGAGAAAGAGCCAGTTTTCGAGCCATCAAACCCTTAATGGTGTAGACCTTACAGACAGCATAGCTGAGCCAGTTGCTGAGACTGGGAATCCGGGTACAGCCTGATCTAGCCTGGTCATGGAGCTATGGAGGTTGCCCTGAATGCTGCTCACCGCACTGACCATGGACTTGAGCTGCTCTTCAGCAGAGGCTGCCTGCTGCTCCTGCCTCCACCTGGCCTCCTGTGGCAGGGCTTTGGCGTTCATCTGCTCCACATCCAACTCTGCAGCTCTGTCTTGTAGGGTGAACTGCAAGATGGCCTGCTCCTGGATTTGGGTGGTCACTTGTTTCTGGAGCTTGAATACGTGGTCTCTCTGCTGCTTCATGGCATCCCTGTGCTGCAGGTCTTGGGCCTTGAGCTGTACCATGAGGAAAAACACCTTCTCCCTACAGCTACACAGCAGCAACTGGTACTTCTTAGGGAGCTGGGATGAGAGTTCACTCTTCCTGGTTAGCTACTCTTCCTGCAGGGTGAGCATGTGTGTGAAGCTCTGTACACAGATCTGCAGCAGCTCTATGGTGGCCGGAAGGTCAGCCCAGTCCTCCCTCAAGTGCTGCATGGTGTCTAGAAGCTTCTTTTGCTCTTGTTCCCATGCTCGGCTGTAAACCTCAGGAGGGTCCTGCTCCCCCATGTACTTCCTGAGACTTGCCACCAAGCTCCTCTTGAGTCTTACTCAGCTGGCCCCCAAAGATCTCCATCTCCTTCTGGGCCACAGCCAGCTGTTCTACCTCTTCTGTGCATTTCATTTCCAGGCTATTTAGAGACATCTCTAAGCCCTCAGCCTTGCTGGTCAAACTGGCACAAGCCTTCTGGTGAGCTGTGTCAAGAAGGACAGCTGCTCCTGGTGGACACACTAGATATCCTCTGGTTCCCTCTGTTTCCCCTCTTCCAGGTTTTTCTGAACCATTTTGGCTCCTGCCAAGGCGGCACGCAGGCCCTTAGCTTCCATTTGACCAGCCTTCTCTGCTGGAGATGGAGACAGTGAGAGGAGAAACCCTGAAATCTTGTGGGCCAGTTGGATATAGTATGCAGCAGTGAACAACAAAAGAAAGATCCGGCCACAAAGAAGGCAGAAGGTGAGAACTAACAACTTATGCTATGGCTCATGTGTACCTATACTCACATCCAGGAACACACACATATGAAAAACACACATGAAAGACACACAGGATAAAATTTAAAATTAAAATACAAGACTAAAAGGCAAATTAATAAGCTAAAGAAAGTGCCTGAGGCAAAAGATGACGTCTAAATAGATAACATATATCAGAATATCTATAGCCAGAGGCAAGCAACTGAGGTTGAAGAGTCTTTGAAAGGAGGATATTCAAAACCAAACATGTACATCATGTACAGGGGAATATAGGATTTCTTAGATACTATAGCCAAAAGTAGACACATACAAGTGGCCTAAAGAGAGTCTAATCTCTTACTTCAGGCTAGACCACAGAATCAGTACAAATATAACTGAATATGAGAGTAGCGGCCTAGCACAGAAGCAAGATGCAAAGACTAACAGAGGTATTTTGGTGTTTGGTTTGTTGCCTTCTTTTTGTTTTGTTAATGTTCAAGAAGCTAATATCTAGTCCAAATACATTAGCAGGATGAAAATGAAAAAAAAAATAAACAACAACAACAAAAAAAAACATAGAAATAGATACCTAAAAAAACAGCACGGCTGGCTCTACTGAATAACAGATAAAAAAGACTGTAAGTTGAAGCAAAGTATTGGGGCACAGGGATCTTTTCTGAGACTGATACTCCAACCAAGGAACATTCATGTATATAACCTAGAACTCCTGTTCAGATGTAGCCAATGGCAGCTTATTCTGCAAGTGGGTACCCTAGTAAGGAGAACAGGGACTATCTCTGACATGAACTCAGTGGCTGGCTCTTTGACCACCCTCCTCCCTCCTGAGGGGGGAGCAGCCTTGCCAGGTCACAGAAGAGGACAATGCAGCCAGCCCTCATGAGACCTGATAAGCTAGGGTCAGATGTAAGGGAAGAGAACCACCCCTATCAGCGGACTTGGAAAGGGGCATAGGAGGAGATGAGGAAGGGAGGGTGGGATAGGAATGGAATGAAGGAGGGGACTATATCTGGGATACAAAGTGAAAAACAAATAAAAAATTTAAAAAAATAAAAAATTAAAAAAGGAATAGAAACCTCTGACATTCTTCACAGAAAAAAAAATAAAATTAACATAAGTATATTATTTATATTATAATTATATATAATTTTATAATATATAAATTATATATATAATTTTATAATAATATAAAATATAATGTTAAAATAATAAAATTAATATAGAACCTCCAAAGACCCAGGATAGCCAAAACAACCCTGGGTTATACTGGAACACAACCACAAAATAAAACAAAACAAAAAAACAATTCTGGAGAGATTACCACTCCAGATTCCCAGATACATTACAGAGTTTTAGTAATAAAAATAGCATTGTTTTATCATGAAAGGGGAGGAGGTCCTCCCCTATCAGTGGACTTGGAAAGGGGCAGGGAGGAGACCAGGGAGGGAGTGTGGGGTTGGGGAGGGAATGAGGGAGCGGGATACAGCTGGGACAGAGAGTTAACAAAATGTAACTAAAAAGAAAAATAAAATTAAAAAAAAATAGCATTGTACTGGCACAAAAACAGACATGAAGATCAATGGAACAAAACAAAAAAACAGAGTCAAGAAAACAAGTGGAAAAATCAAAAAGAAAATGCCCTGTGAATCTAATCAGAGAATTCCCCAAAGAAATAAAAATGGGTAGGAAATACCTCAAAGTGTTTAACATCTTTGGCAATTATGGAAATGAAAATTAAAACTAAACTGAGATTTTACCTTACCATAGTCAAAATTGATAAGATCAAGAAAACAATTAACAACAAAGCCTGGC
Organism: Psammomys obesus; assembly: GCF_907164565.1. NCBI lineage: Eukaryota > Metazoa > Chordata > Mammalia > Rodentia > Muridae > Psammomys > Psammomys obesus. Next base: position 182,195 of record NW_026590046.1, on the reverse strand, counting down.
AAAGAAACCCTCATTCACTGTTGGTGGGATTGCAAACTGGTACAGCCACTCTGTATGGAGAATTCTAAACAAAACAAACAAACAAACAAACAAAAAAGCTAAAACTAAATCTATTATATGACCCAGCTATACCACTCCTTGGCATATATATACTCAAAGAACTTTACATCCTACTCCACAGATACTTGCTCAGCTCTGCCTCTACTCATAATATCTAGGAAATGAAAACAAATGTCCTTCAATAGATAAATGAATAACGTAGTACATATACACAACGAAATATTATTTATATGTAATAAAATGAAATCATGAAATTTGCAGAAAAGTGAATGGAACTAGAAAATATACCAAGTAAGGTACCACAGACCCAGATAGCGAAGCATCTCAGTTGTGGACCATAGCTCCCAGTCTTCAGCTGTGAGTATATAACCTAGAATTAATTGATATAACAGGAAAGTAAGAAAGGACTGCAGGGGGCGGGACAAGCATTGTGAGTAGAAGTTGTAGAGAGGGAAGTAGGACACTGGTGTTATAAAGAGGGAAATGGGAAAAATGGAAGAGCACTTTTACAGGGGAGGTGGGAAGAAGGACAACACAGAGGGAGAAGGAAAGAGGAAAGAAATACTAGTGAGGAATTTTGAAAAATCTATAGAGAATCATTTATGTTTACTTAAAATTACACATCTCTATGTGTATATGTATGAATACATATATATAGCTTATACATATATGTAGCATACATATGTACATACAACCAATTTAGATAAAAGTTATGCCACTTGAGGTTACAATACTTTCACCCAAACAAAAACCTCAGTGCCAAGCAAGGGACACTTCTTTTCAAGTTGCTGGTCAGCAGAGTTGAAGAGACCTCTAAAACAATGTAGGCTACTGTCTTACTCCTTTATTGTCTCTCAGAAATTGAAAATTCGCCTCTGTTGCTGAAAATACCATACAAGTCTTGGAAGAACAGAGCTGGATCTTGCCTGGAAACCTCCTCCCTGAGAGCCAACTTTCACAATACTTGAAGAAGCTATGCAAGCTGCCAAAGAAAAACTAGCAACCCAACAAATGACTAGAAGAAGAAGACATCCTTAAAGGTACAGTAGTGGCACTTGTGGTATCCTGGGAGGAACCAACAGCCATCTAATTGGACTTAATGCATGCTCAAAAGATAAAAATGCATGCCTGGTGAGGTCATGGACCCTAGAGGAAAACCTAGTTACTTCTTTAAACCAGTATACTTTCTGACTACATTATAAATATTTACTCTTACACCCAGAGATGAGTATAGCCTCTCATTCCTCATCAAAGAAACTTCTTTGTGCAACAGATAGACATGGTTATAGAAAGCCACAAGTGAGAGAACAGCCAGCCAACTGTAAGGTGCCTATCTCTGATAAATATACAAAATTATATATATAATACCTATGCCTAAGGCTCAGGATATATCACAGAAGAGGGGGTAGAATTATAAAAGCCAGAAAACCAGGATAGGATGTCACTGTGAGACAGTGTCTTAGCCACACTTAAGAAATCTCAACAAAATGGCTGCCTAAACATATCTGAAGAAAAAAAAATGGAACACTAATTGGCATGTCAGTGTGGTTAGGGAAAATTTCACAAAGTCCTATCCCTAAATAAAGAGTTATAGGCAATTAATGGCTGCTGAGATAGGAAAAATTCAATCTTCCCTCAGGACAAAGCTCCTGACAGATTATCCAATCGCAAATGGTCAGCTCTAAACACATACAACAACTAAACAACACTAAATAGACTCAGCAGGTTGCATTTTAAAGTTTATATGTATACTTTTATATATATACATGTACGCATAGTGATATGTAATAATATTAATTAAAGAATAAAAGACCATGAATTTGAGAGGGAGTGAGAGGCTATGGGAGGGTTGGAAGGAGAGGGAGTGGAAAAATGATACAGTACTCATATGTGAAATTCTATTAAAAAATAATTAAAAACAGGCAAGGGCTGAAACTATAGTGATGGTAGTATAGACAAGGTCCTGGATTCAATTCTCAGCACAGAGAGACAGAGAGAGATAGAGATCCTGACATCAGAATTCAAACCTCAAAGCCAAAATGAATTAAACAACACACACAAAAATTTTCAAGTGCTCAATTTTAGAATGTGTAAAAACATTCATGAATATCCACACAAGGAGAAAATGAACCACAAAGAGGGACTACTTCTCATAAAAGTCATCTGAATTTTGTATAAAATAAAATGACTACTGAAGACCTAAGTTACATATTCAGTAATACATTGAGTGACAAATCAGTAAGTTCTATTACTGTACATATAGTATAAAAACACTCTCATAAAAATGCAGTAAAATAAAAAATGGTAACAATAGATTTTCTACTTTGAAATTAAAGCAAGCTTCTATTAATTCTTTGGGAAAAAGGAATAATGATCCAAAATTACAACATTTCTAAAAAGAATAAGAAAACGCCACATCAAACTCCATGAGACACAGAATGCAGTGAATAAAGGAAAATTCAAAGCTTTAAACACCAAATCAATAAGAATAAAAAGTTGTTTTTGGTCATTGCACTTTGTAACAGCAATAGAAGCCATAACTAAGACAACACTGAATATATGACCTTTGAAGGAATGTTAAAGATATAAGTCAATCCTGAAGTCAACATTTCACTTAATGAGAACATTTTAGGGCTATCTCCACTAACATCAGGAACAAGGCAAAATACACAGTCATCATTACTATGAAATATGGTATTGTAGGAATTAGCTATTGCAATTAGATATGAGAAAATAAAAGAGTAAAACTAAAAATAAATAACAACTTTATTTGCAAACCATATAAGAGTATATGAAGAATCAACAATACTAAGCAAATATTTGAAGATATCAGAAAAACTATATAAGTATAGTCAATTAATTCTCATATATGAAAACAAATGTTAGTGAAATTATATAAACAGCATAAAAATATCAACAAGGAAAAATATTTAGAGATTTTTCAAAGAAATGTGAAAAATTGTATGAAAGTTGAAAAACACTTCCTATAAACACAAATGATGACATTCCTTTTTTTAAATAACATATAGTAAAACTAATTTAATCTTTTTAAAATGTTGTCTGGCTTTAGTCCTTGGCTTTATAGAAGTAATTTTTAAGATTTCATGCCCATAGGAGTGTCTTTGTTGTATGAGAACCCTATCCATCTGGATACTATGTTATGATTTACACTGGAAGATTTGAGTTACTACCAAAGGGGCTGGAGGTGGAGACCAGCCACAGGAACAATCAGGCATGCTTACAGGATGAAGCCATAACAAAAATTCTGAACACTGAAACTCACCCAAGCTTCCCAATGGGCAATACTCCCAGAGTGCTATTGCACAGTGCTGTCAAAATAGTGTTGACTCCACAGGGAGAAAATGGCAGCTCTGAATGCGATACTACTTTTAATTAATTATACTTTATTCACTCTGTATCCCCCATAACGTCCTCCCTCCTCTCCTCCTAATCCCACCCACTCACTCCCTTCTTCTCACATGCCCCTCCCCAAGTCCACTAATAGGGGAGGTGCTCCTCTCCTTCCTTCTGATCTTAGTCTATCAGATCTCATCAGGAGTGGCTGCATTATCATCTTCTGTGCCTGGTAAGGCTGCTCCCCCTTCAGGGGGAGGTGATCAAAGAGCAGGCCAATCAGACTATGTCAGAGGCAGTCCCTCTTCCCATTACTATGTAACCCACTTGGACACTGAACTGCCATGGGCTACATCTGTGCAGGGGTTCTAGGTTATCTCCATGCCTGGTCTTTGGTTGGAGTATGAGTCTCTGGGAAGACCCCTGTGTTCAAATTTCTGATTCTGTTGTTCTCCTTGTGGAGTTCCTGTCCACTCCAGTTCTTACTATTTCCCACTTCTTACGTAAGATTTCATGCACACTGCCCAACAGTTGGCCCTAAGTCTCAGCATCTGCTTTGATAGTCTGCAGAGCAGAGCCTTTCAGAGGCCCTCTGTGGCGGGTACCTAGGTTGTTTCCTGTTTTCTTCTTCTTCTTCTTCTGATGTCCTTCGTCTTTGCCTTTCAGGATGGGGATTGAGCATTTTAGTCAGGGTCCTCTCTCTTGATTAGTTTCTTTAGATGTACAGATTTTAGTAAGTTTATTCTATATTACATGTCTATATGAGTGAGTATATACTGTGTGTGTCTTTCTGCTTCTGGAACAGCTCACTGAGGATGATCCTTTCTAGGTCCCACTGAGTGACAACACATGCTGGAGAGGCTGTGGAGAAAGGGGAACCATCCTCCACTGCTGGTGGGAATGTAAACTTGTACAACCACTCTGGAAATCAATCTGGCGCTTTCTCAGACAACTAGGAATAGCGCTTCCTCAAGATCCAGCCATACCACTCCTAGGCATATATCCAAAAGAGGCTCAAGTACACAATAAGGACATTTTCTCAACCACATTTGTAGCAGCTTTATTTGTAATAGCCAGAAGCTGGAAACAGCCCAGATGCCCTTCAACTGAAGAATCGATGCAGAAATTGTGGTACAGCTACACAATGGAATATTACTCAGCAATGAAAAATAAGGAAATCATGAAATTTGTAGGTAAATGGTGTGATACTTCTTAGACTCTGCCTTAAATGCTTCTTCCCATAGCTGATTACAATTAGTAAGCTTTCTGCACAATAAGTCAGCACTGTGCATGTTAACAGCTTTCTGTGAGTTCTGGTGTACCCAGTGAATTTTTTTGAATTTTTTTTTTTGAATATTATCAAATCCAACAGCGGTCTTAGTAATCCTTAACTTTTGGTGTTGAGAAGGATAGTCGCCTGTATGGACTGTACCCTCTAATAATACGACTCAGAAATACAATCACAGGATGACACAAAGTCACAAAGATGTAGTTTAAGGTAATTTATAAACATAATGAGGAGCAAATAAACTTTTTAAATGAGCTAAAGAATGTAGTACTGGAAGTACTCAGTGGTAGAGTGTTTGTTTAACATGTGCAAGATCATAACTTCAACACCTAACACCGTAAAAGGTCCTATACAAAATATAAAAGTACATAAAAAATAAGGGCAAGGTTCAGTACAGTGATATATGCCACAGCAGGAAGAGTTTCAGACAGCATGGGCATCTGGCACATATGAGGCCAGACATTTTATAACATTTTATAAGACTAGTTAGAAAAATACTGGAACAAAAGTAAAATAACCAATCTTAAAATACTGACTCAAAAAAACAATCAAACAAACAAACAAACAAACAAACAAAAAATAAACAAGTTGTTGTTTTGGAGACAGAGTCTTGTTATGTAGTCCAGTATGGCCATGAAGTCCCTATATTCCTGCCTCAGCTGTCTGAGTGCTGGGATTAAAGTATGGACTACTGTGCCTAGCACATAAAACTTACTTTTTAATTAATGGCTCTAAAACTGGAGAATTATTTGGAAAAAGTTAATTTAGATCTGTATATAATCCTGTGTTCAAGAACAAACAAATACAAAAAATAAGATCATACAAAATTGAAGAGAATACAAGTTAGTGCATTCTGACCTGACTTTATATTCTAACCATGAAGAAAAATCCAGATATAATGAAAGATTGACTAAATATAACCATAATTTTTTAAAGTCGTTTTTTTTTTTCCAAAGACTTAAATCCATAGACAAATAACAAAGGAGAAAAATTACTGTAACATATATTTTAGGCAAAAGGTTTATATCTAGCCAATAAGGTGGCTCAGTAGGTAAAAGTGCTTGCTGCTAAGTCTGGTGGCTAAAGTTCTATCCCTCGAACCCAACAACAGAAGTAGAGAACTGACAACCACATTTTTTCCTTTGAGATCCACATGCATGCCGTAGTGCAAGTGTCCTAATACATACACACAGGCATATGAGTGTACAAAATAAACAAATAAATGCAATAATTTCTTAAAAGTTAGTATCATTGATGTATAAGAAACTCTTAAAGAGAAAAAAAGAGCAAGTAACTGATAGAAAAAAAATTGAGACAGAGTTCCACTTATATAAACTGCCTGTCCTGGAATTATGTAGACCAGGCTGGCCTTAAACTCACAGAGATCTATCTCTGTTTTCCAAGTGCTGAGATTAAAAACATATGTCCTCATGCCTGGTCAAAAATATGAAAAATCTTTTAATAGTTTGTAAATATGTGAAAAGATATTTAGCTTCATGCATAACCAATAAAAACTAGAGTGATGCTATTTCGTATCTAGGAGATGAATTAATTACAAGTGAACAATGTACTGTGCTGGTGCATTGATGACACTATCATGTGTGGTTGGTAATAATGGAAAACAGGACAATCACTATAGAATGGAATATGATGATGTAGAAAGGAATGTGACAATAGTTCACCAAACAAACTATTTACCCTCCTGTACTGCCACTTATAGGAACTTATATACAAGATACACCTGCACAAAAAGTCACAAGCATATGCACAAAGTAATTTATTGTAGCACTACTCTTAATTGAAAAAGACTGGAAACAATTTAAATCCCCTCATACAATGTTTAAACAAAGGAGCATAGCCACTAATATATTACTATGTACCTATAAACATAAAAAAGAATAATATTAAAGAGATAATGCAAAGTACAAAATAACCTTTATAGAACAAAGTAGACATATAATACATGTTGTATAACAAAAATGCAACTAAAAGTAACTGCTTTTTTTTGGAATCTAGGTGTCCCAGTTAGGATATCTATTGTCCTGAGGAATATGACCAAAAGCAAGTTAGGGAGGAAACGGTTTATTCAGCTCACACTTCTATACTAATGTTCATCACTGAGGAAGTAAAAACAGGAACTCAAGCAGGGTTGGAATCTGGAGGCAGAAGCTGATGCAGAAGCCATGCAGGGTTGCTGCTTACTAATCTGCTTCATATGGCTTGTTCAGCCTCTTTCATAAAGAATCCAGCACCACTAGCCAGGGATTGCACCACCCAAAATGGGCTCAGAAATGCCTTACAGTCGGATCTTACAGAGGCAGTTTCTCAATTGAGATTCCCTCCTTTCAGATAAATCTAGCTTATGTTAAGTTGACATAAAACTAGACAGCACAACTGACCCTTGACACACAAACACATCATTGTTAAGCCATAATCTTTCCCTTCTTGTTCTTCCTTGCAATCACACATTAACAGCAACATTACATTCTGAATTTTTTAAACCCTAGCCTTTAAAAATTCAAACATTTAAAATTTCAGTCTCTAAAATTCAAAGTCTCTGTGGGCTCTGGTAAAATCCAAAATAAATTAAATACTTACTTAACCTCAAAAGGAAAGAACCAGGGCATACTTACATTCTGAAAAAAGCAAACCCAAACTCCAAAAGTGTAAACAACTTTATGTCTAATTATTTGGAATTCACTCACAATCTTCTAGATTTCTCAACTACTTCTGGTGTTCTTTGTGATACCATGGTACTGGTATCTCTAAAATGCTGGGGTCTTCTGTAGTTTTACTAATATCCTCTCTTGGCTCTCTTGAGGAACTACAGCCCTGCCACACAGTGCCAAGCCCCAGCTGCTCAGCCCTTCATGCTTTCAAATCATGAATAACTCTTACACTACCAAGTTCAGCTGCCAGCACAAGTACAATCTTGGCCACGTGTGCAACACAGATTCCGTGTGCTGACTCTCAGGAAACACTTCCCAGAAGATTTCATCTCTGTGATGCTGTTTTCTTCTTAATCTCTGCTAATTCTTAGCTCCAGCTAATCAGCATCAGTTGTCCCAGTAACAGAAAGGTTTCAAACACTTTAGTAGTTCTGGTATCTTGTTAATCATAGCTAATTCTTCAGCCCCAGCTAACCAGAACCACAGAATATTAATTCAAAATAACAAATGGCTCTGACTGAGTCTTTAAACTTCCTCCAGAAACTTTACAAGCCAGGCATCTATCTTCTGCACTACCCTCAACATTCTTATCTTTCAAATTCCTACAGAATATCCCACTGAGCTCTCAACACTAGCCTTTTCTAGTCCAAAGTTCCAAAATCCTTCCACAATCTTCCCAAAACACACGGTCAGGTCTGTCAAGGCAATACCCCACTGTCCTGGTAGCAACTTCTGTCCTATTTAGGGTTGCTACTGCTGTGATGAAACATTTCAACCAAAAACAAGTTGGGAAGGAAAGGGTTTATTTGGTTTACACTTCCACATTATAATCTATCACTGAAGAAAGTCAGGACAAAAACACAAACAGGGCAGGAACCTGGAGGCAGGAAGTGATGCAGAAGCTATGAAAGGGGTGCTAATTAGTAAGATGCTCAGCCTGCTTTTATGTAGAGTCCAGGATCACAAATCCAGGAGTGACACTGCCCACAGTGGTTTGGGCCATTCCCCATTGATCACTAACTAAGAAAATGCTTTACAGCTGGATCTCATGGAGGCATTTTTCTCAATTGTGGTTCCTTCCTTTCAGTTAACTCTAGGTTGTGTCAAGTTGGCATAAAACTAGATAGTACACAGCATCTTATATATCCCAGGTTTGCCTTGAACTCCTGATCTTCATGTCTCCACCTCACAAGTGCTGGGATATGCCACCATGGCCAGTTTTATCTGATTATGGGATTGAAACGAGGTCTTTGTGGATAAAAGGCAAGCATTCTACTAACAGTTGTATCCATTCCTCTCATCTGTTTTCTGTTTGTGTATGTGGGCATGCATGCCTGTGTATGATATATATGTGTGCATGCACATGTGTGTGTAAAATCCAGAGGCCAACTTCAGGTATCTTCTTTAATTTCTATCCATCCCAATTTTAAACATTTATCCATATGTCTGTGTTTTTATGAAAATATCTGACTACAAACAGTTTTAACTTTACAGCCAAGTTAAAAAAATATGCCTCAGGATCATTCAAGAAGACTATGTACTAAATCTACTATCCCACTATGTACTCAGCCTGTTTAAGTAACCTGCCTTTAAGAGAACAATGTATCCAACCTTACTATGCCTCAGATTTCCCATGCACTTTTATAACCTAAGCTAAATGCATAATTTGAATCTGAAGTTATATGCTTTTCCATGCCCAGAATTATCTGCCTGTAGTCTTGATTGCTATCTAGGGTTGTCTGGAGTCAGTAAATCAACTCATCCCTTTGTAAAATCTGTTAAAGATTTCTGTAGAGAATTACTTGTTCCTTTCCTATGCCACATTTTCTGTGCTGTTCACTGCATACTGAGCAAAGTCATTTATTGAGGACAGACACAACAGCAACAGACCAGATACAGAACACCACAAACTACCAACTGCTGAGTCGTCTCTGTATCTTCAAGCCTCATACTGACAGAGTCTCTCACTAAACTTAGAACTTGTGATCCCTCTGATCAGCAAACCCCTCTCTATCTGCCTATATTCCTGATACTGGGGTTACAGAGGTTCATCATAATGCCTGGCTTTTACAAGGATTCTAGGGATCTGAACTCAGGTCCTCATGCTTATTCAGCAAGCATTTTATCCATTAAGCCATCTCTCCAGATTCTTTCTTTAAAACAACAACAACAACAAAAATCCAAAGAAACATTAAAAACAAAAACTGAACATTAACAAGACCAGATGTCTCAAAGGCAGAGTAAAAATGGAACAGAAGTGATGGAGTAGTGACAATTCTTTGTCTTTTTATATAATTTTGTCTTTTAAAAATACATTAAGGGATTGGAGAGACAGCTGGTAAGAACACCGGCTACTTTTGCAGAGGACCTAAGTTCCAGTTCCAGCACCCACATGGTGGCTTGTAAATGTGTGATTCAGCATGTCCTCTTCTGGTCTACTCGGGCACCAGGCACACAGGTGATGCACAGATACATATGAAGGCAAAACACCCATGCATGTAAAAATTTTAAAATTATGTTAACATTTTATATAAAAAGTTATAGTTAAATTGATGACATTGGGAAGAAATAAAATCTAAATATAATACAAACTAAAAATTTAAATCTAACAATATGATAAATAGTATATAAGGCCATTATATAGAAAACACAGGAAATAATTAGTCTAAGGAACTTTGGAACTCTATATTTACTGCAGACAGAAGGTATGTAGGCAAATCACATACTGTGCTAAGTAAGTTCTCTTTCTGCAGTGATACAGTTCCAGGAATTCTGAGTCTAGTTTTTGTATAATGCTAAGTAAGTAAGTCAATATATTGGTGCTAGAAGCCAATATATATTCAGTGCTAGAAAAGAAAACAGTGAGACACAAATGTGGACTAAAGAATAACCAGAAAGATTCATGCAATACTGTATGAAGTCAAGGAAAGTACAGAGAAGTGTGCATACACATGCATATACATATAAGCTGGAAGCCAAATTAAAATAAATTACATGTTGTATAATAGTATTGTGTGCAGTAACTATAATTTAGTCAAAATTCCTACTTATTTATTGTTATTATTAGTGTGCATATGAGTAAGACAACAAAATAACAGACATTACCAAGCCAAGGAGAGAGGCCTCAGCAGAAAATTACCCTGATGGCAACCTGAATTTGGAATGCTACTCTCCAGAACTGTGAATAAAAATAAATTGCTATTTAGGCCACAGTCGCCAGTGGTTTGCTCTATCTTTACAGGAAATACTTGGAATAACAAGAGTTTGAGGCTTTTGTTTTTGATATTTTAGAATATTTTAACATACATAATGATATCTTGGGGATGAGACCCAAGCCCAGATATAAAATGCACTCATGAAAACACACACACACACACACACACACACACAGAGAGAGAGAGAGAGAGACAGAAAGACAGATAGATACAAGACACCACACACTTGCCCAATGTATAAGTAACTGTCCAAGTAACTACCATATTGAAGAGTTCAGCAGTGACTCCCTTGTAAAAGATCATCCTACCTAGGTTGGTTAGTTGGTTGGTTGATGGTTTACACCTCCCCAAAGAGGTGCAGAGTAGGGCATGAGAGAGATTCTTGACTGAGTATTTACCTGTTCCCTACTTCCTGGGGACTCTGCACTGGGCATGGGAAAAAGGGTAGAGTATATAGAAGAAGGGAAAGACTAGAGCTGGGCATCCATCTATACACCTAGACTGCAAGGAAGCCCTTATCCCTGTTGGAGTCAGGTTTTCCAAGTGTAGCCAGTAGGGGGGGAAGTGTTCACATCTCTGTAAGTAACCCTTCCCGCTATGCTCTGTAAGTAACCCAATAAAATTCCTTGGTTCTCCAAGAGTGAACTTCAGCAGAATTGCACCTTGCTTTGTTATTTTGACCTTGGGAAGAGGAGTAGATGCTGATTTATATTTACTTCAGGGAAGGCATTTTAGCAACATATCTATATCTTAATTTCTGCCATATTTTCAATGTACATGCATTTTGATTTTGAGCCATTATATCACATGAAATCAGGTATGGAATTTTCTAATTCTATAATACTGGCACTCAAAAATATTAGATTTTGGAGCATTTCAGATGTCAGATTTTTAGATTAGGGACGTTCAATCTGATTGTTAATCACATGCACTTCAGAAGGTAAATGTAATTCTCCAGTGTGATGTAGGAAGATGGCTTTACTCTAGTCATTTAATAACTACATTAAGTCTAACTATGTGCCCTGAAAGTACACAAGAGGCACCCAAAAAGACTTAAAGGAGAAGTAGAAAGCAGTCTGTTTAGGGATACAAGGACTTCACAAAAGTGCTAGAACATGTTATGACCACCCATTCCCAACAAAAGAAGGCATACAGACCATGTCTCTAAACCCCAACAAAACTGTGTAGGTGGCCCAGCCTTTCCCTATATCAACAGGTGTTTCTCCAACATCAGACAAGTAGGAAATACAAGCAAAGGAGATCAGTTGGGAGTTTGCAGCAGAGAAAGTGCTTTTTTTCTCCAACTGAGTCTGCCTGTGCTGGCGAACAGGCAACACTTCATGGGAGACCTATATAACAAGCATCCAGGTGGGAAATACTCTTCATTCCTGCTGGCCAAGAACACTAACTCCTATTGTGGCTAGGCACAGACAATGCAGGGGTAAATCTGCCATGAAAGAAGCCTACCTTAGAAAGCACGGCTTCTCTTCTGAGTAGAAAATTCCTATAATTTTATGGTAGCTGGGTGTCCATTTTAACCTTCTTATACCAGAATAAGGGCTCAGTCACTTTCCATACAGCTTCTAACACTCTACCTCCTCTGAATTCCTCAAGGCTAACAACACAATTCTACTTAACAATTTCTCTACCTTACTTTTAGTGGCCACCCCTCAATAGGACAGGTAGGTACAACCTACTGGAGTCAGTCCACTGACCCCACATAATTCATGGACTTCTGATATGGTACTGTGACCACCTCTCAGTCACAGTGTGACTCCAAGAACCTTGTTCTTGTTCACTTAAACCTCCAGACTGAAACTTCTATGAGCAAAACCTAACTAGATAATACCCTGAACCAAACCTACTAAAGGCTTTGGCCCACATGATCCTCACTTTCTCTTGCACTGCACCTGTGTTATATCCCAGATGGTCTTTCTTGTTAATGCTGTGAGATATTATAATGCCTTCTTCTAAGTTCCATTTCTATTATGCCATAGGGATTTTGTGTCTCACCTAACTGGCAAACTTGAATATAACTTCTTCCACTTATGAAGATATTTTGGTGGGAATATACTACACAATTCAGATAAGAGCCATTGGGTACCTACTGATATAAACAAAGATTCCTGGGTGAGAGGCACTGGATAAGAGTAGAAACTTGACATTAAGCCATCCACCAGAGTAAAAGAGTACTTTATTAAGTGCACATTATAATCACCCTACCACATCCTTCTGAGAACTGTTCACAACAGGACTTGGATATACAACCACTTTCAGGAAAAAGAATTCAAGTTCAAATTAAAACAAACAAGCAAACAAAACACAACCCACTAAATGTTTAAAAAGAGGGAAGAGACTCTCCCTCTTTTTAAACATTTCATAGAAGATAGTAAAGTGGAGCTGCAGGGAACACAAAAGTACACATGAAATTACAGGGAGGAGGAATTTAGGAATGTAACCCCATAAAATCAATATCAGCTCCTGGCTCATCCTCAAGCTATTCATGTGTGCAGCTAGTCTGAAACAGAACTGTGAGAACTGAACTAAGGGATGCCACATGCTAGAACTGGCTATTAGGCAGACATGATGGGTATATATTATATTAGTAAGGTTTGAAAACTGAATAAACATTAAAAACAAAACAACAATGACAAAAAACCCTGAACTATACTGGGCAGATTACAATGTGTAGCCTGAACTCAAGTGGGTTAACTGCCTATCATAAAGAGAAAAATCAACTTTCTCCTTAGGATTCACACAAAACCTGGAATATGAAGATGTTAAAATCAATACTTTTAACAATGTAAAGACAGATGTAGGTAGCACATGGCTGTGCCACCCACTTGAGTGGCTGAGGCAGGATAAAATGAACCTAGGAATTTGGGACCTGACAGCAAACATAGTAAACGTCACATAAAAACAACACCCTAAACCAAACAAAGAAACAATTACACTGTAGTAGTGTCCAGTGTAATTGTCAATGCATGTATGATAACCAAAACAGAAAGGAGACCTATGTATATAAGGAAACTTAATATAATAGCCAATTTCATACATCCAGCTAAAGAGGTAAAAATATTAACATTAATTGTATTATATAAAGTTAAGTACACATGATAATCTCTAGAGCAAACACAAAAGAAACTATGTCAATAGATATAGTATAAAATACAACCATGGGCCAGGCATGGTGGTACTGAGCTGCAATCTCAATGTTTAAAAAGCAGATGAGGCAGGATGATCACAAGTTTGAGGCCCCCGGCTGTATATCAAGTTCCAAAACAGCTTGAAATGGAAAGAACCAGTAGACAGAAAAACAACACAGGCCTTTAGTCCCAGCACTCAGGAAGCAGAGCAGGTGGACGTGTGAGTTCAAGACCATTCAAGGGTTAGATATTGAGACTGTTTCAAAACAAAGACAACTAACCAAAGAAAAGAGTATAAAGCCAAATAATACCACCAACTAACTGCTGACACATATAGAATACCAGACTAAAAAGCAGAGCATGCATTTTTTTTCAAGTATGTATGGGTTGAGAAACAAGTTTAGACAAACTTAATACAATTGAAATCACTGGACTACATAGCAAGATGCCATCTAAAAAAAAATAACACAAGCTAAACCCAAGATACTCAATGGTAAAGTTATATTAGACCTAAGAGGATTCTGGGTTTATTTCTCACCCCATACAGAGAGATAAATAACTATATCATACAAAAAAAATGTTTAAATAATTTTTTAAAGGCAGCAAGAGGAACTACCATCAAACAAAACTGAAAAAAAAACAGTGAATGAATAATGAAACAGAACACTAAAATCCAATTACAATTAAAGGTAGAAAGACTACAATATACCAATTGAATGAAATTTTCTAAATTGACTAAAAATATTACCCAGTATTAGTCACTTAATTGTATGCTTCCCAGTTCATATATTTGGAGACCAATTTATATATGATATTTGGAGATAGGATATTTATAGAGGTAACTAAAAGTTAAATGAAGGGTGCAGCTGAAGATCAATGGTAGAGTAATTGCCTATCAAGCACAAAACCCTGGGCTCAATCCCCAGCACTGTCATAAAAGAAAAAGGAAAACCTAAAGGAAGGTATGAAAGAAAAGCCAATATAGAACTAGCAAAAGAAGAGGAACAGTGTGAAGTGAATAGCAAGTTCACAGCAAATATGCAAGTAGAGAGCAGGCCTTAATCACATAATAAATCAGAGATGACTTTGAACTTGGAATTCCCAGCCTCTAGACGTGTGAAAAGAGAAACTTTCATTGTTTAAGGCACCTAGTCTTAGTTATGATAGTTTCAACAGACTAGTGAACCCAACTATATGTTATCTACAGGAGCATTCTACCAATTCAACTATCCTTGAGAAGAATTTATAATTAAAAAATATTATTTGAGTCTGTTCTCTCCTTCTATTAGGGATGTCTCAGGAACTAAACTTGTGTCAGGCTTGACAGCAGATGCCTTTACTGTTTCACCATCCTACCCTTGAAATAAAGTTTAAATCAATAATCTAGGCTTATTCCTTAGAAAATTAAAAAAGAAAAAGAAAATTAACACAAAACAAACTGAAGACTTAATAAAAAACAAAAACAAAATTTAAAGTAGAAAAAATGACACAGACAAATCAATAAAGAATGACTATTTTTAAAACATCACAAGAGACTGAGAGATGGCTCAGTGGCTTTAAGCACTGGCTGTTCTTGTAGTGGACCCTCATTTCAGTTTCTAGGCCCCATATAAAGGCTTGCAACCATCTGTGACTCCAGATCCAGGGGATCCAATGCTTTCTTCTGATCTCTGTAAACACTGGACAGGCACGTTGGTACACAAACATGCAGGCAGGCAAAGTACTCCTATACATAAAACTTAACAAAATAAATCTAAAGGCATAAAATCTTTACAAAGCCTTAGCAAGACTGACAAAAGGGGACATAAATTGTTAATACAAAAAATGAAATTATGAATAGAGAGGCCAAGAGACGTCTGTTAAAAAAAAAAAACCTATACATTAAATTCATAAAGGAACCCAATCTTCAGAAATCAAAGCTCACCCAAGATGGAAAAGTCAACATGGATATATCTGTAATTAATATAGAAGTTGAATATTTATTTATTTTGCAGTTTTGGGATATAACCCGGAAATTACCCATTAGGGAAGTGTTCTACCACTGTGCCATTATCTTCAGCCCCTGAAATTGAATATTTTAGTTAGCTTACAATTAAAAGAAAAAATGTTTAAACACTGTCTATGAAATATTTAAAATAGAATTCACTCGAGTTCCCAGAAAATAGAAGTGAAAAGAATAGCTTCAATCTCATGAGGCATTAGACTAATAGTAAAACTAAAGCAGAAAACAGTGTCAAACCCATTACAATGTATAATATGTGCTAATAATTTTATTAAAAGACACATCATTTATGGACTGAAAACTGTGTCCTTCAAAACATTATACACCTAAATACTAATCCCCAATATAGCAGGATTTGGACTAAGAAGACTAAGGTCAAATGAAGTCAGAAAGGTAGAGCCTTCACCTGACAGGAGTGAGTCCATACAGGAAGGAGAGCAATGAAGTTCCCTGACCCTCTTCCCCTATGGTGTACACATAGGACAGGCTATGTAGGGGAAAAACACAGAAAGGCAGCCACCAACAAGTAAAGAAGACACCAGAAACCAGCCCTGCTTGCACCTGATCTTGTATTTCTAATCTCTAGAGCTATGAGAAGATAAGTTTATATAGTTTAGGCTACCCAAAACTTTTAAACTTTAATCTTTTTTTTTTGTGTGTGTGTGTGTGGTATTGATGACTGAACTATACCTGTATCAACTGTGGTATCTTCTCAAGGTAATCTAAGCAGGACAAAATAAATGCATAAGAGCTGTATGCTGAAAGGAATAAAACATCAATGAGATTATCAAAGGTCTAAATAAATGGAGCAGTATACTGTATTCATGGATGTCAACTCTCCTAAAATGGCTTTCAATGTTATTTAATTGCTATCATAGTCCTAGCAAGAGATTCTAAAACATGTAAGCAAGATCATCCTAAAATTTATGAAGAAATCAAAAGGAAA
Source organism: Psammomys obesus (assembly GCF_907164565.1). Lineage (NCBI taxonomy): Eukaryota > Metazoa > Chordata > Mammalia > Rodentia > Muridae > Psammomys > Psammomys obesus. The sequence continues at coordinate 165,515 of NW_026590046.1, read as the reverse complement.
GGAATACATATAGCCAATCAATTCTGGCATGGTGGAATAAAGTTAAGAGATTATTATATTACTTAATTTTAAGATTTACTATAAAGCTTTATTAATGAAGGCACTGTAGTGGTGGTGAAAGACCAATACACAAATCAACAGAATAAAACAGACAACTCCTAGATGAAAACACAGGAACTGGCCATTATAGTATATGGTACTCATCTGCCAAGAGGCAGGAAGACCAAGAATTCCTGACCAGAAAGGATTATATAGTCAGTTTCAGGCTAACCTGGGTTACATATCAAGACCTTAAAAAGTAAAAAAAAAAAAAAAAAAAAAAAAAAAGTCAACAAAACACAAGAGTAAAACACATCAGTAGTTGGTTTGAGATTTAATCCCTAAGGCTCAACAACAGAAATAATAAGTAAGTAGGATTAAATGAAAAAGCTTCTGCACAAGGAAGGAAATAGCTAACAAAATAAAGAGCAAACCTGTGGATTGGAAGATAATACTTAAAAGTTATATTTAAATTATTTAAAAGCGATTGTTTGTGGTAAGTTATTAATAGTAAAAAAAAAAAAAAAAGGCAAGGAACTCAACGGCAAGCAAACAACTCCGCTTGAAAACAAGTAATCTCAACAGATTCTTCTTAGAAAAAAGACATAAGCAAGCACACAGCCATAAATGCTGCTCTTGGGAGGCAAGCTTAAGCTACATAGCAAGTTCATTGCTGACCTGCAACACTGTCTCAAAAAAAGACACAAAAATAGCCAACAGATATGTGAAAAAATACTCAATATCACTAATCATTACAGAAATACAAATTAAAACCATGAGTTATCTCCTATTTTTCAGGATGGCTGTTATCAAAACTATGAATGATAACAAGGATTAACAAAGATAGCATGGCTGGTAGGAATGTAAATTAGTACAGCCATTATAGAAATAATGAAAATATTTCTTTAAAAAAGCTAAAATTAAACTTCCATACAATTCAGTAATTTGACTTCTAAGTGTAGACAAAAGATTTGAATTATGTTCAAGAGACATCTACATTCCCAAGTTCATAGGAGCACTAGTCACAATACTCAAGACAGGGAATCAAACTGTGTCCATCATGAGATAGATACATAAAGTGTTTATGGAATACCATTCAACTCTTAAGAGAAACCCTGTCTCAAAAAAACAGAAAGAAAGAAAGAAAGAAAGAAAGAAAGAAAGAAAGAAAGAAAGAAGGAAGGAAGGAAGGAAGGAAGGAAGGAAGGAAGGAAGGAAGGAAGGAAGGAAGGAAGGAAGGAAGGACCCCAAAAAACAGAGGTGGGGAAAGGCAGAGTGTGGTAGTGCATGAATCCCAACATTCAGGGGGCAGAAGTAAGCAGATCTCTGTGAGTTCGAGGACAGCCTGACAACCTGGTCTTCACAGGGAGTTTCAGGCTAGCCAAGTTTACACAGTAATACCATGTATCAAAAAAGGGAAATTATGTCATTATGACAATGTAGATGAACCTGGAGGAAACTATGCTAAATGAAATTAAGAAGACATACAGACTGTATATTTTCTATTACATGTAGAATTTAGACTCATATGTAAGTAGATTCACAATCAAACTCAATAGTAGCAGAGAGCAGAATGGAAGATAACAGAGGCTGGAGGGGATTAGGGAGATATTGATCAAAGCATAGAATATGTCAGTTACACAGGATTAAATGATAAGTATTTGAGATGATAGACATGTTGGATTCGATAAGCATTTCACAATAGGTAAATAGCATCATTTTGTGTCTGCTCCCTATCACCTTGCTTTCTTATAACTCAAGACAATCTACCTAAAAGTGGCACTATCCATCATGGGATGGGATTTCTCACAGCAATCATTAATCAAGAAAATGGCCATATGGTCAATCAGCCTGGAGCATTTCATCAATTAAACCTCCTTATCCCCAGGTGACTCTAGTTTGCATCAAGTTAACAAACACACTAGCCAGTATAGTATCCAGTAAATATATACAACTATACTGAATATTCTTTTTAAAAAATAAGAACAGAGACAAATACCACCAATATATTTTTGTAGTGTTCAGAATTGAGCCCAGGTTCTTGCCTATGCTAGGTAGGTGTTCTACCATAGTGCTACATCCCTAGCATTTGCATTTTGGAGACAGGATCCTGCTATGTAACTCAGGGTAATCCAGAACTCATGGTCCTCTTATCTGAGCAGGGATTACAGCTATAGGCCATCGTGCCAGAAGATAACTCACTGACCTGAAGTGAGAGGTCGGACAGGGCTTTGTGTAGACTGAGTGTCTGTTACTAGAGGTTTCATTTATATCATATTCACAAAACAACTAAAGTCCTGAAATAAAGAACAGATAGGAATTTCCAGGAGTCTAGGTTTGGGGTTGGTGGTTAGGTAACAGTGAATGTAGCCTTGAGGTAGGCTTAAAGTGATGTAATATTTTGGGTTTGATCATGTAAATGTCTGTGATATTGTACTATAGTTCTGAAAGATCTAACAGGTATACAGGTCCTCTTTGTACTAGTCTTCAAACTGTATATATGTACATATTCTTCAAACTCTATGTAAATCAATAACCTTAAAAGCAAATACATAATTTCCAACTAAGATTATGAATATGTGACCCCAATTTATATCACACACTTGAGAAAAGCAAAATTGTAAAGAAACAGAATATAGAGCTATAGTTGCCTGAGTTTGCGGGATGGGAAATAATAGAACTGTAAAAGAACGGCATAAGACACCTTTCAGGGAGATGAAACTACTCTCCATTTCACTGGTTAGTTAGTTATATCAATCTACTTCTGTTAACATCTGTTAACTTGTACAACAGCAAGATTTTACTGTAATTAAAAAAAAATGAATACTGAGCAAAAAGGAAAAAGATAGTAGGTTGTTAATATCTTGAGGAAATTGTCTTTTGGATGGAAAAGAATTGAAAATCAAACTAAAGAGATTATTTCAGAAAAATCATTTGAAAGAGAATAGCTTCAATCCTAAAGGGATTTCATTCCCAAACTATTCTGTCTCCATTCTCTTTATGGAATGTTATGGGAAATAACTGCAGGAAATCAGGGACATATTTGTTATCAGTATATTATTGAAGACAATTCTACATGAAGACACAGCAAAGATATGATCTAAAGTATAATTCCAGAAAACATTGGTTTTCTGAGGCCTTTGTATGAACTATCCTAACAAAATAAGGCAAGCCAAGGTACTGGTTACAATACCATATAGCTGCCAGAAGTCTCAAAGAGAAACTGGACACTCACAAATGATCTTACCAAAAGAACTGACAATTTTTTTAACTTTACAATGGTGCAAAAATGCCATAAACTGAACAGAAACCATACTTTGAATTTTTATTTCTCCTGATCTAAAGATAAGTAGTATTCTATTCTCCCATGATTGAGCAACAGCTCCCAGTAAGCAATGCCATAATGGCCTATACACAGCACAGTATACTATGTTGCCATGATGTTTAGTAGGACAAGGGCATTAAATGAAATTTCAAATTTGAGTTGATATAACTCCAGGATGTAACATCACTGTAAGTTAAGAAGCATCTAGGTGGGCCACACCTCCTCCAGCTGCCGAGCCTCGGAAAGTCCCAAGAGAGATGTGTTGCCGAGTGGAATCAGGGGCCACCCCTCCAGCCAGAAGATGAAAGGAATGCTTCTGGGGACCCGGAGAGGGAAAAAGAGATGGTTAGAGCCATGTGAGGCCGGAAGAGAAGGAAAGACTGTACGAACCAGATGGGAAGATGGGAGCGTGATGAGAAGATGACCCGGGGCTAAGTGGTGGGTGTGAGAAAGGGAAGCCTAGAAGAACTAGAAGACCAAATGCTATTTTATTACAGGCCTGAAACTCAGAAGGGTCATTCAGAGACAGTAGAAAAGGGCTCCAGACCCAAGAAAGTCAGACACCAAGATTTCCATTAGAGCAGGTTCTAAATTGGTGAGAGAATTGTTAAAGGATGCATTTGGGACCAGATCAGCAGGTAAAGCTGCTTCTCACCTGAGTTCTGTCCCCAGGCCCTAAAGAGTGAAAGGAGAGAACTGCTCGCACCCTTTGTCTCACCCCTGAGTGCCTACTGTGGCATTCATGCCTACTGTGGCATTCGTGCTGTCCCATACTGCTGGGGGTGAGGGGCAGGATTAAGATGCACCATTGGTCTACAGTGAGGATGGAAAAACACAGAATTACCACAAGTTTGAGACAAGTCTAGTCTATATAGGGAGCTCCAGGCCATCTAGAGTATGGAAGGGACATCCTGACCCTGCATAACAAACCAAGAAGCACTTTAGTTAGATTAGGCAGATGGCACAGATGCAGTCCTAGCACTGGTGCAACTAAGGCATTTTAGCTTATGCACTTATTTGTTGTTTCTGTTTATTCTGTAAAAGGGTGACCACAGGCCCAGTCCTTAATCCATGTCCACTGTGTAGGTCTCATGGCTCCTACTTTTGGTACGAATGCTAGTCCTGCCGTTGTTGGGTCCCTGCTCTCAGAGAGACAGTACTTTTCATTGTTGCTTTTTGGGTTTGAACATATTTTCACTGCAAAGTCCTGGCTGGCCTGGTAGTCCCTCTGTAGCCCAGGTGCCTTTGAACTCATAGCAATTCAGTCTTAATTTTCAGAATGCTGGGATAATAGACCTAAATCACCATGAGACAGACACTTAATACTGACTAAATACTATAAAGACCAGGGTACATAGGGTCCAAGGTATTCTCTTCATCCTGGGGTGCTATATGCAGAGGAGCCCAACTCTCTTGTTAAAAATCTAGAGCAAAGATGTCAAGATGACTAAGCTCACTAGTTTATTGTCAGGCCTAAGATCTGAGCTCAATCTCCAAGACCAGATGGGGAGAGGAGAAAACTGACTCTCAAAGGTTGTTCTCTGGTCTACATACAATGTATGCTATGACAGGAGAGCATATACAGACACAAACAAGATCTAAGGAAAACTCAGAAATTTCCAGGAGTGGTGACACACCCTGTAATCCCAGCACTCTGGGAGGCAGAGACGTGTGAATCTCTGTGAGTTTGAGGCCAGCCTGGTCTAAAAAGTGAGTCCAGAACAGCCAGGGCCACACAGAGAAACCCTGTCTCTGAAAAAGCAAAAAAAAAAAAAAAAAGTATCTATATTTGTTAACCATACATACTCAATGCATCAAATATATAACTTGACCTTAATTGGTTATTTTTCATTTTCTCTGATCCCAGTAATTTACAATTTCCTGTTTTGTGGTGCTTATGTCTATAATACCTCATCACATCTATGATAAAAACATAAAACACAGACTTACCTGGGGTTTGGCCATTTCCTGCTTTTCTTGAGAAAACAGATGTATGAAAGTTGAGCCAGAATGAGTAAATTAGAATAAGAGTAGAAACAATTAGATATACAGTGTTCAGAATTGTCAGAAAGACCCTCACATGAGAAGCCACTCTCTGATAGAGTTTGGGCAAGTATAAGGGTTTTTTTTGTTGTTGTTGTTCTCTCTACATAGCATGGCTGACCTTAAACACACAAAGATCTGCCTGTCTCTGTATCCTAAGTACTAAAATTAAAGGGGTGCACTACCACATTCAGCAACAATTATAAGTTTTAAGACCAGCCTATATATTCTCATTATGTCATAAGAATTATGAACAAAAAGGCTTATAAATATATTTTTTCCTAGTAGGTTCCAGAACTTAGTCCTAGGTCCTTGTACATGCTAAGCCAGTACTATACCACTGAGATACACAGAAATAATTTTAATAATGGCAAACTTAAGCAATCCTAGATAATTTATATTATGATAATAAGTAGAAATTCAGGAAATAATGATATATAGTTGTTAAAATAATCTATAAAACTGTACATTTATTATCTACATCCTTTGTGATACATGTAGTTCAATTCAAAGTTTAGAAATTTCTAAATGAAAAAGGCATAGAAAACCACAGGCACACAATTTTAAATGTACAAATTATATTTTAACTATTCAGTCAGACATAGCTTTTATATGTCTAAGATTGGACAGAACATTGAAATAAAGGGTAAAATTAGTTCTTGTTTTCTTCCCTTCTATTTTCCAGTTAAATTATAACTCAAATATTATTTAAGCTCCAAAAAATCCCCACCTATTATTCAATGGTACATCAATTCACCCAGTTTCATATTTGTCTATCCCTCCCAGACCCCAAACTGTCCAAAGGCCGCTAAGGCTCTAAAGATTTTTTTTTCCCTCACTTACTGGGGCCTTCTAGCCAGGTGCTGCAAAGAAATCTTTAGAAGCTGATTCAATCAAGCACCTTTCCAGCGTCTTCCGCGAGGGGTACACTGGCAGACCGAGACGTGGGAGCGTGTCGAAACAGAAGAGATCAGTGTGCTGAAAAATGTGTAAAAGCCAAAGTTTAATAAGACTCACTTAATCATAACTAGCCTCATATCTATTAAGTCTGCAGATCCCAATTCACTGCTCTCTCAAGCCCCCATCATCCCACCTCCCAGTCTCTCACATCAATGACACACACGAACCTCCCTTCACTCATCCCTCAGAACTCCCCACCATTCAGCTCTCGACCCCAGGTGCTAGACCCTCAAGGTTACTCAACCAGATGTTTTGCGGGGTGCTCAGGAAACCTTTATAGAGAACCGCCCAGAAAAGTAGCAGTCTCTGCTTGTGGGACGGCGACTTGTTCTACGCATGTTCACGGATCCCTTTGAGACTGCAGCGACCAATAGAGGGCAACCCCGCCCAAAACAGGCGCAGAAGGTAGCTGGCTGTGTCGGTGACGTCACTTATGGGGGGCGATTTCTGCAGCTGCTGTTTCTGTTACGCCTGTGAGTACCGTGTAAAGCTGGTGTTTATTTTACAAAGATCGGAGTTTCTAAGACGCCAGCCACCATTTTTTTTTAATATGGTGGAGAAAAATATTCTAACAGGAAGGAAATTTCGTGCAGCGAAGTCAGAGGGCATCCAAGGAGTTGCAGGTGTAATTAACAAGACAATGCAGGGCTGGATGCTTTAAGTGCTTTCAGTGTGAGTTTAGGGAAAGGACCCTGGCTCCATCCATTGCCTGGAACTGGGAGTTTGTATTCTAGCGTAGAAAGGATTACAGGACTCTTCAGACAACAAGCTGAAGAATTAACAGCCACATGGGGCCACAAACACACACTTAGAAGAGTACCTTAGTATTAAGTGGTGGTTAACTGTGCCTTTGCCTCTCCAGAGAAAGCAATCTGTCATTGTTTTGAGAATGAGGAGGTGTGGGCATTGACTACATGGTGTAGGACTTTCTCAAACAGGGACAGTGCTTCATATTTTATTTATTAAGAGAGATGAAGCAACCTAACACTGAGCTTAAAATTAAAGCTGCAAGCAGTTAGTTACTGTCCACTTCACTGCTACTCAATATATATATTTTTTTAATGGTGGGATAGCCCAAATAAAAACCTCAGCTCTTGGTGCTACCCACCAGCTGGCTATGGGCCTGTTTCCCAGACAGAAATCGTGGGCAGGCTACTTTCGCAAATTTTGTTTTTTCTCTGTGATTGGTGGCAAGTCAGGTGGTGGCTGAAGCATGTGACAGGACAACCTCAAACAGGTTTCTTAGGCAATTTAGTACCACAACATTTGCTACCACAAAACTTGGAGAACTCCAGAACACCCTGCAACTTATTATTTGTGCTAAGAGACAAGGCTGTAATTGCCTAAAGCAAATGGCTGTGATTAATGCAAATACTTCTAAGAACTAAGGGTCCACAAATCAGAAGTCTGCACAAAGACTATGCCAGTTTAGGGGACCACCTGCTGATCTTCCAAAAAGTAATGCCTGAAGAGTTTCTTCTCAACTACTCACAATTTCCCTCTCTGTTTGTTAGCATTTATATAAAATTTCCATGCACACAACCAATCTTACGTGAAAGAGTTTATTCAGGGGAAGGAAAACATAAGAGAGTTAGGGGCCTGAGTGAGCAATGGGGGCAGAGACAGAGAAAGGGGAAAGGGGTGGCCTGACAGACAAAAGAGGAGAGAGCAAGAGAGGAGAGAGAGAGAGAGAGAGAGCTCGCACACGAAGAGGCAGGGGTCCTTTTAACCTGGGCCCCAGGCAACAGTGACCAATGATATCACAGGTGGCTAAGCAACCTAGAAGTGGGCTAGTGCTTCAACTTGTGAACTAACACTGTTTTTTGTACATTATTAGCTTTCACTCTAAGTATAACAGCACACTATGAGCTGCTACAGAGCAGTTCTAATAAATGGTTTTTCATCATACCCACATGCATATGACATCTGTATGAATATATATTATATAATATAATATGCATATAATGACCTCAGATACTCTTCCAGCTTTACTCTGGGAACTAACATATCTTCTTTCACTCACATGGATTTTTTTTTAGGAACCAGATAAGGATGTTTATTTCACACAGGGCTTTGTACAAAACATCTACACATATTTTTTTACAAAATAAGTAAATAGCTGAAGGTAAATTGACAATGCTTTCTTCTCAGTAGCAGGGGAGTCCTGTTGTGGGCAACTGAATCTCTTCAACTCAGCACAAGCCAGTGCAACCTGATAGTTTGGATGCAGAATTGTGGCTTGGACCCTGAGCTCATGACCCTCCCCTCAGCCAGCACACTTCCAACAGACTAGGGGCATAGATGACAAGCTCCTGCAGTAGACTGGCAGTACTTGTCACCCCATCACTCTGGATCCTGGAAAATTTTCCTTTGTCCTGAATTAATCCTGGTGAATCACTTACCCCAGTCAGGGGTCCCGTGTGGAGAAGGGCTTACCACTCCAGCTTGACTTGGTTAAAGTGTGTTGTGTAACTCAGCCTCAACACCTCCTATGTGCTCTGGCTTCATAGGTGCTTGGCATGCAGTGTCCTACTGTATAAAGTGGACATAGGGGACAAGGAGATGGGGAGGAGACACATGTGGGGTCTGGACATGGCATGACTAGAGGAATGCCCAGGAAAGATCAGGAAACTGAAAGGACAGATAATTCCCACTACACACTCTAAAGCAGCAAAATGCACTTTTGTTTTCAATCCAGTTGCTTTAAAACACACCTGGCTTCACTTTTAAGCCATCCTAAGAAGACCACGTTATCCCATCAGTCCCATGCACCTCTCCTGGAGGAGCTCAGGGGTAAGTAGGGCTGGTGGTATGGGTTTCCTGCCAAAGCCTATCTACATGCTGGCAACTTTCTAAGGACATTCCTAGCCTGACATCAGCAGCTAAGGAGATCAACAAAAGGACAGGCCAAGGTAAGAAATTAGTGGAAAATAAGAAAAATAGGACAGGAAGTGGCACCATGGAGCATGAGGCTGCTCACAAAGCAACTTTGGCTAAACTGAGCAGGGAGCATATCACAGGTGCCATCCTGTCATCCCAGATGATTGGGAGCTGAGGCAGGAAGATCAAAAGTTCAAGGGTAACTAAGGTAGACTCTGTCTCAAAAGTAAAAACTACTTTAAAAACTTGGGGCTGCTCAGTGGTAGAACATTTGCTTCAAATGTGCAAGGTCCTGTGCTCTATTCACCTCCAAAAAAGAAAAAAAAATTAACTCAAAAGAAGCTCATTACTCTGATAGCTTCTCCCATGAAAAGCCTGGAGAGATGTCTCTGCATTTAATAGCGCTTACTGCTTCTGTTTTACCAGAGGACCATCGTTCAGGTCCCAGTATCCACATTAGGCTCCAGGAATCCTGAAGCTCACCTCTGGCCTCTGTGGGCATCTGCACATATGCATAAATAACATTTTTATAAGTGAGAGTCCTTGCTGTTAGGTGTGGTATACAATCATAAAAGTAGAATTTAAATGTTTTTGTAGGTAATACTAAAACATGGCTTGTAGAAGAGAAAAAATAGGGAGACACAGTCCATCTAGATGATTAACATCCCTTTGCATGCAAAATCTAGGATGGGATCATAAAATTTAACTAGAACCCATCTCATGTCTTTCTCTGATTCTGGCCAGCTAATAGAGCTACTTTTAGGAGAGCCCAGCTGGCTCACAGGCTAGAGTTCTCTCCCCTTGCTTTCATTCCAAGGCTGGACTTTGTTCAGCAGTCCCTGCCTGCATTGTTTAAGATACACAAGACATGTAATGCTGTAAGGTGGTCATCTCTGGGCCTAACCTTCTTCTAAGCAGTGAGATGGGTAGTCGGGTGCTCCAGAGCCACTTCAAACAGGGAAAGGAGCAGAGAACACTCAGGTCCACTAATCCCAGTGTCAGGCAGTATCAGCTCTGCCACTAGCCACCAAAGCCAAAAGACAAGCTACCAAGGGTGGCAGAGAGAATACCTCTGACAGAAACCCTTTAATCACAGAAGTTCCACCCTCTTTCTGGAAATGAGAGCTTGGTGCGCTGTCTGAGGAAGTGGCTCCTTTAGCTGAATTTAGGGGAATAGCTGCAGCTAGAACTTAAAGGCCTACTCTTCACCACTGCTAGTGCTGCTGCTCCAAGGGCCACTGTTAGCCCTGTCACTGCCAGCTTCACCAAGTGGTTGGTCCTTGGTTTGGTCAGGAAATCTTTTTTTTTTTGAACCTCAGGCCTCAGAAGTCTCAGAAACTACTGCTGCGGCACCATGTCTGGCCTCTGCTAGAATGATTCCAGCTCAAAGTCTTTGAAAGTAGAGGCTGCTGTCCTCTCTGCACTTCCTGCTCCTGGTACAGCATGATCACAGCTGCAAAGTAAATGGGCATGAGCGAGTAGCAGGCCAGGAAGAAGTTGTATAACCTCACTATTTGCCTGAGGTCCAAAAAGACATGCCCAAACCAGGTGATAAGCCAGCTGAGGGCAAAGATGGTCCCCACTTCAACACTCTGCATGAAGTCATGGAGTTCTGGGTTCAACTGGTCAATGACGGGCATCAGATAGTTTAGGATGTGCTTGTTGTTGTCCATTGTGAGATCCATGAAATCCCAACGATAATAGGTAGACATTTTTGTACCAGGGATGTTGCTAGGATCTTGCCCACCACCAGCAGAAAACTGACCACTTTTAGCCCTGGTAGTAGTGGATCTGAGGGTTACAGTCTAAGATGAAGAGGATGATGTCGATCAGCTCTTCCTGGAGCCCTTCTCTCTGCTCAACTGGCATACTGGGAGGGAAGCTCCAAAGTGACCCCACCTGATGTCCAGCAGCACTTGATGGTAGTCCTTGTTCCTTGACCGAGGTGGTGGCTCATTAGTGTTGACATTGAGGAGCTTAGGCCATACTTAGCACCTGATCTCATCAGTGAGGAGCCCTTCCTCACTGTAGCCATTTATTGGAGGGCAGCCACGTCTGCAGGATCACTGTTCAGAGCCTGGTATATCTCCACTGCTAGGGTCCAGAAGACACTGACCCAAAGCTTGAGTAACATGCAAACAACAACAGGTGTTTATTCTGAATATCAGCATGCTGGGGCCACCACCTTCACAGCATGGCAGCAGTCTGGGGAGAGTTGAAGGTCCCTTTTAAAGCCAAGGAGGGGAAATTCCTACTGTGGCTACATAACCTTGATTGGGATTGGCTAGTGTCCATGGAGGCTGCTAGGTGACTCTGAGCAGGGCCTTCTTATACCAGTAGCTAAACAATCTTATCTCCCTAGGCCAATTGTCTGGGGTGAGGTGGTTTCTGTGGTTGCCCTTTTTCTGTGTTTTTTCCCCTACAACTCTTAAGCCAGTTTTTTTCTAGCAGGAAAATGAATATTTAACCAGGCCCTCTCACCACCACCTTTTTTTCCCCCTTTTTGCATTAAGTCTGCCTTCCCTGCCCTGCCAGGAGCTGTCCCCCTGTGAGGGCAAGAGGGCCATCTCTGGAGGCCCTGGTCCTACTGACTGCTGAGCCTGAGGCACAGTTCCAACTGAGGACAAGACTTATCCCCAGTTCTGTCCCTGGCAGGCTAGTCCCTCAGCAAGCCTCACTCACATTGTTTTAATTAACAATAGTTCTGATGGTCTTTTCACCTTACACAAGATTTCTATCTGGGTAGAACACAAGCTCTCCAGCCAGCTGTGTAACATAAGGCACAGCCCTTAATTTCTCTGTACTATTTCCTCATATCGTGTGTCAAAGGTGGTGGTGACAAATGAATTCATAATTGTAGAGGACGTAGAACAACATCTGTTACAGGGAGGTGCTAAGTGATTTCAATCATTACTTAAATAACATACACACACACTTTATTTTTTCCAGAGAAGGCTATTTAAAGTTGGTATGGAGATCAGACATGTAGCAGACAAGCAGTCACATGGTGGGAAGGGAGTCTTTAGAGAAAGAATGAGAAAACAGAAAAAGTTGGGGTGAGGGAAGCACGCTGTTCAGAAAGTATGCTTAAAGAAGTAGGAAAAAAGGAAAACGCTACTGCTAACATGTAATTTTTTAATAGAGAAAATTGAAATTCAGAAATTAATTGCAGGCTGGTTTGGTGAAGAACATATTTTAAAGGAACAAGAAAGCCTGTGTCGAGGTTCTGACAACAGGCACAGGAAACAAAATAAGTGTGTCCTGTGTGCCATACACTGTGTGAAGGACATACTGAAGTGCCTTAAATAGTCCCTATAATAGTCCCATTGCTCCCATTTGTTAGATAAGAAAACCTCCAGAAATCAGTACTTGCTCAAGATCACAAGTTCCCAAAGTTGGATCCATAACTTCTACTATGGATATTCTTATTTATTTATTTATTTATTTACTGAATTTATTATTCTACATAATTTCTGGACAGTATCTGAGTATATAAGTATTTTCCGCTTAGAAAACATGAATGTGGGCAAACAGGACACCTGGGACTGCCAGAGTTGTTTATAAATGGTGAGTACAATCCAAATTTGGAGGGGCTGGAGGAGTGAAGGAGCACAAAAAGAAACAAAAAGTAATGGAATGAAGATGAGTGAGTAGCAGAGTGAAAAGAATGCAGGAGGATATGTGGCAAGAGTAAAGGAATGGCTGGTTTAGATTTTAAAAGTCAGCCCAAAGCTTGTTGCAAAGCTTGGTCTTCAATGTAGCAGTGTTCAGAAGTGTGCCTTTGGAGTGGACTAGTTTTGGGGGACTCTGACATCATGAAGTGATTCATAGTCATATAAACTCTCTATCTCTTTTTCTCCCTCCCCACCTCTCTCACACACACATAAATAAATAAATGTTAAAAAAAATCCAAGTGCCAGAAACTTAATCCTCAATGCCTTGATGATAGGCCATTTGGAGAGGTGTTTAGGTCATGAGGACTCTACTTTCATGAATAAATTAAGATGACTAGTGTGCTGAAATGTTTTATTTCAACTTGTCACAAGCCAAAGCTGATTGAGAGAAGGAAATCTCAACTAAGAAAATACCTCTGTAAGATTGGGCCTACAGGACATTTTCTTAATTAGTGATTGATGGGAGGAACTAGCCCATTGTGAGTGGTGACATCCTTGGACTGGTAGTCCTGGATGCTACAAGAGACCAGTCTGAGCAAGCCACAATGAGAAAGCCAGTAAGCATCACCCCTTCATAGCCTCTGCATCAGTTCCTGCCCTGTCTGAGTTCCTGCTCTCACTGTTTTATGATGAACTGTTACACGGAACTGTAAGCAAATAAACATTTTCCTCTTCAAGTTGTTTTGGCCATAGCATTTTATCACAGCCATAGTAACCCTAACTAAGACAACTACCAAAAGAGCTTGCAGAAATGAGTTGACTCTTGCCCTTCTATCTTCCACCATGTTAGAATAAAGTAAGAGGACACAATCAGATGTCATCACTAATCTTGGACTTATCAACTTCCAAAACTATGAGGAAATACATTTCTGTTCTAAATGAATTACATAGTTTTGGATATTCTGCTTTAGTACAAAAAGATTAAGACCATAAGTAAATAAAGGCAGTGAGGGGTAGAAGAAAGGAATTATGGTCATATTCTGCATAGCATGAGGAATTAGAGGTAACAGTAAACACAGTGTAGAAGACAGAACTGACCACTCAGCATATGGGGTAATAGAGGCAACAAGAAAAGGAGGTAGCCATATGGTAAAGTATAATTAACAAGCATAGGACAAGGTAGGGAAGTATTAAAGAATGTAGAGGAATGTGGCCCTATTGTGAGGACAAGTATTCAAGTTCTGTACATCTTTTGTGTATATGCAGTCTCTCCCTACATCTTTCTGATATTTCTGAATTTCTCCCTTTTTTAAATCTCCCTTCATTTTTTTGTGTATATGTTAGTGTTCTTCTTTCTCTGTGTCTCTTGGTCTCTAAGAGAATTAGAATTAGGGAAAGTGGCATAGTCCCTAGCCATCTAGTTCCTGTGTTCCAGAATCTACAGTTCAGACTGAGGCTCATAGAGCCTAGAGTTCCAGAATGTCCCTATTTTTGATCATCACAGGATGAGCCTGAGGCAACAAATTATATAGAAGGGATTTTTGGTGTCATGCAGGCCTGGGGCCCTGTAGTAGTGACCTTTGCCACACTGTTCGTTGTCACTGTTGATGCCAAGATTTATGAACGCTGTGAGCTGGCAAGGAAGCTGGAGAAGGCTGGCCTCAATGGCTTCAAAGGCTACACTGTTGGAGACTGTAAGATTCTTGTTGCCCCAAGTCTTATCTATACCCCAATTTACCCACTTCACTCAGACCCAGTCACCTTTTGTAATTTTTCATCCTTTTTGGACAAAGACATGATATTTTCAGTCACCAGCTCATTATGACTAGTATAGTTGAACTTTAAAGTCCATCATCATCATTACTGTCTTCATGATCTTTGTCTCTACCATTAATACCAACTTTACCATCAATATCATCATGATTGTCACCATTCACCACCAACATCAACAATAGAGAGCCAGAATCTATACTACACAACCAATCTAAGACCACCTCCTTCACAGTTAAGATGACAGTCATACCTGCCTTCTCCTCTCTTCTCCTAGCCTTCCTTATTCTTATGCCTGTGCCCACCTCCTAACTACCCTCTCTCTATCCCAGGGCTGTGTGTGGCACACTATGAGAGTGGCTTTGACACCTCTTTTGTGGACCACAATCCAGATGGCAGCAGTGAATATGGCATTTTCCAGCTGAACTCTGCCTGGTGGTGTAACAATGGTGTCACACCCACCCAGAACCTCTGCCACATGAATTGTAATGGTAAGAAATCCCTGGACACACACAGAAGCACTGTCTGCCCCATGTCATATCCCAAATATACATATCATACACAGAAAGCATTGTATTTTTGTTGTTGTTTTGAGATAGGGTTTCTTTCTAAACTAGCCTCAAATTCAGAGATCCTCCTGCCTCTGCTTCCCGAATGCTAGGATTAAAGGTGTGTACAATCACAGCTGTCAGCAATATCTTTTAAATCTTACTCTCTTGTTGAAGAAGAAAAAAATAATGGGAAAGGAAAAAAATCTCTCTGTTGAATGGAGAAAGCTTCCTGAATGTTTAACCAGTCTACACCAAGAGGTTATTTAGCTCAGAAATAGTGCAAATGCCCTCCACCCCACCCCAGCCTCACTTAAAATGAAAACTGCAGTTTTATTGAAATTTAGGGAACAAGAAACATTGTTCATGTGAAATAGAGGAGAAGAATGCCCTGCTTTGGGGTGAAGACTATCTAGGCCCTGATTAAAGGAACATAAATATGCAAGTAAAAAGAAAAAAGCAAACTGCCCTGGGAAAGAAATGAAAAAAATATTCCAGACAAAAATGTGCTATTTTTGAGGAAAAATATAATAGCAGTTGAAATTTCTCCTAAGGTTGGCCAAAAAGATGGCTCAGGTTGTCTACAACAGGACAAAAATGGAGACCATGGTTATCTGAGGCCAGGGCAAGCAGAAGTTGAGGTCATCTAAGTCTTGAGAACATGACAGAGGACATCAACCAACATTGTCAAGACTGAAGGTTGAGGTTGTCCAGAACCTCAGATGGACTTAGACAGGGCAAGTGAATAATGAGTTGTGTTTTTTTTTTTTTTTTCATAAGTAGGTAAAATGAAGATTAAAGTTGTTCAGTTTAATATAACATAGACCATTAGGTAATTTAGAATTATCTAAAATGGAGGTCAAAATTTTAACTAGTCACATTTGTAGTAAAGATTATCTAGGGTGCTGGTGAGATAGCTTAAGTGGTTGAGTGCTTACTGCTCTTCCAGAGGACCCAAGTTCATTTCTCAGCACTCATGTTGGATGGCTTACAAGTCCCTTTAACTCCATGCCAGGGGATCTGATCCCCTCACCTACCCTTATGGGGACCCCCACACTTGTGGCATATATTCACACAACCATATAAATAATAAAAATAAGATTTTCCAGGACTGGCCTCAATGTGGTGGTTAAATAATTATGCAAGTGGTAAATAAATGTCATCCTGGCCTACAGGATAGGGCAGTTCAGAGCATGCATGACTATGTACTCTGATGGGTGAAACTGAATGCAGTTGGTCAGTATGAAGTATGAAGATTACAGTCATTTATTTTTATTTGTAAAATATTTATTTATTTACATTTTATGTGTATGAATGTTTCATGGACATGTATGTATGTGCACTATGTGCATGCCCCATAATTGCAAATGGGTCATAAAAAGGTGTCAGATGCTCTGGGATTGGAGTTACAGATGGTTGTGAGCCACCATGTGGGTTCTAAGAACTGAATCTGGGTCATCTTCAAGAGAATCAAGTGCTCTTAACTGCTGAGCTAAGTCTTCAGTCTTGATTGTGTTCAATTATAACAGTCAGGAGCTGAATTTATCAAGGACATAACCTCATAGGTTTTGAAATCATCAAGACTGACTAATATGGAAAGAAAGTAGGTTCCAAATTAGCCACATGGTAGTTGAGATGAAGCCAGAATAACCAACATTACAGTCAATATCACTCAACCCTAGGCATGATGACAGTTGATGTCATCCAGTGTTGGCCAGTGTGGAGTTGGAGGACGTCCAGAACCGCATAGCAGTGGTTGGGGTTATTCATAACCAGCCAACATGACCAAAGCCAAAGAGGACCATTCAGCATGGGTTATGATTATATAGTACCAGTCAACATGGCAGTTAAAATAGTTCATGACCATCCAGCAAAGAATGAAAGTCATTTACAATTTGCCAACATTGCAGTTATTTAGGCTTTAAGGAATCCAGAAACCGTAGGCCCTTCAAACACTTTACTATGTCACTAGTGTACCATATTACCCCATCCTTTTCTCCCCACCCCCAGACCTGCTCAACCACCATATTCTGGATGACATCATGTGTGCCAAGAAGGTTGTATCCTCACGTAAGAGTATGAAGGCCTGGTAAGTTCAGGGGGATGATCTGGACCTTGGACAGCCACAAATAGTGATGGTACTGCTCCATCAACTTGTCCACTTCATTTGCCCTTCCTCTTTTCATTTCCCAGGGATTCTTGGACTCGGCACTGTGCTGGTCATGATTTATCTGACTGGCTCAAGGGGTGTGATGTGCATCTGAAAACTGTCCCAAGCAATATTGGGTAGTGACTCAGATTTCATAAGGATAGAGATTCAATTTTTTTTCTTTTATGGGTTTAATAAAAGATGGCATCTATAAATAATTCAAGAGCTATTACTTGTCAGATGCTTTGAATTTCTTCATGTTTTCTAGTGTGTGAAAATACTTCCATTCAATCCTTTCCTACACAGTTTTATATATCTAATCTGGAGATACAAGGTCACTGGGGGCTGGGGAGGATGTAAGCAACAGCTTAGAATCCTTTTGGTTTAAATATCAAATCTACTACTTAGTGGTTGTGCTTCCTTTAAAGAGTCATTGCTTTTTTCTCTGACTTTTTCCAAATTTGAATAATGATGATGATAATGAAAGCAATAATTCATAGGGTTCATTTGGAAAATTTAATGAACTGATATTTGGAAAACACAGACAGTGCTTGGCATAAAATTCTGTTAAAGATATGCATGTAGTGGTACATGCATGTGATACCAACACTCAGGTGGCAAAGGCAGTAGAATCACAAGCTTAAGGTCAGCCTGGCTAACACAGTGAGAACCTGGCTCAAAAAAGGTCAAATTTGAAGACAGGTTGGGTGTAAGGATAGAAAGATGTCTTACCTTTAAAAGTATCATTTTCAGATGTGGTCACTATATCGTCTTTATTTAAGACATTTACAGTCTCTTTAGGGGAGAATTAAATTAAATACAGCTTACACAGTGTGATCTAAGAAGTTAAAATATTCACATTCTTCCACATCCTCCCACATACTACCATTCTAAACCCCAACTTTCCATTACCAAAATCCAAATTTGAAAATGACAGACTTGTAATTTAGGCAAAGAATTTGAAGGACACACAAAGTAATAATTTCTTTTTACAGTCTGTGTCTTGAACACAGGGTATTAAGAACTTGCCATTTGCTCTCAGTTCACTGTCCAGTCCATTGGAAGTAACTATTTTCATCAAGTATTGCTCATGTCCTTTGTAGTCCACGATCAGGGGTGGCTACTCAGCTACCCAAAGTCTTGCATTCAGTGTTCATCAAAAATAAATACAGATGATCATTAAAACACCTAGCTGTCACTGCATGGCAAGGAGAATTCAAAACCCCTTCCTTAATAGCAACTGGAATTCCCCCATATTTCACCCCAAAACAAATTTCACATCTCTATGACGGGTCCAAGCTGGCTATTGACAAAAATATGAATGTGATAGGCAAATAGGACCTTCCTATTATTTTTACTCAGAATGCTCTTCCCCTGATACGGCTGGTACTGAATTATAAGCACAGCTGTCAGTCATATCTTCAGAAAAGCATGACTACAACAGAACTTCCCGATCAACTTTTAACAGTTTCCCTTTCTTTGACTTTACTATGACAGATCTTCCACTTTCAGTTGTTTGTTTCCTCTTATCTCTAAGTTCTTTTATCTATGATGAATTTTGACCTCTGAAAAGTTTCTTTCCAATTCAGGGTAGTCATGGGGTTTCCCTATGTGAGTTCTCTGATGCATAGTGAGTTTGGACTTCTCTCTGAAGGCTCTGCTACACTTATCACATTGATAGGGTTTCTCTCCTGTATGGGTTCTTTGATGAATAATGAGATATGATTTTTGGGAGAAAGATTTCTCACATATGTTACACTCATAGGGTTTCTCCCCTGTGTGGACTCTCTGATGAATGATGAGATATGATTTTTGAAAGAATGCTTTATCACATTCATTGCATTCATATGACTTTTCAAAATTTTCTCTTGTATGAGCTCTTTGATGTAACATGAGGTATGACTTCCGGGAGAAGACTTTTCCACATACAGTACATCCATCTGTTTTTTCCCCTGTATGAATTCTCTGATGAGCACTGAGACTCAGCTTAAGGGTAAAGGCTCTTCCACATTCTGAACACACGTAAGGTTTTTCTCCTGTATGGATTCTTTGATGTCTGCGCAGTGTTGATTTTTCTCTGAAAGCTTTGCCACATTCATTGCATTTGAAAGGTTTCTCTCCTGTGTGTGTTCTCTGATGTACACTGAGGTGTGCCTTTTGGTTGAAGGCTCTCCCACATTCTGAACATTCATAGGGTTTCTCTCCTGTGTGAGTTCTCTGATGTATAATGAGTTTTGTCTTTTCTCTGAAGGCTTTGCCACACTCATTGCATATGTATGGTTTCTCTCCTGTATGAGTTCTTTGATGTATATTCAGTGTTGATTTCTCTCTGAAGTACTTGCCACAATCAGTACATTCAAAAGGTTTCTCTCCTGTGTGTGTTCGCTGATGTACATTCAGATGTGCCTTTTGGTTGAAGGTTTTTTCACAGTCTGTACATTTATAGGGTTTCTCTCCTTTGTGAGTTCTCCGATGTATGATAAGATTTGTCTTTTCTTGGAATGCACTGCCACACTCAGTGCATACATATGGTTTTTCACCTGTATGTGTTCTTTGATGTATATGCAGTGTTGATTCCTCTCTGAAGGATTTGCCACATTCATTACAGTCAAAGAGCTTGTCTCCTGTGTGCATTGTTTGATGAAGACTGAGGTGTGCTGTATTGTTGAATGCTTCTCTGCATCCTGCCCATTCAGAAGGCTTTTCTCCTATATGAGTTATCTGATGAACAATGAGGAATGGACTCGGACTGAGGGTTATTCTACACTCAGGACATTTATAGGTTCTGTCTCCAAGTTGAGTCAAGTCATGCTGAACAAAGTTATAAATATAATCTTTACCATACACATTATGGTCATGGGACTTCATTGTATCGTTTACCTCATGTCTGCCAGAAATTAATAATTTCCTACATTTATTGCATTCATAACATTTCTGAGCTGAAAAGCTGAGGCTAGTAGAATTCCCAAATGAGTTATTCATATAGGGTGTGGGTCCTGAAGAAACTAACCATGTGTTCTGAGGAACTGGGCTTACAAATCCATTATATTCGTAACTTCTTTCTTCAGTCAAATTTTTCTCAATAATAGATATAGCCTGTTCCAGGTGTATATTTTCATTTTTCTGATGCCACTCCAGGTGGTCTTCAGCTTGCCCATCTTCTAAAAAGAATAAGAAGAAATTAGACTCTATAAATATAGCTAATTGTAAGCAGGCTTCCTATAGTGCTGACCTTTATTTTCTTCTCAGTACTGCCCATAAAGAGATTCTAAGTATGTGTCTTTCTTACACTAAGAGCTTGAAGGAACAAAACCCAAGACAATTCAATAGACACTGGAACAGGAAAATAACAATAAATATAAGTGACATGACTCTTTAAAATTAGGCTAAAACTAGAGGAACTAAAACTAGATTCAGAGAACCATTAATTCAGAAAGCGATCCTGGAACAACAGTCAATCCATGATTGCGGCAGGGACACCCAGAATGCAAAGATCATTTCAGAAAGGCAGGAGATGATTGAAGTGAATGGAAAAAGTAGAAGTAATAAGCCAGAGTAGGACCCAATTTCTTAACATCTCATTCACAGGTTACCATGAGACAAATATATTAAACTAACAATTTGGAGTGGTGTATATATAACATTTAGCAATATGTTTTTGAAATTTTAAAGATGTAAAACCTTCACCATCTAGAGTCTTGCTCTTAGCATCTTCCAATTCTCCCTTCTCACCTGTGCAACTTGAAGTTGGGATTTCTCTCTTTATGATTCCAAGGACTCCTTGCTCTAAAGATATGATCACTTCTGGTTTGGTAATAGGATACCCTGTAATGGAAAATCATACAAGACTTGAGTACTCTCTCTGTGACATTCAGCCCCCACCCCTCCCCCCATTAGTAAGCTGTATTTTAGTAAGGCTTCATTTCACATAAATTAACATCATCTTTATTTAAGAAGTAATAATAACTTTAATCCCCAGAACCCAAGCTATTGAAATACTTTAGAGAGAAAAATTTACACTATTGGGGACACTACGAATTACTCAACAAGCCATACTCACCCAGAGAGACAAGATGGCTATAATTCTCTAGCATTACATCTCTGTATAGGCTCCTCTGAATAGGGTCCAGTTGTCTCCACTCTTCCTGGGTAAAGTCCACAGACACATCCTCGAATGACACTGATCCCTGTAATCGCATACTTTCATTCAATTAGTTTGGTATAAAATAAAGTGACTACTTCTCTCCAAATGTTAGTAAATCTTATACTTTTAAAAGCTGACATATTATAATTGTACATGTGAAGTATAATATGTTGTGTGTGTGTGTGTGTGTGTGTGTGTGTGTGTGTGTGTGTGTGTTTGTGTGTGTGTGTGTAAGAGAGAGAGAGAGATCAGATCAGGCTAAGTGAAGTGATAATGTTCTTTATGATAAACAAAATATTCTTCAAAAAGAAGGTATTGCTTTATCATTTAAAAATATTTCTTAGGGACTATGGGTATAGCTCAGTGGTAGAATTCTTGACCAGCATGTATAGAACCAGAACTCTATCCTCAGCAGTACAATAGCCTTCTTCAAGATTTACAATATCTAATCAAAGCAAAGGAACTTCATACTATAGAAACTACTAAGAACAAATGAAATAAATATTGATAATCCAAAAGTAAAAAGAAAAATATTCAATAGATATATCACAAATGAAGGTATCCAAATGGTGAATAAATTATACAAAAAGATGCTTAACAGCATTAGTTTTCAGAGAAATGCAAGCCTCATTGAGATACTAATATTTTCCAACAGAACAGCTAAAATTAAGACTAACAACCTAAATGTTGGCATTTGATGTGGAACAACACAAATTTTCATACCTTGCTGGTAAGAGCAAAGTGGTACTGACAATTTTGAAAATGGCTTGGTAGAATTTTTAAAACTGAAAAGCTTGTCATTTATTAAGTTGCAACCTTTCTCTTTGGTATATATCTAATGGAAATGTACACATAGTTTACCAAACCAAAATAAAAATATTTACAGAAATAGTATTTATGATAACAAAAAGGAAATATCTATCTGCAGTGGATTTGAAGAGCAGTTGTGACTTATGTAATAAATGGTATAAAATAACAGAAATAGAACAAACTACTGATACCTAAATTAACAAGATTGTATACTTAAAACATATGGGTAAAAGATATAGCTCAGTGGAAGAGTGCTTACCTAACATTTGTGAGGCCCTGGGTTCCATTCCCAGCATCACAAAAAATCATGACAAACGAAAGAAGTCATATCCAAAAGAATAATAAGTATATTTCTATTTATGTAAAATTCAAGAAGAGAAAAAAAATTATGATGATAGAAATTAGAAAGTAGTTACTTAATTGGAAATGGCATGAAAACTTTTAAGAGGCACATTATTTTCGACTCTTTTTTGATCCAAGTCTGAAGAAGATCATAAAACTAAATACTTTATAAGAGTTTCTATTTGTTATATTTCAGTAAAGCTACCTCATCAGATTTTTGTTTAAGTTATATTTCCACAAAAGGTTTAAAAATAAAAAGACAGGTGGGAGTGGTGGCACATGCCTTTAATCCCAGCGCTTGAGAGGCAGAGGTAGGATCTCTGTGAATTCAAAGCCAGCCTAGTCTAGAAAGTGAGTCCAGGACAGCCAGGGCTCTGTTCCACAGAGAAACCCTGAAACCCTGTATTGAAAAAAATCCTCCTCTCACCCCCGTAAAAAAAGAAAAAAGAAAAAAAAAGAGAAAGATTTATGCCCCAATGGAAAAAGCAAACAATATTTGAAAAATTTTCAAAAAAGAAATATAAAAAGAGCAAAACATAAAGTTGTTCAGCTGTATTAGAAACACAAACTAAACCATAAGATATTTTCAATTATCATATTGCAAATCTTAAAATTGTGACAAGAAGATTCACAATGGTCTTTTCACTCATTATCAGGGAAGCTGTTAGCTTGTACTAAGATTTCAAAATGCATTTTAGCAATATCTATGCAAGTTCACATCACATCTACCTTTTCAAACAGACATTTTACAAATGCTCATTTCTGAAAACAAAGATGACAAGAGGTCACCACTACACTAACAGAAATTATACAGAGCTCCTTCAACATGAAGTTTGTCAGTAAATCAGCTGTATAAATATATTCCTATGTGAGCCAGCTTTGGTAGCATATAAGCTCAGCACTCAGGAAGCTGAGGCAGGAGAATCCTGAGTTCAAGACCAGCCTGGACTACATGTGTGAAACCCTATCTCAAAAATAAAATAAACAAATTAAAGAAAACAAAACAAAATCTATATGAGCAAGATATTTTGCTCAGTAGTAGAATGCTTGCCTTGCACATAGGAGGCCCTGGTTTCCATCCTCCACAATGATTAAAAAAAAAAAACACACACACAAAGAACAAAACCCATTCTGTGTCCTGATATTAAAACATCTGTAAACAAGTATTCATTTAGTAGGGACTATCCAAACTGTGCCATCAATCAGCTGTGTAAATCTATATCATTTGCTTATTTACTTTACCCCTCACCTATAAGATGTGAAAGATCGTGGTGTCAGTTTCATATTGTTATTATGAGGATTAAAGTTGACTATGCATAGAAAGTATTTCTTCAGTATAGTGTTGTACATAATATGAGCTCACTTGGCACCACTCCTATTACCATTAGTACCACCATGCATTTTATCATCACCATCACTACTACAGATTGTGCAGTCATTATCCAAGTGCTTGAGAAAATGAAGTATTTTAGATTTGAGGTTTTTTAAAATATTCACATAAGATATTTTAGGGATAAAATTCAAATGTATGCATGAAATTCATTTGTTCATATATATATATATAAATAAAACAAACGTATATATAATATTTGTGTCATTTATATACTATTTAAGGACATTTTATAAAATACTTTCAGAATGCTTGCATTTTGCCCATGATACATCATCATGTAAGGTAAGTTGTGGAATTTTTGACTTAAGACATCATATCCACAAAGCACTAAGTTGATATTTTTAGCTTTGGGCAAGTTAGATATTCAGGTTAGGGATACTCACTTTGTACTGCTGTAACCAATATTATAGTGTAAAGGGAAGACAGTGAGTTGCAAAATGGCTTTATTTAATGAGTAAATGTTTAACAAAAGGAATACATGTTAACTATTATGTTTAGAAATATATGTACTTATAGGAAAAATAAAACAAGGCAGAGTGAGCAGAGGTTAACCAAATTCAAACGGGTCTGCAATGACTGATGATATGCTATAAAGAGATACTTTCCCTTTTATTTTTATTTTATTTCTTATTATTGTTTTCTTGTAAGAAGAACAAAGGACCTCTTGACCATTCCCACACTCTGCCAAATAAACTACATACAAGTCCTAGATGGCAAATTCCTCGAGAGTTTATTTCCTGCATTGAGGATTGAATCCAAGGCACACTGCATGCTAGACACACTACCACTGTGCTACACCCTCAGTGTGCCTTCTCTCTCTCTTTCTTTCTTCACCATCCTCTGTCTACCTCCCCCTTCCTCTCTCTCTCTGAGAGGTATTGAATTAACCTTTGTTTTTTTGATACACAGTCTTGTTACATAGATTAGGCTGGCCTGGAACTCACTAGGTAACTCAGGCTACCCTCAAATTCTTCATCATCCTGCCCTAGCCTCCTGAAAATTGGGATAATAAGCATGTGTAATTACACTCATTAAATAAGTTGAATTTTTGGTGCAATTCTTATCCTGCTTTTGTTTGAAGAAGAAAAAAAAAGGATGAAACAATAGACTTGTAAAAGAAGAGAAGGGAAAAAATGTCAATGGATGCCATGAATTCTGAGACTAAAAGTAAAAGGACAATCTTATGGGTTTCTCAGGTTTGTTTGTTTGTTTTCTAGATAATAAAAATGGGGGGATGTTTTGGAAAAGAATTTGAAGGACATATGGCTTATAACATTTTTCTGGCCATCAAATTTTTATTCATTTATAGTCTAGAACATGTTTGTGTAAGCTTGGTTTGGCTTTCCTGAACAGTCACATCCCTTTTAGTTTTGTTCTATTAAGATGCCTTTGGTTGAAAAGAAAATAATTTAAGTCACAATAGAACATATTAGCCCTGCATTTATTTTAAGTTTTCTAATAGGGACTTGAAGGACTGTCTGATCAACATTAGGAAATCCATGCATCTATAGGAGTGACTCACTGTCTCTGTAAAGGTGAGATAAATAAAACAAGTGAATATGCTTCATTCCTTTTATGCTGTGGCTTATGGAAAGCTCAGAAAAGTAACTGTATCTTAACATAAAATATAAAATCCTAGGATGTACTTATACATATATATATTTCACCCTTGTGCTGGGCTTATTTATATCCTTAAATTTTGTGTTTATACTCTATCTGCATTATAGAATAAATAATACAATAAATGATATACTCATATATAAAGTTTATTATGTATGCATCAAAACATTGTTCAAGACTGTACATATTAACTCAATTGAACTTCACAATCACCATACAAGGCAAATATTATTATAATCTTAACCATTCCCATTTTACAGTTAAGAAAACTAAGGCACAGAGAGCTTTGGTTAGCTCATAAATCCTTTAAGAGCAATTTAGCTGCAGATTCTATAGTCTTTACAACTGTACAATATTGCTTACATCCTAATATGGGCAGAAGGTAACTGGGAGAACCAAATAAGAACTTACCTGGGACTCAGTCATGATTGACTGTTGTGGAGAGAAGAAAAGGGAAGATCTTCATATGGCAAGGATAAACAGATTGAAAGTTCACCAAATCACCATGCCAGAAATCCACAAAAGCCAGCTGGTAAAATGGCCATGGTATAGCTAAGAAAAAAAAAAAAAAAAAAAAAAAAACGGAAAAGATATTTGCTTTCCCCAACGGATCTCCATCACCCAGCAACACAGCTCTATCATGGATTTCATAAGCCATTGTACCTTTCTCACGGATTTCCCAACGCTGACTTAAAACCCTCAAGCACATACTCCACGGAGCCCCACATCACTTACACTACTACTCTACAGCTCGCCATCACAAACCCCAGATATTCCCAACATTAACTCTACAGCCCGCCTCGACCAAAGCTCCCACACACACTATCACTCCTTCAACGAATCTCCAACACTATGCTTGCAGCCTTTTCCCCATCTTTTGGATACTTGTCTTTGAACCCCTCCCGAAGTATTCACCGCGTAAAATCGCGTCTTTGCGGAGTCCACACTCGCTTGTTTCACTCCGCCTGCAGAGTACCAGCCCTCTCACTTACGCTGAGTGAATTCTAGTCTCCTTCACTCCCTTCTCCGATATTAAAATCTAAATTCTTATGCCGGCAAAGTGTCTTTAATGTTTCCCAAATCAGTCATAACTTCCTGTGATAGCCACCTTTTAGTCCTTTACCCCGCCTTGGTTACTGTCAGTCACTAAACTTGCTCATGCGCAGTAGCCCTTCTGAAGCCGTCGGCGCTAGCAGTCCTAAATATTTTGTTTACCACAAGGATTGAATTTGCAGGCAGGAAAAATGGATACGCCAATAAGCTGAGTTTTTAAGGGAGCGGACATCTTTATAGCCTTTGCCAGTTCCGTACAGCGGAGAAAAAAAAATGCCTCCTAATGTTTAGAAGAGGTGAAATTTAGTGAGGAATTTGAACACTTGGCGAAAAGAATGGGCCTTTTGTACAGAGGCACACCAATGACAGACGACTTTTGGAGCAGCCCCCGCCTCTTCCTCTTCACCACCCACCCTGGCTACGGAGATACCACTGTGGAGATGAGGGAGAGCTGGAACGCCTCCACGCTTCCTAGGAACTATTTGGGTAAAAGGGAATCAGAGCAGAGAACAAAGCTTTCCTTTAAAGACCAACACTACTGTGGAGATGGGGAGAATTCATGGAGTTGGTGGTTCTTTCAGAGAAATGCCACTATAGAGAGGTAGGTACTATTAGGCTAGTTGTGAAGAAGACTCAGATTGGTATGATCCTCTGTGGGAAATACCAAGATGCAGACGTAGACAAGTCCAGGGATAGTAAGAATCTGTGCTCAGAGAAAGGGGCACATGAAGAAAGTAACAGTCGGAGACAGAAACGCAGGCAAGGAGAATGAACTTGTATCTTAGAGACTAGGGGGAGAATCCACATAGTCCTGGCAGCCACCCTCGCCCCTGCATGTCCACATTCCTGGGAACCTACGGCAGAGAGATTTGGGAAAGTGCATAAGCCAGGCTCTGAGTCCTGTCGCACCTGTCTCAGGGTCTTCTAGAGTCTTGGGGGGACCAACAGGAGACTGTACCAGACATATTCCACGCGAAAGGCAACTGAACATGCAAGTGACAACTAAGTGATTTTTTTTTCCTGGCTATTGCAATAGGGAAAACTTTTATTAATGAGGAATATACTAAAGACAAGGAAGAAGAGTTAGGGTTTTTACAGAGACACATCAATAGATAGAGCACTCATACTTGAGACATGAGGATGGATGGACTCAGGTCTTATTTCAGAATATAAGAAAAAGCGCTGTGTATCTTCACAAAATTAATATGTTGAAACCTTAACCCTCAATGCAATATTATTTGGAGATGAGATCTGTGGAAAGTAATTTGAGTTAGATGATAAAACTCTTAAGAGTTTGTTTAAAACACTTAAGAGCTTGTTTATTTTTTACTTGCACAAAAATTAAGTCCTGTGATGATGCAGTATTAAGCAGCTGTTTGCAAGCAAGACAACCCTTACCCCAAACCAAATCAGCTAACGTCAGTCTCGCCCTTCCCAGTCCCCAGAACTGTGAGAAAGCAAGTTTCTTGGTGTTTAAGCTGGTATTTTTGGTATTTTGTTATGGCAGCCAGAAATGGAAAAGACAGGGACCTGTACAGTTAGCCTCTTGCCAGAACACAAAAGTAAAAAGGTAGGGAATTTCATAGTCATCCTTGATTTCCAGGAGCACAAGACCCAAACTGAGTGACACTTTCAACTGCATTTCAGCCTGCTATACTTTCACAATTCTCACTCCTTCCCACTCTGCCAATCATTCTAATTCACCCCCTTTTCAGTTGTACTGCCATTAACTTACTGCTCATTCTGTTTCATGACCAGTATAGCCATATAACACTCTACCTATTTCTCACTGTTCCATCCTTTCTGACCACCTCGTCTATAGTGTTCCCTGAGCCTTGGAGGGAGTGATCTAGATGTCCATTTATAGTGTAGCATTGTCTCACCAAGCAACAACAGTTCCTAAGAGCATTACCAGTGGGTATGTGTCTCTGAGACACACCATCAAGGAAGTATACTTCTATGGATTGGTTGTGGGTGAGAGTAACAGTAATTTAGAGCATAAGCACAAATGTTTAAAAAGATTTTTTTAATTTTTTATTAATTACACTTTATTCATTTAGTATCCCCCCATAAGCCCCTCCCTCCTCCCCTCCCTATCCTCCCCTCCCTCCCCTTTCTGCATGCATGCCACTCCCCAAGTCCACTGATAGGGGAGGTTCTCCTCTCCTTTCTGATCTTAGTCTATCAGTTCTCATCAAAAGTGGCTGCATTGTCCTCTACTGTGGCCTGGTAAGGCTGCTCTCCCCTCAGGGGGAGGTGATCAACGAGCAGGCCAATCAGATTATGTCAGAGGCAGTCCCTCTTCCCATTACTATGTAACCCACTTGGACACTGAACTGCCATGGGCTACATCTGTGCAGGGGTTCTAGGTTGTCTCCATGAATAGTCCTTGGTTGGAGTATGAGTCTCTGGGAAGTTCCCTGTGTTCAAATTATCTTGTTCTGTTGCTCTCCTTGTGGAATTCTTGTCCCCTCCAGCTCTTACTATTTCCCACTTCTTACATAAAATTCCATTCACTCTGCCCATCAGTTGGCCATCAGGCTCAGCATCTGCTTTGACAGTCTATACTGCAGAGGCTTTCAGAGGCCCTCTGTGGCAGGTTCCAAGGTTGTTTCCTGTCTTCTTCTGGCTTTCAGAGGCCCTCAGTAGCAGGTTCCTAGGTTGTTTCCTGTTTTCTTTTTCTTCTGATGTCCATCCTCTTTGCCTTTCAGGATGGGGATTAAACAATTTAGTTAGGGTCCTCTCTTTTTCTTAGTTTATTTAGATGTACAGATTTTAGTGGGCTTATTCTATGTTGTATGTTTATATGAGTGAATATATACCATGCCTGTCTTTTTGCTTCTGGGACAACTCACTCAGGATGATCCTTTCCAGGTCCCACCATTTACCTGCAAATTTCATGATTTCCTTATTTTTCATTGCTGAGTAATACTTCATTGTATAGATGTACCACAGTTTCTGCATCCATCCTTCAGTTGAGGGGCATCTGGGCTGTTTCCAGCTTCTGGCTATTACAAATAAAGCTGCTACAAACATGGTTGAGCAATTTTCCTTTTTGTGTACTTGAGCCTCTTTTGGGTATATGCCTAGGAGTGGTATGGCTGGATCTTGAGGAAGCGTTTAAAAAGATTTTGACAAGCACATTGCCTCCCTTTAACAAAAAATGGCAGTGGCTTCCTCACTGGAACCTATGATCTCCATGGTCAGAGGTTTTTGTCCTGGTTTACAGATATGAACTTCCTCCTTTGGAGCAAGACCAAATGGAAAACTGTTGCTTGTACCCATATGATAGCCATGCTACTATTGCACAAACACAAACATCTTGTCTGCTATTACAGCATCGGTGCACTCAATTTGTTGCCAAGCTGGACTGTTAGTAACAATATTTCAACAGCATGTATAACACTGTCTGGAATCCTGAAAGCTATCCTGTAAGGAAGGAGCTTCCAGCTAATTCCAAGATTTATTTTTGCATGTATTGCAACCAAAGTGTGGTATATCTTTAAGTGTGTCTTACTGTCTAGTTTTTGCATGCGACCAACATCAGTGGCAATAGTTTTTCTGAATTGTGGATTCTCAGATATCTCTCTTCCCAACAACTCATAGGGAGGTTTCCTACCTCTGGCATGGGGATATCATTTAGCAATCAGATGGCTCAGCCTCTAGGAATATCCTTTCCACCTGTGAAGGTTGCTGTCTGTACTTAATATTTCTGGCTGTTGTTTTAATAACCCATTTTTTTTCTTTAAGTTAACCCAGATTCAGTAGGGTTGTAAGGCAAGTAGAGGTACTGTTGTACTTGGTTGTCTTCAGCCCAGTTCTGTACATCAGTGTCTGTGATATGACTGTCTCTGTTACTGTCAATTCTCTGTGGGTGCCTATACATAACACTGAGTTGGGTGAGATTCTTGATGATGGCTTCTCCTGTTAAGTGCCATCATGGAAACACTTATAAGAGGCCTGTGGCAGTATCCACAAGGGTGATGGCATATTTGCATCCCTTACTGACTGACATAGGCGCTGCATGGTCTAGTCTACCTTACAGTCCTTACAGGGTAACATGCCCATTATAACATCCATTCCTTCAACTGAGGAATGGATACAGAAAGTATGGTACATCTACACAATGGAATACTACTCATCAATAAAAAACAAGGAAATCATGAAATTTGCAGGTAAATGGTGGGAACTGGAAAAGATCATCCTGAGTGAGCTGTCCCAGAAGCAGAAAGACACACACAGTATATACTCACTCATATAGACAAATAATATAAGATAAACCTACTGAAATCTGTACACCTGAGGAAACTAATCAAGAGGGAGGACTCTGGCTAAAATGTTCAATCCACATCCAGAAAGTAAAAGAGGATGGACATCAGAAGGAGAAAACGGAACAAATTAGGAGCCTGCCACAGAGGGCCTCTGAAAGGCTCTGCCCTGCAGACTATCAAAGCAGATGCTGAGACTTATTGCCAACTTTTGGGCAGAACACAGGGAATCTTATGAAAGAAGTGGGAAATAGTAAGATCTGAAGAGACTGAAGCCCCACAAGGAGAGCAACAGAACCAAAAAATCTGAGCACAAGGGTCTTTCCTGTGACTGATACTCCAACCAAGTAGCATGCATGGAGATAACCCAGAACCCCTGCACAGAGCAAGCCCATGACATTTCAGTCTCCTAGTGGGTTCCATAGTAATGGCAACAGGGACTGTCTCTGACATGAACTGATTGGCCTGCTCTTTGGTCACCTCCCCCTGAGGGGGGAGCAGCCTTACCAGGCCACAGAGGAAGACAATGCAGCCACTCCTGATGAGACCTAACAGACTAGGATCAGAAGGAAGGAAAAGATGACCTCCCCTACTAGTGGACTTGGATAGGGGCATGTGTGGAGAAGCAGGAGAAAGGGAGGGATTGGGAGGGGAGGAGGGAGGAAACCACAGGGGGCATACAAATTAAATAAAGTGTAATTAATAAAATATTAAAAAAATATTCATTCTGAAAAATACTACTGTCTATACTAGTCTAAATTTGGGGAACTGGCTGTCTTTTTTTTTTATTTAGCTATGTGGCATATATGTTCATTTGTTTTGTATTTTTATTGAAAATAGATTTTTTTCATCTTGATTATAGTTTCCCCTCCCTCACCTTCTCACACTTCTTCCCCATCTCTCCTCCCCTCCTGATCCACTATTTTTCTGTTTCATTAAAAAAGAATAGGATATTAGAACAAGCTACCATACATGACAAAATAATATGTAGTAAATGAAGCAAAATGTTCATAATCAGTGTTGAACATGGAACTCCAATAGTAGTAAAAGAGTCCCAAGAGCAGCCAAAAGAGTCAAAAACCCATTCATCCTCACACTCAGGAGTCCCATAAAATACTAAGCTAATAACAATAATATATATGCAAAGGACTTGCTGGAGACCCGTGTAGGCCCTGTACTTGCTGCTTCAGTCTTTGTCTGCTCATATGACTGTGTTCTCCTGGTGTCCTCCATCCCCTCTGACACTTACAATCTATCCACCTTCTATTTCACAGGCTTCTCTGAGCACTGAGGGGAGGGATTTGATGAGCTGCATCTAACTCTGTCATCATAGTGTCCACCTGTGGGTTTCTGCATCTGTTCCCATGTACTGGTAGAAGAAGCCTCTCTGATGATAACTGGATAAGGCACTGATCTATGAGTATAGCAGAATATCATTAGGAATCCTTTTTTTTAAAGTCATGTTATATTTGGTTTAACCTAGGTCTCCAGGCTATTTAGCCTCTGGTTCTTTGTTACTCAAGCAGTGTTGGGAATGTGTTCTTTTCGGTGGAGCAGGGCATAAGTCAAATCAGACAAATGTTGGCTACTCTCTCAAGTTTGGTGCCATTATTGCTCTAGCATATTTTTTAGGCAGGACAGACTGCATGGCAAAGGTTTTGTGGCTGAGTTAGTGGCCACGTTTTTCTTTCAGCAGCCTACAGGGTGTCTTCCTGCATGAGAGACTAGAACATACGGGTAAAGGCTTCTTGAAGACATCAGATCAACTTTCCCATGTTCAGTGAGTTGTGTGTCTGCTGTCCCCACACACAATGGGGACCCGCTATCAGTTTGTGGAGAGAAAACTTTTTTATTAGCCTTAGTCTGGGTTGTTTGAGAATTTACGCAGACACCCTTGGCCAACAACTCAATGAAATGCAACACAGTCCCTCCACTGGAAGTTTTGCTTGGCTACAAGAAATGGCCAGTTGAGATTCAATATCCTCCATTTCTAGGATCACCTTCACATATTCCAGGAACTTTCCTATGCATTGAGTGGAAATTTCACACCACCCTCCAAATGGCCCCTGACTCCAGCCATGTCTCCTTCTAATCTTGTCCTCCATCCAACCCTCCCACACCTGATGCCTTTCTTTCTCTCCTGTCCCTACCTGTCCCTAGTTCACCTATAAAAATCTATCCTATTTCTCTTTTCCAGGGAGATCCCTATGCACCACCTAGACCCTTCCTTTTGCCTAACCTCTCTTGCTCTTCAGATTGTAGCTTGGTTATCATTTACTTAACAGTTAAGATCCCCTTATAAGTGTGAATACATAATATATTTAACTTTCTGTGTCTGGGTTACCTTACTCAGTGATTTTTTTTTCTGGATCTATCCATTTACCTGCAAATTTCATGATGCCATTTTTTAAACAGCTGAGTATTATTCCATTGTGTAAATGTACCATATTTTCTTTATCTATTTTGTTGTTTTTTTAACTTCTGCTTATCATAAATGAAGCCACAATAAACATTGTTGAACAAGTGTCCTTGTGGTAGGATGGAATATCCTTTGTGTATATACCCACGAATGGTATAGCTGCATTTTTTAAAATAAATTTTTATTTTTTATATTAATTCCAGTTTATTCACTTTGTATCCCAGCTGTAGCCCCCTTGTTCATTCCCTCCCAATCCTACCTTGCCTCCTTCATCTCCTCCCTGTCCCTCAGTCCACTGATAGGGGAGGTCCTCCTCCCCTTCCAACTGACCCTAGTTTATCAGGTATCATCAGGACTGACTGCAATGACCTCCTCTGTGGCCTAGCAAGGCTGATACTCCCTTGTGGATGGGGGGGGTGTTAAAGAGCCAGCCACTGAGTTCATGTCAGAGACAGTCCCTGTTATCCCTACTAAAGAAGCCCACTTGGATACTGAGTTGCCATGGGCTACATCTGAGCAGGGGTTCTAGGATATATCCATGCATGGTCCTTGGTTGGAAAATCAGTCTCAGAAAAAAACCCTGTGCCCAGATATATTTGGTCCTTGTGGAGTTCCTGTCCTCTCCAGGTCTTACTAACTCCCCCTTCTTTCATATGATTCTCTGCACTCTGCCCAAAGTTTGGTTATGAGTCTCAACATCTGCTTTGATACACTGCTAGTTAGAGTCTTTCAGAAGCCCTTTATGGTAGTCTCCTGTCCTGTTCCTTGTTTTCTTTTACTTCCAGTGTCTATCCCATTTGTCTTTCTAAGTGAGGATTAATCATCTTACCCAGGGTCCTCCTTCTTGTTTAGCTTCTTTAGGTGTACGGATTTTACTATGTTTATCCTATCTCATGGGTCTAGTATCCACTTATAAGTGAGTATATATTGTGTGTGTCTTTCTGCTTTTGCGAAATCTCACTCAGGATGATCTTTTCTAGATCCCACCATTTGTCTGCAAATTTCACTATTTCCTTGTTTTTAATTGTTGAGTAATATTCTGTTGTGTAAATGCACCACCGTTTCTGAATCCATTCCTCTGTTGAGGTACATCTGGGTTGTTTCCAGTTTCTGGCTATTACAAATAAAGCTGCTACGAACATGGTTGAACTAATGTCTTTGTTGTGTACTTGAGCATATTTTGGATATCTCAAAAAAAAAATCAGAAGCCCTCCTGTATATCAAAGACAAAAGGGACAAGAAAGAAATTATGGAAACAACACCTTTCACAATAGCCACTAAAAACATAAAGTACTTTGGTGTGACTCTAACCAGCAAGTAGAAGACCTGTTTGAAAAAAGATAAATAATAGTTAAATATAATAGATTGAATTTTGGAATACCATTTCTAGGGTAAGACTGATAAGAGTTACCCCCCTAAATAATTAGAATGATCTTGCCACTCATTCTTAGAGCATTAAATAGAAAGAAGGGAAGGGACAGGAGCTCCACAGGAGAGCAAAAGAACCAAAAAATCTGGGCCCAGGGGTCTTTTCTGAGACTGATACTTCAACCACGGACCATGCATGGAGATAACCTAGAACCCCTGCACAGATGTAGCCCATGGCAGCTCAGTCTCCAAGTGGGTTTCCTACTAAGGGGAACAGGGACTGTCTCTGATGTAAACTCAGTGGCTGGCTCTTTGCCCGCCTCCCCTGGATGGGGGAGCAGCCTTGCCAGGCCACAGAGGAAGACAATGCAACCAGTCCTGATGAGACATGATAGGCAAGGGTCAGAAGGAAGGGAAGGAGGACCTCCCTTAACAGTAGACTTGGGGAAGGGCATGGGAGGAAAAGAGGGAATGAGGGCGGGATTGAGAGGGTGAAAGGGAGGGGGCTACAGCTGGAATACAAAATGATTAAATTGTAATAATCAAAAATAAAAAAATGAATTAACCATAAAAGTTGAAGATATACCATAGATAAAGAAATTCTTTCTCATTCTATTTGTTTATTACATTGTGCACAACATATGTACATCTTTGTCATGTATAGGTGTGTTTGTGAGCAAGAACATCAGTTATTTATCTCACTATATTGAATATTTCATAGAGTATGCAAATATATTTTTAAAACATTAAAAAAAAGAAAAAAATTCAAGTCTCTTAAGAAAGAAATTGAAGAAGATATCAGAAGATGGAAAGATCACCCATGCTCATGGATCGGTAAGGTTAACATAGTGAAAATGGCCATTCTGCCAAAAGCAATTTACAGATTCCATGCAATTCCCACCAAAATACCAACACAATTCTTTACAGACCTTGAAAGAAAAATTTTCAACTTCATGTGGAAAAACAAAAAACCCAGGATTTCCAAAATGATCCTGTACAACAACAGATCGTCTGGAGGTATCTTCATCCCTAATCTCAAGCTGTACTATAGAGATATAACAATTAAAATAGCATGGTATTGGCATATAAATAGAATGGTGGATCAATGGAAACAAAAAGAAGACCCAGAAATGAACCCACACACTTACGGATACTTGATTTTTTTTTTGTTTGTTTTTTTACAAAGAAGCCAAAACCATTCAAAGGAAAAAAAGATAGCATCTTCAACAAATGTTGCTGGTCCAACTGGATATCTACATGCAGAAAAATGAAAATAGATCCATATTTATCACCCTGCACAAAACTAAAGACCTAGTGGATCAAAGACCTCAACATAAAACCAGACCCATTAAATCAGTTAGACGAAAAATTGGAGAAGAGCCTAGAACTCATTGGCACAGGAGACAACTTCCTGAACAGAACACTGACAGTACAGGCTCTAAGATTAACAACTGGGACATCATAAAACTAAAAAGCTTCTGTAAAGCAAAGGACATTATCATCAGAACAAAACTACAGCCTACAAACTGGGAAAGGATATTCACCAACCCTCTATCTGACAGAGGGCTAATATCCAGACTATATAAAGAACTAAAGAAGTTAAAAAGCAACAAATCAAGCAATCTAATTAAAAAATGGTGTACAGAGCTAAACAGAGAATTCTCTGTAGAAGAATATAAAATGGCAGTGAAACACTTAGAGAAATGCTCAACGTCCTTAGCCATCAGGGAGATGCAAATCAAAACGACCCTGAGATTTCACCTTACACCCCTCAGAATGGCTAAGATCAAAAACTCAAATGACAACATATGCTGGACAGGTTGTAGAGAAAGGGGAACCCTCCTCCACTACCGGTGGGATTGTAAACTTGTGCAACCACTGTGAAATCAATCTGGCACTTTCTCAGACAATTATAACTTCCTCAAGATCCAGCTATACCACTCCTAAGTATAGCTGGATTTTGTGGTAGATTGATTCCCATCTTTATGTGGAACATCAATAACAGTTTTCATAATGGCTGTGTAAGTTTGCACTCCCACCAGCAATGGAGGAGGGTTCCCCTTGTTCCACATACTCACCAGTATGCAGCATCGTTTGTGTTATTGATCTTAGTCATTCGGACACCCGTAAGATGGTCTCAGAGTCATTTTGATTTGCATTTCCCTGATGGCTAAAGATATTGAGCATTTAAGTGTTTCTCAGAAATTTGAGATTTCTCTATTCAGAATTCTGTTTAGATATGACTCATTTTTTTAATTAGATAGTTCATTTTTTTATATATCTTTTAAAAAGTTTTTATATATTTTGGATATTTGTCCTCTACCAAATATGGACTTGATAAAAATATTTCCCTATTTTTGTATGCTGTTGCTTTGTTTGATTTGACTGAGTGTCCTTTGCCTTACAGAAGCTTTTCAGTTTCTTTGGGTCCCATTTATTAATTGTTGACCTTGCCTGAACCATTGGTATTCTGTTCAGAAAGTTGTCTTCTATGCCAATGTGGTCAAGGATATTCCTCACTTTCATTTCTATCAGCTTCAGTGTATCTGGTTTTATGTTGAGGTCTTTAATCCACTTGGAATTGTTGGTTTTTTTTTGTTTTTTTTTTTTTTTTGTGCATGGTGACAGGTTCTGGATTAATTTTCATTCTTTTACATGCAGATAATCAGTTACATTAGCACCATTTCTTGAAGATGTTTTCTTCCAGTGTGTATTTCTGACTTCTTTATTAAAAAAAATCAGGTGTCCATATGTGTTTAGATTTATGGGTGGGTCTTCAATTCGATTCCATTGAACAATATGTCTGTTTTTATGCCAGTATCATGTGGTTTATATTATTATAGCTCTGGAGTACTACTTGAAATTAGGGATGATGATACCTGAAGGTTTTTTCCTATTTTTCTGGATTCTTTTAGCTATCTTGGGTTTTTTTGTTTGTTTGTGTGTTTGTTTTACCATTTGAGTATTGCCCTTTCAAGGTATGTAAAGAATTCTGTTGGAATTTTGATAGGGATTTTGATAGGAATCTGATTGTTTTTGGTAGGATGGCCATTTTTATTATGTTAATCCTACCAACCCAAGGACATGGGAGATTGTTCCATCTTCTGATATATTCTTCAGTTTCTTTCTTCAAAGACTTGCTGTTTCTATCATACAAGTCTTTTACTTGTTGATTAGAGTTACCCCAATATATTTTATATTATTTGAAAAGCTAGTGTGAAAGGTGCCATTTCCCTGGTTTGTTTCTCAATTTGTCATTTGTATGTAGAAGGACTACTGATTTACTTTTTGTTAGTCATGTATCCCGTCACTCTTCTGAAAGTGTTTATCAGCTTTAGAACTTCCCGGCTGGATTATTTAGGGTCACTTATGTATGTTATTATATCATTCACAAATAATAATAGTTGACTTATTTCTTTCCAGTTGTATCCCCTAGATTTCCTTCAGTTGTTTTATTGCTCTAGCTAAGACTTTAAGTACTTTTTTAAAAAAATAGGTTTTGAGAGAGTGGACAACCCTGCTTTCTTCTTGGTTTTAGTGGAATTGCTTTGAGTTTCCATTAAGTTGATGTTGGCTATGGGCTTGTTTTAAACTGACCCTATTATGTTGAGGTATGTTATTTGTATTCCTTATCTCTCGAAAACTTTTATCATGAAGGGATGTTGGATTTTGTATTAGGCATTTTCTGCATCTGGTGAGATCATT
Source organism: Psammomys obesus (assembly GCF_907164565.1). Taxonomy (NCBI): domain Eukaryota; kingdom Metazoa; phylum Chordata; class Mammalia; order Rodentia; family Muridae; genus Psammomys; species Psammomys obesus. Next base: position 127,065 of record NW_026590046.1, on the reverse strand, counting down.
ATTTATTTTTATTTCCTTTCAGTTTGTTTATGTGATGGATTACAATTATCAAATTTTGAATATGGAAACACCTCTGCATCTCTGGAATGAAGCCTACTTGATCATAATGCATGATCTTTTTGATGTGAATGCTTCGTATCCATTCATTGACTTCTAGAAAATCTAATTACTTTCTTTATTTTTATCTTAACCCAGTTAAGAGTTCAGTCCAGTAGAGCTCAGTTTCTATGAATTTGTAGGCCTTCTGTTGTTTCTGTTGTTGAAATCCAGGTTTAATCCATGGTGTTCTGATAGGATGAAGGGAGTTGTTTAAATTATCTGGGATTTTGATAATCATAGGTCTACGTGCTGGTTTCTGGGCTTGTTTGTTATTGGGTGAGTGTTTTATCCCTTGGTTTCTTTTTCCTCTCTGGATTTTTGGAGAATATGATGGCTGTATATTTCCTGTTTTACTTTCCTGCTCAGTTTGTGTGTTCACAGGGAATTCCTGCTGATGTTGGAGGCTAAGATTCTGATGAGTGGGGGGGGGGTCTTGGGGGGAATGGTCTGAGGGACCCAAAGGAGATGTGGTCAGGGGGTAAAGGAAACACTAGTTGGTTATGGTGATTTGAATAGTAATAGCCTCCATAGACACATGTGTTTGAATGCTTGGCCCATAAGGAGGGGCATTATTAGGAGGTGGGGCCTTGTTGAAGGATGTGTGTTCCTATGGAAGGAGGCTTTCAGGTCTCATATATGAGCAAGCTATGTCCAGTATGGCACTCAGTCTTCTTCTGTTGCCTGTGGATTAAGATGTAGAATTTTCAGCTATTTATGCACCATGTCTGCCTGCATGCTGCCATACCTTCTACCATGGACTAAACTTCTACTCGCTAGCTCCAGTTAAATATTTTCCTTCATAAGAGTTGCCATGGTCATGGTGCCTCTTCACAGCAGTAGAAATCCTCACTAAAACACTGGTGATCTCTTGCAGTGCTAGGGATGAGACTGAATGAGTGAGTCTAGGGGAACAGAGAAAGAAGAGGAATGTGGGCAGCCTACATAGTTTTCTGGCAGGCATAGCCTGTGGTTTAGCAGGGGGTGCTAACTATAGGGATTTGTGGTGTCCCTTTAACACTTCACAGAAAACTCTGTCAGATATGTTTGAGCCAGAAGGTGGTGCTCCAACATTATAGAGAAAATTTGGGGCACTGTCCAGGCAGCCAACTATCTCTGTCTTTCTATAGTTTTAGAAGCAGCTTGCTCTACACTTCCTGTTTATTCAAGTAATATCCTTCTCATGTGATTATTATTTTAAGACTCAGGTGACTGAGACATGAGGACTCAAGTGAGTTTGAGGCCAACCTGGGCTATATAATGAGTTCCAGATCAGCTTGGTGTTATAGAGTAAGACTGTATGAAAATAAAAAGCAAGAAAAAAATCAGAATTTGTGACTAATTATAATTATATACCTTTTGGTGTCTATAGAATTTCACTGGGACAAGTCATACTCATTTGTTAACATATTGTCCATGCCTGTTTTTACTCTAAGTGAGCAGATCTGAATAATTGCCACAGAAACTAAATGGCCCTGTACAGAAAAAGTTTGTTGACATCTTTTTCCCATGAATTTGACAAATAACTTCAAAATCAAAACTTATCAAAACCAATATGAAAATAAATGCTATAACTGAATTATGCTATGCATTTTAAACTAAACTAAACTTAGAACTTCCTCATAAAAGAACTTACACACCCCAATGGCTTCAGTGAAGAATCCTTGCAAACACTTAAGGATCTTACAAATCTTACTCTAACTTTTCTAGGTGTTAAGTACCAACTTGTTATATAATCCTAATATAGTGTGATGTCACAATTTGGCAAAATAATACAAAACCTAGAGGTTAATGTGTCTCAGGAGTATAATAGTGTAAGTTCTAAAAATATTAATAAGAGAATGGCTAGATGACAGGAATGGATGGGGTTAAAAGATAGGTAAAATAATATACCCAGTCATTTTATAATATTTTTAGCTGGCGAGTACAAAGGGGGGGGGGTCAGTGAATCCCCTTCTTTGTGCATGTTACAATTCAGAGCTGGGAGTATAGTTGAACATTACAGCAGAGAGTTTGTAATCATAAGAAGCTTGGTTCAATACAAGTACAAAATAAAATTCCCTAACCTTGTAATGTAGCCCAGGCGTACTGTATGGAATGTGCCTACCTAAGGACTATGAGGCTCAGAAGCACTATTCCCCAAAGGATCCACTCCTCTTTGTCACTCACAGCTAAGGCTTTCTGCCCACCTTAAAATATGCATTTTGCTCTTTTGCAGCCTTTATCAAAGCTAAATGAGTTAAAAGAGACAGAGATTATAGGTAAATTCTAAATAGCACATATTTTAGAAGACTTAATAAAAAGTTGTGGCCCAGAGGTATAACTAAATGGTGGGGTATTTTGCTTAGCATGAGCAAGGCCCTGGATTTGATTTTTCACTCAAGAAGAAAGATTGGCGGTGAACCTGGAGTGAGATAACAGTTTAAAAGTTTGGGTATATATCCACAAAACAGTATAATTCTAATGATGCTTTAAAGTTCTGGAATTCAAACCCCAAAAGAATGTATGTCACAAATACCAGAGACAAAGAGAGACACTCAAACCAGAGGAACACTGATATGGAATGTCTCAGTTCCAAAGTCATTTCAGAGAAGTTTTGAGTGAAATGTTGTCTAAGATCCAAATCTGAACTACAGATTAGAAACCTGTCAATGATATAGTTAGCGATATTCCACAATTCACAAAATATACCAAAGGGGAAATGATGTTTGAAGAGTTGACCAAGGCCTGCTCTCAGATGGAAGCAAATGAACATTCATGATGCAATCCTTAACTGATGACTGGAGCTGATACATACAGGAGAAGGGGCACAAAGGGCAAGACAGTTGGCATAAATTTGAATTTTTTTTTTTGCATACAGCATAGATGTGGAGTCTCTAGAAAAACCACAGTGGGCTGCCCTGAAATGAAGCTAACACATAAATTGTATTGTCCTTCTGGAGTGATTTTTACTAAAATTTAGAGGTCTCAGGTCCAGTGTTGAGCCTTGAGGTGGGAAGCAAAGCAGTAGATTTAAATAACACAATATAAGAAGATCTAAGCACAATGAGACCTTAATGGGAAGGTGAAGCTTCTTTTTTAAAACCCAGTCAGAAATATTATTGAAAGAGGGTAGGTGATCATGAGAAGGTTGTTGTGAGGAATTCAGAGGAGCATGCTCAAACAGCATCCTTTGATCCTTAAGGAATCTCCAGACAGAACAAAGGAAAAGCCTTGCTTTTTATACTGTTTTAGGTGTGCTGGGAGGTTTCATATCATATGATTTGGCTCAAAATAGCATACATGATAAAGAACATGGGGGAGCCAGTTATAGATAACTTGAGAGATATAAAGTCATACATCTTATAACATTGACTGTTCCTACACTTTCTGTCCCAGAGAGATTTGCAAGAAGACAGGGTATGATTCAGGTTATGGTTTCTGGCCTAATGATGGAGGCCTGTGTTCTAATAGGACCACTTAACTGATGCCTGCATCAGATACACAGACCTGAAATCATTGGTGGGAAGAGTTCAGAAATATAAGAATAGTTTCACATGCAAATTGTCTTGACTATGAAAAAGTGAACAGATCTTTACAAATGTGAGGGATAAACTTCAAAACTGTTGTTAATTTTCCACACTTAAAATCCTGGAATCTGTAGAAAAGAGTATAGGCCTTACTAAAAAGAAATAGACAAAATGTGCCTTAGCTGGAAAAAAAAAATCATAGGCAGATTTAAGTTAGAAGAGTTAATACAAATCCAGATTGGAGCACATAAGTGAAAAATTTTCCTGGAGGAAATTACTAACAATTTGGAGTTCTTAAATAAGATCAGATGAGCATGGATAGGGGAAGAGTTAATAAGGTAATTGATTGATCAAATTCCAGATGTGCTCCAATGATGGAATATATAAAAGGTGCTTGTAGTTTAGACATTACTATACATTTTTACAAGCAGAAAACAAAAGAAATGTGTAATGGAAGTTTTGATTTCTTTAAAAATTCAGTTAGTTATGTTAGGTAAAAATGTTTTTGTTTTAATCTCAAGTGTGGGATTTTAGTTGAGCTATAGTTTGTCCACAACGGCGACTTTTGCCAGCTGGTAATGGCTTTCCAGGTGCAACATGGAGAGTGTTGTGGTTTAGGACTCTGAGGATATAAATTTGAGAGCCCAGAAAGAAGGTGTGGTGTGCAGTGTTGGTATGTGGTATGTAACAGTTTGGAGAGACCAGAGAGATGGATTGTGTGGTCGTTTCCAGTAAATGAGAGAAATGCTTCGGAGCTCAGGGGCTTGGAGGAGACTGCTGGCCATGTCTGCTGTTGATGGAGATTAGTATATCTCCCAAAGACTCATAAACCCTAAACAACCTGGAGAAGGAAAGGGGTCTGTGCCCCTCTCTCCACTAACTTTCTCTCTACAACTTAGTGTTGGGGATTGGTGGAAAAGAGGTAAAAACCTAAACACCCCAAATATAGTAGAGTTTTTAAAAAATGAGTGCTATACAAATATATTGTCTTAATAATTCTAGAGACAAGTACTCCCCCCTTCCCCACCAAATTTCACTAGGTTGAAACTAAGGAAGTGGCATGAACATACTCACTCTGAAGGCTTTAGGGAGTCTTCATTTCCTTGTTTTTCCTACATTCTAGAGGCTGTCTATATTTCTTAGCTCTTGGTCTATTTTTTCAGAGCCAGTTATGTAGAATATCCCTCACTGTAAACACTGCTGTCCATTTTCTTAAGTCCTTTGACTATTCTTCCCTCTTATAAGGATCCTTCATTAAACTGTGACCATCCAGATGATCTGGGGAAAAAAAATCTCCCTTCTTAAAACTCTTACCATAAAGCTGAAACTTTTGCCATGTTAGGTAACATTTCCATAGATTCTAAGTTTTGGGACATGGAAAAATTTCAGGAAGACATTATTCTGTTTACTACAATGCACAATTTTGAAGACAAAGCAGAGGGACAATGATGGTAGGAGATGCTTGGTGCTGACAGTATTCATAAGAGAAGACTACAATGGAAAATGAAGTCTGAATTCATATCAAAGAAGCATCAATGAGGGTCTGACATTTTGTATGAGACCATACAAAATAGCATGAAAAAAGGACTTTGGTAGAAGCTGAGCACTAGTCCAAGACAATATATGAAAGTCACAGATAACTGGTGATAGAAAAGTTAACTAAGTTCTAGAAAATGGACAAATTGATGGTTGAATATTTAACCTTGACAGAGTTTACTGTAAAACTGGAGGGTCACTGATACTTAAGGATTTAACAGACATTTCAACTATTGACAACTCTTACTCTTATGTGGACCTGTTGAAGATGCAAGGATGTACTTTAGAGACAGTTGCTGTACTGTCATTCTTTTCAACCAACACCTAATCCGTGGAGTGATTCCCAAGGGCTGGAAGAGAAATGGGAATGTGGTGCTCTAGAAAAATATCCCTGCCCAAGTGGAGGTGGTACCTACCATATCTCTCATCCTACCCTAGATGGGAGCTGGAGACCCAGAGAGATCTGAAACTTCTTGCCACAGCTCCTAGAAATTTCAAGCATCTGGAGTGGGGTTGAGCTTCAGTTTCACTGGGATGATAAGAAGGATATAAAGAAGTATGAATGATAGGCAAGGTAGAATTTAATGTGTCTAGGTTAGGCTGCTAATATCTGGTTTGGGTTGACTTTCCAAGGTAAGGTGACCTCAGTGAGAGGGAATATAGGAAAAGAGGCTTAAGAGTCCTGTTAGAAGTGGGATAGTAGAGAGAGAAAGCTAGGTAAAGTATGAAGAAGAGCGTTGGCAGAGAAGAAATCAAGTGCCATTTTTTTCTCCATGAGAATACAAACAGACCACATAGAAAAAACACAGTTAAGATTTGCTTTTACTTTTCCTTGAAAACAAGAAATTCAGATTGTCTGACACATGAGGCAGCCACAGGAAGTGTGCCTCAGAGTTACTGATTCATGACAGAAAATTTATTTTGAAGACCAACAGAGCCATGAAACCCTGGGTCCAGGGGGCCAGAAAACGGAAGAGATCTGGGGTAAAGCTGACTCCGGGTCTCGGGGCCGGAGCCGCATGTCTGCACCTGCGTGTCCCGATCACTTTCCCAGGCTGATCAGTGAGCACAAGGGTGCCAGAGATTGAGAGTCCCAGTCGCAAGAAAACCCCACGGGGAAGGAAAGTTGCAAGGCTGGTCATGGGTCACCCAGTCTTTCCCTGGAAAAAGTCTCGCAGACCGCAGGTACCTGCCGCCATCACTGAACTGGGATCTTGCCGCCAGCACTGAGAGTGGCTGCGCGCCCAGCTCACCAGTACAGACGGTACAGACGAGCTGCGCACCACAGTGCAGCAGAGTCTGAGAATCCCTGTCCAGAGAGGGCCCCACAGGGAAGGAAGGAAAACGTGCTGTCTTGGGTCACCTAGGCTTTGCCTGGGGAAAGTCTCACAAACCACAGACCGCAGATCAGCGGGTACGCCCAGCCATCAAGGATCTGGCCCAAGCGGGGAGCACAGAGTTGTTGGGAACGCAGCTCCCTCCGACAAGCAGGCTGGCATGCGCACTGCCAGCCCAGAGACCTGCTTTGTACCAACTACTCCTTACAGACAGAACTGTGTGCCCCAGGACACCAGAGTCTTGGAGTCACTGTCTGGAGAAACCCTCACAAGGAACAAGGAACAAAGCAAAGGGGATGGACTTAGGCCACCCATTATATCCCCAGAAAAGGTCCCGCAGACCAGCCCAACCCAGGGACCTGCTATGCCCCAGATAGCCTGCTGTTACCAGGAGAGCAGTACTCACCAGCCACAGATTATCCCTTGGGTCATGAGGCACAAAGCCCCAACCTCAGACCTACAAAAGACCGGGAACCCCGATATCAACCCCCAGATGCTGTCCGAGGGGCAACAAGTTATCCCTAACAAAACTGACCAAACCACGGGACACACAGGTTACAGCAGCTGATCACTAAATTTACAGCAAGAAACCCAGAAGCAGGGCAGCTGTCTCCAGGACTACTCCTGGTAAGAGGAGAGCCCTCTCGACTAATAAGGACCACAGTTACCACCCAGGTCTCTATGCTTGAGATGAGCTGTAGCAACTCCTGAAAAACAGTGGCCATCCAGTGACTATACCCAAAAAGCTGAGAAGGCTTCCTTCAGGAAAAAACATCTTCCTGCCAAAGGGATTCTCTCCACCACAGGATTCCAGGAACCACCAGAAACTAACTTCAAACACCTAAGATAGCCCAATGGGTAGAGGACAGTGTAAAAGTTCAACCAACAAAAGCCAGAGCAATATGGCATCTCCAGAACCCAGTTATCCAGGGGCAAATAGCCCTAGACACCCCAGCATAATTAAAATTCAAGAAGATGACCTAACATCTGTGCTCATGAAGAAGATAACAGAGGAAACAAATAAAATACAAAAAGAAATAGAGGAAGCTGCAGCCAAACAGTTTGTTGCCTTTAGAGAGGAAAAGCTTAAATCACTGAATGAAATAAAAGAAACAGGATTGTTCAAACAAACAGCTGAAGGAATTGATGGAAAAACAGGAAAATACAGCCAGACAGATGAAGGAAATTAACAAAACAGCTCAAGATCTGAAGATAGAATTGGAAAAATTAAAAAAAACACAAGTGGAAGAAATTGTGGAGAAAAAGAATTTAGGGAAGAAAGCAAGAACTACATAGGTTAGCAAAACCAATAGGCTACAAGAAATGGAAAGAAGAATCTCAGGTGTGGAAGATACAATGGAAGAAATAGATATATCTGTCAAAGAAAATGTTAAATCTAAAAAATTCCTGACACAGACCATCCAAGAAATTCAAGACAACATAAATAGACAAAACCTAAGAATAATAAGAATAGAGGAAAAAGAAGATTCCCTGCACCAAGGCCCAGAAAATATTTTCAACAAAATCATTGAAGAAAATTTCCCCAAGTTAAAGGAAAGGACGATAAGAATACAAGAGGCCTACAGAACACCCAATAAATTAGACCAGAAAAGAAAATACTCTTGCCACATAATAATCAAAATTGTAAGTATACAGAACAAAGAAAAAATACTAAAAGCTGCAATAGAAAAAGGCCAAGTAACATATAATGGCAAACCTGACTTTTCAACAGAGACTATGAAAGCCAAAAAGGCCTGGAAGGATATCATGCAGACCTTAAGAGAACACAGATGTCAGCCCAGGCTACTATATCCAGCAAAACTCTCAGTCCTCATAGACAGAGAAAACAAGATATTCAATGACAAAAACAAATTTCAACAATACCTACAAACAAAGCCAGCATTACAGAAGACACTAGAAGGGAAAATACAACCCAAGAAAACTAGCTACATTCAAGAACACACAGACAATAAATAACCTCACTACAGTAAAACAAAAAGCAACCAAGCACACAACCAAATGACCACAGCCAATATCAAATTCAAAGGATCTAACAGCCACTGGTCATTAATCTCTCTCAACATCAATGGACATAAATCTCCAATAAAAAGACACAGACTAAGAATGGATGCATAAACAAAACCCAGCAATCTGTTGCATACAAGAAACACACCTAAGTCACAAAGATAGACATTACCTGAGGGTAAAGGGATGGAAGACGGCTTTCTAAGAAAATGGATGCAAGAAGCAAGCAGGAGTAGCTATTCTAATATCTGATAAAATAGACTTTCAACAAAAATTAATCAAAAGAGATGGGGAAGGACACTTCATACTCATCAAGGGAAAATTCCACCAAGAAGAAATCACAATCCTGAACATTTATGCCCCAAATACAAGGACACCCACATTTGTGAAAGAAAAATTGATAAAACTTAAACCACACATAGATCCCCACACACTAATAGTGGGAGATTTCAACACCCCACTCTTAACAAAGGACAGGTCAACTAAACAGAAATTAAACAAAGAAACACTATCTCTAACAATGTTCATGAATCAAATGGACCTAACAGACATTTACAGAAGCTTACACCCAAACACAAAAGAATTTACCTTCTTCTCAGCACCTCATGGAACCTTCTCCAAAATAGACCATATAGTTGGTAACAAATGAAGCCTCAACAGATACAAGAAGATTGAAATAATCCCTTGTATCCTGTCTGATCACCAGGGAATAAAGCTGGACCTCAACAACAAAAGAAATAACAATAAGCCTAGACACATATAGAAACTGAACAATTTGCTACTAAATGACAGCTGGGTCAGGGAAGAAATTAAAGTCTTCCTAGAACTCAATGAAAATGAAGACACAACATACCTAAACATGTGGGACACAATGAAAGCAGTGCTAAGAGGAAAGTTCATAGCACTAAGTGCCTTCAAGAAGAAAATAGAGACACATCATTCAAGCAACTTAATGGCTCACTGAAAAACCCTAGAAAAAGAAGAAGCAGACACACCAAAAAGGAGTAGACAACTAGAAATAATCAAAATCAGGGCTGAAACCAATCAATTCGAAACAAATGAAACAATTCAAAGAATCAATGAAACCAAGAGCTGGTTCTTTGAGAAGATCAAAAAGATAGACAAACCCTTAGCCAAGCTAACTAAAGGCAGAGAGACACCATCCAAATAAACAAAATCAGAAATGAAAAGGGCCGTATAACTACAGACACTGAGGAAATCCAAACAATCATTAGGACTTACTTCAAAAGCCTATATGCAGCAAAATTTGAAAATCTAAATGAAATGGACAATTTTCTTGATGGATTCAACTTACCAAAGCTGAATGAGGACCAGGTAAATCAATTAAATAGTCCTATATCCGCCAAGGAAATAGAAGCAGTCATTGAAAGTCTACCATCCAAAAAAAAAAAAAAAAACCCAGGACCAGATGGTTTCGGTGCAGAATTCTACACCATCAAAGAAGCAGACCTTCAAAGAAGAGCTACCTCCAGTTCTCTTCAAACTTTTCCACAAAATAGAAACAGAAGGAACATTACCAAACTCATTCTATGAAGCCACAGTCCCCTTGGTACCTAAACCTCACAAAGATTCAACAAAAAAAGAGGATTTCAGGCCAATCTCCCTTATGAACATTGACGCAAAAATACTAAACAAAATACTCACAAACAAAATACAAGAACACATAAAAGATATCATCCACTATGACCAAGTATGTTTCATCCCAGGTATGCTGGGGTGGTTCAATATATGGAAATCCATCAATGTGATCCACCATATTAGCAAACTGAAAGAAAAAAAGAAACACATGATAATCTCCTTAGATGCTGAAAAAGCATTTGACAAAATCCAACATCCATTCATGTTTAAAGTATTGGAGAGATCAGGGATACAAGGCACATATCTAAATATAGTAAAGGCAATATACAGCAAGCCTATAGCCAACATCAAACTGAACGAAGATAAACTTAAAGCAATCCCACTGAAATCAGGGACAAGACAAAGCTACCCACTGTCTCCATATCTCTTCAACATAGCGCTGGAAGTCCTTGCTAGAGCAATAAGACAGTTGAAGGAGATCAAGGGGATGCAAATTGGAAAGAAAGAAGTCAAATTATCACTATTTGCAGATGATATGACAGTATATGTGAGTGACCCCAAAAACTACCAGGGAACTCCTACAGCTGATAAACACCTTCAGCAAAGTGGCCAGATACAAAATTAACTCAAAAAAAATCAGTTGCCCTCCTGTATACAAAAGACAAAAGTGCTGAGAAAGAAATTAGGGAAACAACATCCTTCACTATAGCCACAAATGACATAAAGTACCTTGGAGTAACCTTAACCAAGGAAGTCAAAGATTTGTATGAAAAAAATTCAAGTCTCTGAAGAAAGAATTAGAAGGAGATATCAGAAGATGGAAAGATCTCCTATGCTCATGGCTTGGCAGGATTAACATAGTAAAAATGGCCATCTTACAAAAAGCAATCTACACATTCAATGCAATTCCCATCAAATTACAAACACAATTCATTACAGACCTGGAAAGAAAAATTCTCAACGTCATATGGAATAACAAGAAACCCAGAATTGATAAAACAATCCTCTACAATAAAAGATCTTCTGGAGGTATCTCCATCCCTGATCTGAAGTTGTACTATAGAGCAACAGTTTTAAAAACTGCATGGTACTGTCATAGAAACAGAATGGTGGATCAATGGAACCAAACAGAGGACCCCGAAATAAACCCACACACCTACAGACACCTGATCTTTGACAAAGACGCCAAAACCATATAATGGATAAAAGATAGCATCTTCAACAAAAGGTGCCGGTCCAACTGGATGTGTACATGTAGAAAAATGAAAATAGATCCATACTTATCACCCTGCACAAAACTGAAGTCCAAGTGGATCAAAGACCTCAACATAAAACCAGACACATTAAATCGGCTAGAAAAAAAAGTGGGGAATACGCTAGAACTCATTGGCACAGGAGACATCTTCCTGAACAGAACACCAACAGCACAGGCTCTAAGAGCAACAATCAATAAATGGGACCTCATGAAACTGACAAGCTTCTGTAAACCAGAGGACACCGTCATCAAAACAAAGCGACTGCTTACAGATTGGGAAAGATTCTTCACCAACCCTTTATCTGACATAGGTCTCATATCCAGTATATATAAAGAACTAACAAAGCTGAAAAACAGCAAACCAAGTAATCCACTTAAAAAATGGGGAACAGAGCTAAAGAGAGAATTCTCTGTAGAGGAATATCAAATGGCAGAGAAGCACTTAAAGAAATGCTCAACCTCATTAGCCATTAGGGAAATGCAAATCAGAACAACCCTGAGATTTCACTTAACACCCATCAGAATGGCCAAGATCAAAAATTCAAGTGACAACACATGCTGGAGAGGTTGTGGAGAAAGGGGAACCCTTCTCCACTGCTGGTGGGAATGTAAACTTGTACAACCACTCTAGAAATCAACCTGGCACTTTCTCAGACAACTAGGAATAGCGCTTCCTCAAGATCCAGCCATACCACTGCTAGGCATATATCCAAAAAAGGCTCAAGTACACAAAAAGGACATTTGCTCAACCATATTTGTAGCAGCTTTATCTGTAATAGCCAGAAGCTGGAAACAACCCAGATGCCCCTCAACTGAAAAATGGATGCAGAAATTTTGGTACATCTATACAATGGAGTATTACTCAGCAATGAAAAATAAGGAAATCATGAAATTTGCAGGTAAATGGTGGGACCAGGAAAGGATCATCCTGAATGAGTTGTCCCAGAAGCAAAAAGACATACACGGTATATACTCACTCATATAGACATATAACATAGGATAAACCCACTAAAATCTGTACATCTAAAGAAACTAAGCAAGAGAGAGGACCCTAACTAAAACATTGAATCCTCATCCTGAAAGGCAAAGAGGATGGACATCAGAAGAATAATAAATCACGAAACAACCTAGGAACCTGCCACAGAGGGCCTCTGAAAGGCTCTGCCCTGCAGACTATCAAAGCAGATGCTGAGCCTGATGGCCAACTGACGGGCAGAGTGAATGGAATTTTAGGTAAGAAGTGGGAAATAGTAAGAGCTGGAGATGTCAGGAACTCCACAAAGAGAGCAACAGAACAAGAAAATTTGAACACAGGGAACTTCCCAGAGACTCATACTCCAACCTAGGACTATTCATGGAGATAACCTAGAACCCTTGCACAGATGTAGCCCATGGCAGTCCAGTGTCCAAGTGGGTTACATAGTAATGGGAAGAGGGACTGCCTCTGACATAATCTGATTGGCCTGGTCTTTGTACACCTCCCCCTGAGGGGGCACAGCCTTACCAGGCCACAGAAGATGACACTGCAGCCATTTCTGATGAGAACTGATAGACTAAGATCAGAAAGAAGGAGAAGAGGACCTCTCCTATCAGTGGACTTAGAGAGGGGCATGCATGCAGAAAGTGGAGGGAGGGGCTTATGGGGTATGCCAAATGAATAAAGTGTATTTAATAAAAGTTAAATAAAAAATTAAAAAAAATAAGGAGCAATAAGGAATCAACAGCTAAATAGGGCACATTCATTCCAAGAGCCTGAAGTCCTGCCACCCCACATTGTACAAATGGTTCCAGAATAGCCTTGTGCCCAGTGTCTCAATGTCAGATGAGTTCCTTTTAGACCTCCTGGAAAGCCAGCACGTGCCATGGGAAAGAGAGGATTTGAAACTTGTTGACGTATGCATGTGGAGTCCTATCTTCTAGAAATACAATCACACACTTAGACTAAACTTAAATGCAAGTCAGTACTCTAGTTACTCTACTCTTTTTCTGAAAAAGATAAATTACAGTCTTCTACCCATGGTGTCCCCACTATGCCTGTTACAGGACTGTATGTGCTTGTAAGCACCTATAAGCGAAATCCCTAAAGCACAACATCAAGGCAAATGCCAAGAAGGGCAGGCTGATGCCTTCTGATCTCCTAAGCAGCCTAATGTTAACTCTGTTGTGTAGTTATTAGTAGTCATTCTTACCCAGATCTATGGTAATAAAATAAGAAAGTAGCCAGAATGAAACAAAAAATACAAAATGCACAGTTTAAAGAGAAAAAGAGTACCAGGAAATTTTATGTTGGTGTCAAGTCTTGCTGTGTTTGGGAAATGGTTGAGAAAGAATTAGTTGGAAGATGTCTGTTACTGGAGATGGGTTTTGAGATTTCAAAAGATTCATGGTCTTTGCCTGTGGTTTTAAGATGTCAGCTATCAGCTTTTCCTACCGCCATACCATTGCTCTGCTACCATGGACTCTAACCTTCTGAAACCGTAAGCACTATTAAATGCTTTCTTTTAGCAGTTGCCATGGTTATGGTGTTTTATAACAGCAATATAAAAGTAACTAAGAATGTAGATGACCCAGACTTAAATTCATACATATACAGAAGGTAGACGATCCAGACTTAAATTCATATATATACAGAAGGTCACTTTTACATTTTTTTTACGCATACACAGGACAGCAAGTTTCTCCAAACATCAAAGGTACTTTCAGCTGAGCCTAAAGCCCTGAGTTCAATACTGGTACTTATAGGATTGAAGGAGAAAGGCAACTTAGGTCACATGTCCTCTGATGTCTAAATGGGTGCCATGGCACATTCCTTACCACCAGCAATAGTTAATTAAATAATGAATCCCTCATGACTCCTTTCTCTATAACTTATCACCTTTTCCCTTGCTATTAGTATAGAACATGAAAGCATAATGGAAAGAGAATAGTTTAAGTGACAAATAGAATATGGTAAGCAAATGCTGGTAGAAAGAATGCCCTTGGAGTCATACTCCTCTCCAACACAAAAATGAACTTATACGGAATCATAGACATGTAAAACATGAGAGGATTAAATTTCCAGAAAACGACCACCACAGGACACAGATTTGTGAAGATTATTAAGTGAAGATTGCTTAGGTCATGTGCAGAACCCGATAAAGGACAAAGTGATAAATATGGAATATTATGCAATTGTTGTACATTTGCCTTCCAGGCACAAAATTCTGGATTCTGTCCTCAGAATCAGAAAAGAAAAACACACAAACAAAATTTCTGAAGGACATGTGACCTAAGCAATTCTGAGGCATTGCAAGACTTCCTGGTTTGCCTGAAATGTTTTACAAATGAAATCATGCAAAGATTCAGAAATTCCATAGGAAAAACAAGTCCATTAATCTCACATAACAATCACTGATTTTTTTCATAAAAGATAACTGCAACATGTAGGTGTGCAACCCCTCCGGAGTTCATGCCACATAAATTTCCCACTGCACCCATGGCCAACAGCTCACTCTCTTTTTTAAAAAATTCATTTATCTATCTATCTATCTATCTATCTATCTATCTATCTATCTATCTAT
>NW_026590046.1:85664-112138 GCF_907164565.1 Psammomys obesus | reverse complement strand
TATCTATCTATCTATCTATCTATCTATCTATCTATCTATCTATCTATCTATCTATCTATCTATTTACTTTTTTACGTAGTTATTTCTTTATTGCAATTTATTCACTTTTTATGCCTTCTGCAGCCCTCTCCCTCTTTTCCTCCCAGTCCCACATACCATCCCTCTTCTCCCCACTATGCCCTTTCCCTAGTTCCCTGATATGGGAGGAACTCCTCCCCTTCTATCTTACCCTAGCCTATCAAGTCTCATCAAGGCTGGCTGCCTCATCTTCCTTTGTACCACGGGAAGGTGACCAAATAGCCAGTCACTGAGTCCATGTAAGAAACAGCCCTCGTTCCCCTTACTAAGGAAACCACTTGGAAACTGAAACTGAGCAGCCAATGGACTTTCTTTGAACAGGGATTCTAGGTCCCATGTATGGTCCTTTGTTGGAGTACCAGTCTCTACATCCTCCTGAGCCAAGATAATTTGGTTCTGTTGTTCTCCTTGTGGAGTTCCTGTCCTCTCCAGGTCTTTCTGTCTCCCTCTTCTTCCTTAAGGATTCTGAAACTCAGCCCAAAGTTTGGCTATGAGTCTTAGTACAGTCTTTCACTGGTCCTCCGTGGAAGGCCCCTGTCCTGTCTCTTGTCTTGTCCTACTTCTGATGTCTATCCCCTTTGCCCTTATAAATTAAGCATCTTCACAAGGGTTCTCCTTGTTGTTTAGCTTCCTTAGGACTGTAGATTTTAGTATGTTTATCCTATATATAAGGATAATATCCACTTATAAGTGAGTATATACCATGTGTGTCTTCCTGCTTCTGAGCTACCTCCATCAAGATGGTCTTTTCTAGTTCCCAACATTCCACCAGCTAGCTCTCTTAAGTGGACTCAAGGTCCAGTCAGCAAGAGGGAAAACATGCCTGGTGCTGGAAACCTAGCTGTCTACAGAAGTAGTTAAGTCATGGGTCTTGAAGGAGGACCTACAACTACCACTTTACTGAATGAGCATAATCCCTAAGTACACTTTAAATAGTTGTCCTTTTACCCACAGATATATGTAGTCTTCACCCCTTATCAAGAAAACTTACGTTTGCAATAAACAGAGCCTATTTTAGAAAATCATATCCAAAGTTGTAGAGCATAGTTCCAGTGGTCTACATCTCTAATACAACTCCCATGTCTAAGGCTCAGGGATGATTGCAGAAGAGGGAGCAGAAAAAGTGTATGAGCCAGAGTATCCAGGAGTTTGCTGTGAGATTGTATCTCCTAGTAATGTCCGTAGCTACACTCATGAAATCTCACCAACATGGCAAGGCTGAAACAACATCAACATATATGCTAAAGTGGATAGCAGAAAACCCATAAAGCGTTAACACTATACAAAAAATTACAAGTAATTCAGAATTGCTGAGAGAGGAAGAAACAGTCTTCCTCAGAGTAGAACACTCCCTCTGGTTGTACAATACCAAATGATCATACATACAAATGAAAACAAATATACAGACTTACCATAATTGTATGTGAGAGACAGAGTGACAGACAGACACACAGAGAGAGAAAGAGAGAAAGAGAAAGAACATTTAGTGAAAAAGATGCTATAAATTTGAAGGTGATTAAGAAGGATTATATGGGAGTGTTTGGAGGGAGGATAGGAAAGAGAAAAATGGTCTAATTATGTTATAATCTCAAAAAAATAAAAGAAATAATAAAGAAGCAAAATTTTCTCATGCACTGATGAAAGGCAGAACAATGCAATCTTTTTAACTGGACTGAAACTGGGGTGTTATCAGGGTTATAGCTCTCCCTGTGCTCTAGGAGAGAATATGTTCCCTAACTCTTGTAGCTATTTGCAGAGAAAGAATACAGATACCTGAGTAAGCTTTGAGGACACTCATGTTATATCCACGTTCCTCCACTTAGGCCCTCTTACCCATATTTAACTGCATTCCAATAATGTTATCATGATATGAATCCTTCAAAGGACTCATCTATTCATTAGGTCAGATACCTTGTTTTCTGATCATCTCTGTGAAGATCACATAGACACACGCAGAAATGCGCTATTCCTCTGAGTTAATCTCAGAACAACCGAGTTGACTTTCAAATGTATCCATCATAGAGCTATGCGCTGGTCGTTGTAGGACATCTCTGGGTGACAGAAATGCCTGCACTGAGGCCCAAAAATCTGTTTATCTTCTGATCCCTGATGGGACCCTTAAACAGAACAGAATTAGACAGCTCTTGGGTTGTCTGTTAATTCCTTAAAAATATTGCATGATTCTGCTTTATGGCAAAATCTTTATACTAAAGGAATAAACTTCATATCAAAATATTTCATGAAAGTGAAGTTTTACCCAATACACAACTGATCACATTAGAAGAACTGAAGACCTAGAATGAAAGAAACCTGATTATTTTCCTCAAGATAAAGGATGGTTTTAAAGTATGAACTCAGAAAACTACATGAACCAGTTTTGTAGTTTGATAACTTAGACTGTGGTACTTTCTTTGTGTTACATCATGAGCAAGTCTGTTGTTCCAAACAGCTTTATGAACACATAACTGTCTCACAAAAACTGCACTTGTTAAAAGAGTAGAATTCATATGGAGGTAAATGAATCACTAACAAAACCAAGATAAGAAACTGCTGTGTAGCAATTTCTGCCAAGATGAAACATCCCTCCCAGAAAAAGCTGGGAGCCTTCTGAAATTCAGTAAGTACACTGACCACAAGTCTCAAGATGTTTCTGAAGCTAACAAGAATCACAAAGTAGCAAGTGAAATTCAATTTGCAATAAATGACTCAGAGAGTTCTTGGTTTATTCACATTGAAACCAGAACCACAAATACAAGGAATCAATGCCAGAAAAACTTAGAGGCAGGCCAGCACACTGAAGAAACATACAGGATAATCACTTGGGAAGAGGTTCAGCCTTAAAATACAGACCAACATCTCACAAGATTTTCTCATCATTGTTGGTTAAAAATGAGCCTACTTTAGCATACACATATGCCACCGGAAGCTCCTTCATTCTTCTAACCCTATATATTTCTACAGTATAAAACAAACAAACAAATAAAGAAAAAACAAAAAAAAGAGTTCTTCACTAATAAAATACCAGAATTCAAATCCTCAAATTCTTCTTTTATTTTATTTTTTTCTTATTAGTTACATTTTGTTAACTTTGTATCCCAGCTGTATCCTGCTCGCTCATTCCCTCCCAATCCCACCCTCCCTCCATCATCTCCTCCCTGCCCCTTTCCAAAGTCAACTGATAGGGGAGGACCTCCTCCCCTTTCATCTGACGCTGTTTTATCAGGTATCTTCAGGACTGAATGCGAAGCCCTCCTCTGTGGCCTAACAGGACTGCTCCTCCCTTGGGGAGTGGGGAGGTCAAAGGCTAGCCATTGAGTTCCTGTTAGAAATAGTCCTTGTTCCCCTTACTATGGGAAACCAATTGTTTACTGAGCTACCACGGGCTACATCTGAGCAGAGGTTCTACGTTATATCCATACATGGTCCTTGGTTGAATGTCAGTCTCAGAAAAGAGCCTGTGCCCAGATATATTTGGTCCTTGTGGAGCTCCTATCCTTTCCACATCATACTAATTCATATGCACTCTACCGAAGTTTTGGTTATGAGTCTTAGTATCTGCTTTGAAACACTGCTAGGGAGAGTCTTTCTGATGCCTTCTGCAGTAGACTCCAGTCATAGGTTCAATGCACATCCCATCTGTCTTTCTAAATGGAGATTGATCATCTTACCCCGTCGCCGCTCTCTTGATTATCTTTTTTAGGAGTATAGATTTCATTATGTTTATCATATCTTATAGCTCTATATAAGTGAGTATATAGCGTGTTTGTCTTTCTCCTTCTGGGATACTTCACTCAGAATGATCTTTTCTAGATCCCACCTTTGCCTGCAAATTTCATGATTTCCTCCTTTTTGATTGCAGAGTAGTATTCCATTGTATAAAAATACCACATTTTCGGTATCCATTCTTCCTTTGATGGACATCTGGGTTGATTCTAGGTTCTGGCTATTACAAATAAAGCTGCTACAAACATGGTTGAGCAAATGTCTTGTTGTGTACTTGAGCAAATTTTGGGTATATACCTAGCAGTGGTATAGCTGGGTCATGAGAAAGCACTATTCTTTTTTTTTTTTTTTTTGTATTTTATTTTTTTCTTATCAGTTACATTTTATTAACTATGTACCCCAGCCGTGTCCCGATCCCTCATTCCCTCCCAGTCCCTCCCTCCCTCCCTCTCCCACCTCTCCACTGTGCCCCTTGCCAAGTCCACTGATAGGGAGGACCTCCTCCCCATTCATCTGATCCTGTTTTATCAGGTATCCTCAGGACTGGCTGCAAAGCTCTCCTCTGTGGCCTAACAGGACTGCTCCTCCCTTGGGGGGTGGGGAGGCCAAAGAGCCAGCCATTGAGTTCCTGTTAGAAATAGTCCTTGTTCCCCTCACTATGGGAAACCAACTGGTTACTGAGCTACCACAGGCTACATCTGAGCAGAGGTTCTAGGTTACATTCATACATGGTCCTTGGTTGCATGTCAGTTTCAGAAAAGACCCTGTACCCAGATATCTTTGGTCCTTGTGGAGCTCCTATCCTTTCCTCATCAGTCTAACTCCCCTTCTTTCTTATGATTCCCTGCACCCTGCCAAAGGTTTGGTCACGAGTCTTTGCTTTGAAAACAACGCTAGTTAGAGTCTTTCCAATGCGTTCAGTAGACTCCTGTCAATGTTCAATGCGTATCCCATCTGTCTTTCAAAACGAGGATTGATAATCTTACCCCATGTCCGCTCTCTTGATTACCTTTTTTAGGTGTATAGATTTCATTATGTTTATCATATCTTATAGGTCTATATAAGTGAGTATATACCGTGTTTGTCTTTCTCCTTCTGGGATATTTCACTCAAGATGATCTTTTCTAGATTCCACCATTTGCCTGCAAATTTCATGATTTCCTCCTTTTTGATTGCTGAGTAGTATTCCATTGTGTAAAAATACCACAATTTCTGTACCCATTCCTCCGTTGATGGACATCTGGGTTGTTTCCAGGTTCTGGCTATTACAAATAAAGTTGCTATAAACAATGTTGAGCAAATATCCCTTTTGTGTACTTGAGCAAACTTTGGGTATATACCTAGCAGTGGTATAGCTGGGTCTTGAGGAAGCACTATTCCTAATTGTCTTAGAAAGTGCCAGATAGATTTCCAGAGTGGTTGAACCAGTTTACATTCCCACCAGCAGTGGAGGAGGGTTCCCCTTTCTCCACAACCTCTCCAGCATGTGTTGTCCCTTGAGTTTTTCATTTTGGCCATTCTGATGGGTGTAAGGTGATATCTCAGGGTCGTTTTGATTTGCATTTCCCTGATGGCTAATGAGGATGAGCATTTCTTTAAGTGTTTCTCTGCCATTCAATATTCCTCTGTCGAGAATTCTCTGTTTAGCTCTGTTCCCCATTTTTTAATTGGATTACTTGGTTTGCTGCTTTTCAGCTTCTTTAGTTCTTTGTATATACTCAATATTAGTCCTCTGTCCGATAAAGGGTTAGTGAAGATTCTTTCCCAATCTGGAGGCAGGCGTTTGTTTTGATGACAGTGTCCTTTGCTTTACAGAAGCTGTTCAGTTTCATGAGGTCCCATTTATTGATTGTTGCTCTTAGAGCCTGTGCTGTTGGTGTTCTGTTCAGGAAGTTGTCTCCTGTGCCAATGAGTTCTAGGCTGTTCCCCACTTTTTCTTCTAACAGATTTAGAGTATCTGGTTTTATGTTGAAGTCTTTGATCCACTTGGATTTTAGTTTTGTGCAGGGTGATAAATATAGATCTATTTTCATTTTTCTGCATGTGGACATCCAGTTGGACCAGCACCATTTGTTGAACATGCTGTCTTTTTTCCATTGAATGGTTTTGGTTTCTTTGTCAAATATCGAGTATTCTGATAGGTCTACCTTCATATGTTACTTGGCCTTTTTCCCTTGCTGCTTTTAGAATTTTTTCTTTGTTTTGTAGGTTCAGTGTTTTGACTATGATGTGACGTGAAGAATTTCTTTTCTGGTCTAGTCTACTTGGTGTTCTGTAGGCCTCTTGTATGTTTATGGCCATCTCCTTCTTTAAGTTGGGAAAGTTTTCTTCTATAATTTTCTTGAAAATATTTTCCGGACCTTTGAGCCTGAAGTCTTCTTTTTCTTCTACTCCTATTATTCTTAGGTTTTGTCTTTTCATGGTGTCCTTGATTTCTTGGATGTTTTGTGTTTGGAACTTTTCTGATTTTATTTTTTCTTTGAGAGACGTGTCCATTTCTGCAAGTGTATCTTCGGCTCCTGAGATTCTTTCTTCCATTTTTTGTATTCTGTTGGTGATGCTTACCTTTGTAGTTCCTGATCTTTTCTCTTTGTTCTCCAGCTCCTGGTTTTTCTCTATTTGTGTTTTCTTTATTGATTCTAATTCTGTTTTCATGTCTTGCACCATTTCCTTCATCTGTTTGAACGTGGACTCCTGCTTTTCAATGATAACTTCTATTTTTTTGTCCGTTTCCTCTCTATGTATCACTAATTGTGCCTCTACTTCTTTGGGTATAATTGCCTGTATTTCTATGAGAGCTTTGTTTATTTCTTCTTTATTTGCCTTCATTTGTGTGGACATTTCTTTGAGAGCTTTGTGCATTTCTTCTCTGTTTGCCTCAATTTTCGTGGTCATTTCTCTGAGAGCACGATTTGTTTCCTCTTGGTTCGTCTCGATTTCTTTGGTTATTTCTCTGAGGGCTTTGTTCATTTCATCTCTATGGGCCTCTAGTAGCTGGAGAAACATAGTTTTGAGGTCGTTTTCTTGTATATCTAGTGAATTGAAGTATCCATTGTTTTGTGGGGTTGCTGGTGAGGTCATTGTGTCCTGATTTTTGTTGGGAGTGTTCTTACGTCTGTCTCTAGCCATCTGGTTATTTATAATCCTCACTGGTTGTTCCTCGAGATTGTAGTTTTGGCTATGATCCTCTCTTTCTGTTTTCTGGACTGTTTTTTCAGGAAGATGAGAGAGATTCACTGCTTTGGGAGTGTGCACTTTGTTTTCAGTTTTGCCTAAGTAAAGAATGTGACGCTGGTGCTATTCGAGTGTGCTTTTAGCGGGCGCAGTGTGCATGCGCGAATTCTCTGACTATTGCAGTGGCCTGCAAGCCACTATTATGCAGTTCTGAATGAGATCCAGGGATTGTCTGCCTGGATTACCCTGGTGGACCCACAAGGCAGAGGCTTCTGCATTGGGGTCGCTATCCCAAGAATCCCTCTGATGCCCACACTAGGAGTGTGGGTGCCATGGATCTCGTCTGGTTGCTACTGTGGAGAGGCCCTGGGTCTGGGGCAATCTCTCCCTAGAAGGCTCACTCACTCTCTTGCAGGACCAGTTGGAATGCACAGAGGTTCCCCTTGCTCACTACTCTCTGTTTTGGTCCTGCTGCGGAAGTGCACGGGTAGGCTATCAGTCAGCTCTGTGACACTGTGGCCACAGAACTCGGTGTCCACCTTTCCTGTGTGCTGCCTCTTTGTCCTTTCCTTCTGCCAGGAGGGGTTATGTTGACTGGTCCCTGGGTGGCGCGGGAAAGAGTTAGGGTGAGTGTACTCAATCCCAGATCCCGGGCCCAGATCTCTCTGCCAGAAGCAGCCTAGCGGTAGAATCTATGATTGCTGATCCCAAGAGAGTACCGGGTAGGGTTGAGTGTCTTCAGATCCAGAGCTTGGGTTTCTCTGCTAGGGGCCGCTGGAAAGAGGGTGCTGTGTCCTTGGCAGGCTGCCTCTCTGTCCTTCCCCTCTGACCTCCTCTGCTAGGTCAAGCTTATGGAGGTGCTCTGGGAGTGCCAGCAGGGGTTGGGGCTTCTCAGTCTGATCCTGAGCAGGCGGTGTTTCTCTGCAGGGGGGGGGAGTGCCGGTGATAGAACTTGCTGCTAGACCTTATTGCGCTGGACCCAGGATAATCTCAGGACGTGTAGAATGACCACAGTCCCAGATCCTGAGCTGTAGTTTGTTTGCTAGGAGCGGCAGGCAGCACTGGAGTTCCGGCACTGTGAAGCTGCTGTGCGCCTCTTTATCCTTCCACTCCACTGCGGCAGGGTTATGGCAGCGTTTGGGGGAGTGCCCAAAAGGATTGGGTTTTCTCAGCCCCGATCTCGGGTTGGGGTACAGACAATGTGGTCTGTGGCAGATTCTGCTGGATGCCTCTTGTCTCCTCCGAAGAGGGAGTAGGGATTTTGAGCTGGGCGCGCAGCCGAGATCTGTGCGCTACAGGAGCTCAGTTGTGATGGCGGCAGGTACCTGTGGTCGGAGAGACCTTCCAGGGAAAGACTGGGTGACCTGTGACCAGTCTGGCAACTTTCCTTCCCCGTTGGGTTTTTTTGCGACTGGGACTCCCAGCCTCAGGCACCCATGTGCCCACCAATCAGCTTGGGAAACTGATCGGGACAAGCAGGCTTGCAGCACCAGCCCGGAGATCCAAAGACTGTATTAGCCGGGTTCTCTTATGGGTTCTGGCTGAGCAGCCGAGAGTGGACCCGACCGATTCCCACGCCGTGGGAGCCTCCCCTCACCTGGGAAACACGATCGATCGCTGTTCTTTTAGGGCCCAGAGTTCAGTCTCCTGGTTGCTGCTCAGAGTGTGTTGTCCTGCTTCTCAGACACGGTGTTCTCCTGGTGCTGCCATCTTGGCTCCGGCGAAAGCACTGTTCTTAATTGTCTGAGAAAGCACCAGATAGACTTCCGGAGTGGTTGTACAGGAGGGTTTCTGATTCTTTTGAGTTGATTTTTATACCCTGCCAGTTTGCTGAAGGTTTTTCAGTTGAAGGAGTTCTCTTGTTGAATTTTTTGGGTCGCTCATGTATACTATCATATCATCTGCGAATGGTGACACTTTGACCTTTTCCTTTCTGATTTATATCCCCTTGATCTCCTTTAGTTGTCTTATTGCTCTAGCTAGGACTTCAAGTACTATGTTGAAGAGGTAGGGAGAGAGTGGGCAGCCTTGTCTTGTCCCTGATTTCAGTGGGATTGATTTAAGTTTCTCTCCATTTAGTTTGATGTTGGCTATCGGCTTGCTGTATATTGCCTTTACTATGTTTAGATATGTGCCTTGTATTCCTGATCTCTCCAAGACTTTAAACATAAATGGGTGTTGGACTTTGTCAAATGCTTTTTCAGCATCTAAGGAGATGATCATGTGGTTTTTCTCCTTCAGTTTGTTTATGTGGTGGATCACATTGATGGATTTCCGTATGTTGGACCACCCTTGCATGCCTGGGATGAAGCCTACTTGGTCATGGTGGATGATATCTTCGATGTGTTCTTGGAATCGGTTTGCAAGTATTTTTATTGAGCATTTTTGCATCAATATTCATAAGAGAGATAGATCTGAAGTTCTCTTTTTTTGTTGGGTCTTTGTGTGGTTTAGGTATCAAGGTGACTGTCACTTAATAGAATGAGTTGGTAATGTTCCTTCTGTTTCTATTTTGTGGAATAGTTTGAGGAGAATTGGTGTTAGCACATCTTTGCAGGTCTGGTAGAATTCTGCGCTGAAACCATCTGGCCAAGGACTTTTTTTGGAGGGGAGACTGTGAATGACTGCTGCAATTTTCTTGGGGGCTATAGGGCTATCCAGACTTTCTACCTGAGCTTGACTTAATGTTAGAAGATCGAATCTATCAAGAAAATTGTCCATTTCATTTAGATTTTCAAATTTTGTGGCATATAGGCTTTTGTAGTATGACCTAATGATTGTTTCAATTTCCTCAGTGTCTGCAGTTATGTCACCCATTTCATTTCTGATTTTGCTTATTTGAATAGATTCTCTCTGCTTTTTAGTTTGTTTGGCTAAGCGTTTGTCTATCTTGTTGATTTTCTCAAAGAACTAGCTTTTGGTTTCTTTGATTGTTTGAATAGTTTTATTTGTTTCTAAGTGATTGATTTCAGCCCTGAGTTTGATTATTTCCAGCAGTCTGCTCCTCTTGGGTGTATCTGCTTCTTTTTTTCCTAGGGTTTTCAGTTGGGCCATTAAGGTACTTGTATGTGATGTTACAAATTTCTTCTTGAAGGCACTTAGTACTATTAATTTTCCTCTGAGCACTGCTTTCAATGTGTCCCATAAATTTGGGTATGTTGTGCCTTCATTTTCATTGAATTCTAGGAAGTCTTTAATTTCTTTCTTTATTTCTTCCTTAACCCAGCTGTCATTGAGTAGCAAGTTTTTCACTTTCCATGTGTATGTTGGCTTTTCATTATTTCCGTTGTTTTTGAGGTCCAGCTTTAGTCCTTGGTGATCAGATATAATACAAGGTATTATTTCAATCTTTTTGTATCTGTTCAGGCTTGCTTTGTGACCAACTGTATGGTCTATTTTGAAGAAGGTTCCATGCGGTACTGAAAAGAATGTGTACTCTGTTGAGTTCAGGTGAAAAGATCTGTAGACGTCTATTAGGTCCATTTGATTTAGGGACTCTGTAAGTGCTTTTATTTTCCTATTTGTTTTCTGTCTAGTTGATATGTCCCTTGTTGAGAGTGCAGTGTTTTAGTCTCCCACTATTAAGGTATTAGGATCAATGTGTGATTTAAGCTTTAATAATGTTTCATTTACGAATGTAGGTGCTCTTCTATTTGGGGCATAGATATTCAAAATTGTGATGTCCTCTTAGTGAATTTTTCCTTTGATGAGAATATAGTGGCCCTCCTTATCTTTTGTGATTAACTTGAGTTGAATGTCTATTTTATTAGATATTAGGATGGTTACTCCAGCTTGTTTTCTGGAACCATTTGCTTGAAAGACATATTTCCAGCCCTTTCCTCTGAGGTAGTGTTTATCTTTGTTGCATAGGTGTGTTTCTTGGATGCAACAGAATGTTGGATCCTGTTTCCGAAACCATTCTGTTAGTCTGTATCTTTTTATTGGGGAGTTGAGTCTGTTGATGTTGATTGATACTAGTGACCAACAATTGTTACTTACTTTTGATGTGGGTTTGGTGGTGTTGCTGAGTTTCATTGCTTGTATTCTTTTGTTGTTGTTGTTGTTGTGTAGTTATCTATTTCCTCTCTTTCCTTAGATGTAGTTGTTTTCTTTTGTTTGGAGTTTCCCTTCTAGTAACTTCTGTAGAGCTGAGTTACTATGTAGATATTGTTAAAATATGGTTTTGTCATGGAATATTTTGAATTGTCCGTCTATGTTGATTGAAATTTTTGCTGGGTATAGTAGTCTGGGTTGGCATGTGTGGTTGCTGAAGGACTGCATGATTTCTGTCTAGGCTCTTCTGACTTTCATAGTTTCTGTTGAGAAATCTGGTGTGATTCTGATAGGTCTACCTTCATATGTTACTTGGCCTTTTCCCTTGCTGCTTTTAAAATTTTTGTCTTTGTTCTGCAGGTTCAGTGTTTTGACTGTAATGTGACGTGAAGAATTTCATTTCTGGTCTAGTCTATTTGGTGTTCTGTAGGCCTCTTGTATGTTTATGGACATCTCTTTCTTTAAGTTGGGAAATTTTTCTTCTATAATTTTCTTGAAAATATTTTTCAGACCTTTGAGCCTGATATTTTCTTTTTCTTCTACTCCTATTATTCTTAGATTTTTGTCTTTTCATGGTGTTCTTGATTTCTTGGATGTTTTCTGCTTGGAACTTTTCTGATTTTATTTTTTCTTTGAGTGACGTGTCCATTTCTGCAAGTGTATCTTCGGCTCCTGAGATTCTTTCTTCTATCTCCTGTATCCTGTTGGTGATTCTTACCTTTGTAGTTCCTGATCTTTACTCTATGTTCTCCAGCTCCAGGTTTTTCTCTATTTGTGTTTTCTTTATTGATTCTAATTCTGTTTTCATGTCTTGCACCATTTCCTTCATCTGTTTGAATGTGGACTCCTGCTTTTCAATGATGGCTTCTATTTTTTTGTCCGTTTCCTCTCCATGTATCACTAATTGTGACTCTACTTCTTTGGCTGTATTTGCCTGCATTTCTATGAGAGCTTTGTTTATTTCTTCTTTATTTGCTTTCATTTGTGTAGACATTTCTTTGAAAGCTTTGTTCATTTCCTCTTTGTTTGCCTCAATTTTCGTGGTCATTTCTCTGAGAGCTTTATTTATTTCCTCTTTGTTCGTCTTGATTTCTTTGGTTATTTCTCTGAGGCCTTTGTTCATTTCATCTTTATGGGCCTCTAATAGCTGGAGAAACATAGTTTTGAGGTCGTTTTCTTGTGTATCTAGTGAATTGAAATGTCCATTGTTTTGTGGGGTTGCTCTGGTGAAGTCATTATGTCCTGAATTTTGTTGGGTGTGTTTTTATGTCTGCCTCTAGTCATCTGTTTATTTATAACCCTCACTGTTTGCTCCTTAAGTTTGTAGTTCGGGCTATGATCTTCTCTTTCTGTTTTCTGGACTGTTTTTTTTTTTTTTTTTTTTTTCAGGAAGATGAGAGATGTTCACTGGTTTGGGAGTGTGCACTCTGGTTTCAATTTTACCTAAGTAAAGAATGTGATGCTGCCTCTATTCACATGTGCTTTTAGCAGGCACAGTGTGCATGCACGAATTCTCTGATTATTGCAGTGGCCAACAGGCCAAACTAGTATGCAGTTCTGTCTGGCATCCAGGGATTGTTTGCCTGGATTACACTGGTGGTCCCACAAGGCAGAGGCTTCTGCATTGGGGTCGCTATCCCAAGAATCCCTATGATGCCCACACTAAGGGTGTGGGTGGCAGGGATCTCATCTGGTTGCTTTCGAAGAGAGGCCCTGGGTCTAGGGCAAACTCTCCCTAGAAGGCTTACTCACTCCCTTGCAGGACCAATTTGAATGCACAGGGGTTCCCTTTGCTCTCTACTCTCCTATTTGGTCCAGCTCCAGCGAATGCACGGGTAGGCTAACAGTCAGCTCTGTGGCACTGTGGCAGCAGGACTCGGTGTCCACCTGCCCTGTGTGTGGCCTCTCTGTCCTTCCCACTAGGGAAGGGTTATGTTGGCTGGTCCCGGGGTAGTGCGGGAAAGAGTTGTGTTGAGTGTCCTCAATCCCAGATCCCGGGCCCAGATCTCTCTGCCAGAAACAGCCTGGCGCTAGAACCTATGTTTGCCAGTTCTGGGAGAGTACCAGGTAGGGTTGAGTGTCCTCAGATCCAGAACTCAGGTTTCTCTGCCAGGGGCAGCTCGGTGAGCTGGAGAGGGGGTACTGTGTCCTGGGGCAGGCTGCCTCTCTGTCCTTCTCCTCTGACCTTCCCCTCTGCTAGGGCAGGCTTATGGCAGCACTGTCAGGGGAGTGCCAGGAAAGGTTGGGACTTCTCAGACCCTGATCCTGAGCTGGGGTTTCTCTGCCAGGGGCAGGGGGCCTCCACTACTAGAACTTGGTGTTAGACCTTATTTTGCTGGACCCAGGAGAGTCTCAGGACGTGTTGAATGACCACAGTCCCAGATCCCGTGCTGAAGTTTGTTCACTAGGGGCAGCCGGCAGCACTGGGGTCCGGGTGCTGTGAAGCCGCTGTGCATCTCTTTATCCTTCCACTCCGTCGGGGCAGGGTTATAGTGGCTTTCTCCTTTTGGAGGAGTGCGGGAAAGTATTGGGTTTTCTCAGCTCTTGCTGGGGCTTGGGTACAGACTGTGTGGTCTGTGGCAGATTCTGCTGGATGCCTCCTGCCTCCTCCGAAGATGGAGTAGGGTGTTGGGTGCAGAAAAGTGCCTGGGGATCACCTCCCAGGGTGTCTCCTCCCGGAGGAGTCTGCTGTGACCTGATTCTAGATGGACTCATATCACAGTTAGTCTCTTTCTTCTTGGAAGTCTAGATAACTCTGTTCTGGGTTGATCAGGCCCTTCAATCACCAATTTCTGCGTTGCAGGTCCTCTCCCCTTTAGCTAAGCTGCACACTAGCTGCTGCCATCTTACAATCTCCTACATTGGAAATTTTTAGGAATACAATTGTCTCATGTTGGAGGTAACCTCTTCAGTTACATGTACTCCTGTAAGTAACAACAATTAACTCATTATTCAAAACAAACAACAAAAGGAAGAAAATACACCAAAGAGGAGTTCAAGACAGGTAATAATCAAACTCAGGGTTGAAATCAATGAATTGGAAACAAAGAGAACAATACAAAGAATCAATGAAACCAAGAGCAGTTTCTTTGAGAAACCCAAAAAAGATAGACAAACCCTTAGCCAAACTAGCTAAATGGCAGAGGAAGAATATGACACACACACACACACACAAACTCTACCACCATCAACATGAAAGTAACAACTACTGGACATTAATATCTCTCACCATCAATGGCCTCAAATCCTCATTAAAAAGGCACAGGTTAACAGAATGGATATGTAAACAGGACCCAGGATTCTGCTGCATACAAAAACAGACCTTGACAATAAAGATAGACATTACCTCAGAGTAAAGAGTTGGAAAAAGGTTTTTCAAACAAGTGGACACAAGAATTAAGTTGGATTAGCTATTCTACTTTGTAATAAAATAGACTTTCAAACAAAATTAAACAGAAGAGATGAGGAAGGACACTTCATACTCTTCAAAGGAAAAATCCACCAAGATGATGTCTCACCATGGACATCTATTGCCCCAAATCCCCTTCATTTGGGGGGCAAAACCCACATTTTTAAAAAACAGTGCATAAGCTTAAGTCACACATCGAAACCCACAACACTTCACTCTCTCTGAGGGACAAATCATCAAGTCAGAAACTAAATTGGGAAATAAAGAAAATAAAAGACATCATGAATCAAATGGGCCTAACAGATATCTACAAAACATTTCATTCAAACACAAGAGAATATACCTTCTTCTCAACAATTCATGGAACCTTCTCCAAAATTGACTATATACTCAGTCACAAAGCAAGCCTCAAAAAACCCAAGAAGACTGGAATGACCCCATGAATAACATCAGACCATCATGGATTAAAGCTGGAACTCAACAACAACAGAAACAACAGAAAGTCTACAAACTCATGGAAATGGAAAACCTTACTACTCAGTGATCACGAGGGAAGGAACAACAAAAATAAATGTTCTAGTAGTCAGTGAAAATGAAGGCACAACATACTAAGCTTATGGGACACAATGAAAGCAATGCTAAGAGGAAAATCCATAGCACTAAATGCCTTCATAAAGAAATTGGAGGGACCCCATACTAGCAACTAAGCAGCACACCTGAAGTCTCTAGAACAGAAAAAAGTAAACACACCAAAGAGGAGTGGTTGACAGGAAATAATCAAATTCAGGACTCAAATCAATAAGTTGGAAACAAAGAGAACAATACAAAGAATCAAAGAAACCAAGAGCAGTTTCGTTGAAAAAAAAATCAACAAAATACACAAAAACGCTGAGAAATAAATTAGGGAAACTACAGCCTAATTTCAACAAATAATATGACCAAGCAAGTAAATGACATATACGACAGAATTTCAAGTCTCTAAAGAAAGAAATTGAAGAAAATACCAGAAGATGGAAAGATACCCCAAATTGTGAATCACTAGGATTAACATAGTAAAAATATCCATCATTCCAAAAGAAATTTACAGATCAGTACAATCCCTATCAAAATACCAACACAGTTTTTTTCAGAACTCAACTCAAAAGAACAATTCTAAACTTCACATGGAAAAAAAACCAAACAAACAAAAATGCCAGAATAGCAATAACAGCCCTGTATGATAAAAGAATTTCTGGAGTTATCTCCATCCTGCTATAGTACAGAACAATAGTAATAAAAACTGTATGGTATTTGCATAGAAATAGACTGGTTGATCAATGGAATTAGATCAAAGACTCAGAAATAAACCCACACACAAGTGGACACTTGATTTTTTACAAAGGAGCCAAAACCATACAATGGACAAGGAAATTCCCTTCAACAAATACTGCTGGGCTCACTGGATGTCTACATGTAGAAAAATGCAAATAGATCTGTATTTATCACCCTACACAAAACTCAAGTCCAAGTGGATCAAAATCCTCAAAAAACCACCAGATATAGTAAATCTATTAGAAGAAAAAGTGGGGCCTTGAACTCACTGGCTCAGGAGACAACTTCCTGAACAGAAGACCAACAAGCTTAGGATCTAAGATCAACAAATTAATAAATGGCACCTCTTGAAACTGAAAATTTTCTTTAAGGCAAAGGACATGGTGAATAGAACAAAATGACAGTCTATAAACTAGGAAAATATCTTCATGACTCCTTCATGAATTCTGACAAAAGGGCTAATATCTAAAATATATATTAAACTCAAGAAATCAAACACCAATAAATAAAATAACACAATTTTAAAAAATGGAGGCAAAGAACTAAACAGAGAATTCTCAACAGAGGAATCTCGAATAGCCATGAAACACTCAAAGTTATGTTCAGCATCCTTAATCACCAGGGAAATGCAAATCAAAATGACTCTCAAAGTCCATCTCTCAACCAACAGATCTAAGACCAAAATCTCAAGTCGCAGCATATGCTGGTGAAGATGTGGAGAAAGGAGAATACTCTGCCATTGCTGGTAAGAATGGAAAACTTGTACAACCACTTTGGAAATCAGTCTGGTGCTTTCTCAGAAAATTAGGAATAGCTTTACTAGCCTACAGACTGGGAAAAAAATCTTCACCATCCTTACACCTGACAGAGGGCTATGTTCTAGAATATATAAAGACCTGAAGAAGTTAAACACCAACAAACCAAACAAACCAATTAAAAATGGGGTACATAGCTAAACAGAACATTCTCAACAGAGGACTATCAAATGGCAGAGAAACACTTAAAGAAATATTTAACATTCTTAGTGATTTGGGAAATGCAAATCAAAACAACCCTGAGTTTTCCCCTCATACCTATCAGAATGGCTAATATCAAAAACTCAAGAGATGATGCATGCTGGAGAGGATGTGGAGGAAGGGGAACCCTCCTCCACTGCTGGTGAGAATGTAAACTTGTACAACCACTTTGGAAATCAGTGTGGTGCTTTCTCAGAAAATTAGGATTAGCTCTACCTCAGAACCCAACTATACCACTCCTGGATGTATACCCAAAAGATGCCATACCATACAACAAGGACACTTGCTCAACTATGTTCATAGCAGCTTTATTTGTAAAAGCCAGACTGTGGAAACAACCTAGATGTCCTTCAACCGAAGAATGGATAAAGAAACTGTGGTACATTTATACAGTAAAATACTACTCAGCTATTAAAAACAATGAAATCATGAAATTTGCAGACACATGGATGGAACTAGAAAAGATCAGCCTGAGTGAGGTAATCCATACACAGCATGTACTCACTTATAAGTGGATTGTAGCCATATAGTAGAGGATAAAAATACTACAAGGCACAGACTCAAAGAAGACAAGTCACAAGAAGGATCCAAGTGAGGATGCGTAAAACTCATTAGGTATACTGACTGCATAGACAGAGGTAGTGGTTGAAGAGAGGGAACAAGGTAAGGAGAGGGGACACTGAGAAATATGAAGGTGGAGATCAGACCTGAGGAGAGTGGGGACAGGAGGCCTATAGAGAAAACACAAACTGAGGGTGGGTACATCTCTGTGACAAGTTGGAGTCCTAAGTCAGAGTAGGCTCCTGAGAGGATATGAAGAGCACTCAAGCAGAGAATGTCAGTATCAGAGGCCATAGAGACAAAAGAGGACATCCTCTAATAGAGGGAGGGGAACACCAACACATCCACAAAAATTCGACCCAGATTTTACCCTGTCTACACAATGTTCAATGATACAGATAGAACAGATAGAGCAGAGATTGAGGGAATATCCAACTAATGCCTGGCCCAAACAAAATCCCACCTTACAGGAGAGTGCCAATCCCTGGCACTATGAATATTACTCGGCTAAGCCTGCAGACAGAGCTCATAAGAGTCCTCCTCTGAGAGGCTCTACCCAGAAATTCCTCAAAACTGATGCCGAGACTCACTGCCAAACAAACATTGGATGATATATAGGGAGCCTTGTGGAAAAGTGGGAGAAAAAAAATAAAAGGACCTGGAGATGATAGGAGCTCCACAAGGAAAAACTATTTAAAACCTGAGTCAACTAAGAAGGGCCCACGGGTGCTGGCTGAGGCTGAAGCATCAACCAACCAACTCCCACTCCACACAAAATGTGTCCAATGGGAATTTTAGGCTTTGTGTGGGTCCTCAAGTAAGAAAAGTAGGGACTTCATCTGACACTGCCTTTCCTGACATCTTTTTGACCTGGTGGGACTGCCTTGCCAGGCCACAGGGGAAGAGGACATGCTCAGTTCTGATTTGGCTTGATGAATTGGGGTGGATGGGAAGGGAGGGTGTTCTTCTTTCCTGAGGAATGGGGGAAGGGGAGGGGGAGGGAGGTTAGGATTTAGAGGTGAGGTGGGATGGGGCTACAACCAGGATGTAAAGTGAATAAACATTGAATTAATTGTAAAAGTAAAATTATCAGTTAGTTTAATTTTGTGTTGATGTGTGTGTGCACATGGACATGCACACTCACAGGACAGTATGACTGAGTGTCTGTCTGTGAATACTGTGGTGTATCATACTGTTTGTATGTGGGCTGCAAAGGTAAAAGTTGTGAGCTGACATCTGGGTGTTGGGAAACAAATCCGGATGTTCTTCTAGAGCAGCAAGTGTTCTTAAAACAGCTGATCCATCTCTCCAGCCTCTGTGGTGATTTATTGCAGCAAACAGTTAAATTGAGGGTGACTGTTTGGGATTGTTTTAATTAAATCAGACTTTGTTGTTTGATGTATTCATAATTTCAACTAGAAATAGTTGAAGCAATACAAGAATCAAAATAAAAGCACACTGTGGTTTCAGGTCAACTGATAAGTGAATCACAGCTCTGTCACCTGCTGACTGTGTGAGCTGGTTGCCCAGTACTCTGGGCCTCAGTCTTAGTAGATGCCCAAAGAATATCCTAACAATACTTCAGTAAAGAAAAGGTTGTAGAAATACAATGGAAGACATTGGAAAAGTGCTGGTTCTCTGGCATCTCCTGAGATGCCCCAAGAGAGCTCTTTCTCTCCTCCTGTAAATGCTGGGTATGGACAACACAAGCAGCACTGAGTCAAACTGGTGGCAATTACTACAGCAGTAAGGGAGATGTCCTAAATTAAAAGACATTAGGCGGGGGCAATGAGAGACTCTAGATCATGTGGATACTCTTTCTTAGTTTCCTTGTAAATATAGTTATCAAACAGACTACTGGCTCTAGTTCTTGATTCGTTGAGACAAAGAGGTATAGGGAAACTTTTTAAGATTAAGAGGTTGTCTTTAATAAACTAGATTATTGTAGCTTCTTATAGTGATTGCAAAATGGATCACTCAGAGAAGTAAGACACTGAAGAGGACTTGGGATGGGGAGCTACAGCACATAGACCATTTATTTATATGAATGACTGCAGAGGAGAGCACTGATTGATGGTGTCTGGATATGAGGAACAACTAGTATTCCAATAGTGCAGCAGATCATCAAATAGGTGGTACCAGCAAGAGCAAAGATGTTCCTTTAAATGGGAATACTCAGGAGCCACACCCACATTATGAAGTACTTCCTGGACTAGCACACCCCATTCTGACCTCATTTACCCCACCCATTTTCTTAAGCAGTTGTTGAGCACTGACTGCTTTGGTTAGTTGTACCTGGAGGGACAGCTGAGTCAAGGCACATGGTCTCTTCCTGGAGGAACACTCCCTCATCACTCCACATCTGAGGTAGGTTCTCTGTGAGGAACAATCTTAACAAGTTTAGCCTGGGCAGGTAGTAAGGTCAGGAGTCTGTGTGGACGAGCATACCTCTCATACCATTTCTGTGCCTTCAGAGTTCTGCAACTGTTAGGAATGTGCTATGACCAGAACACTTACTGAGTGATTTTTCCCATGGAGCCCAGAAAGTGCAGCCCTCATATGTCTGCCAGACTCCCGGGTCACTATTTCTGAGGGAAACAGTACCTGCTTACCTGCACAAAATTCAAAAGCATACACATGAGCTGAGTTTTCCTCCATGAGCAGTAATGTAAAGTAGTCTGTCTGAGGGACTACTTTACTGTCTACTCTGGGAAAAGGTTACAAACCTCACAGCCCCAGAGACCCCTCCACGTGCCCCTCCCTAAAGTGTTCCCAATGATGTCAGTTTGGGGATCCACTGTCTGATGAATCTTAAAATACCCCAAGTTCCTTCAGCATGAGTGAGTCCTGTAGACTTGGAGATGTCATAACACTTCACTAAACTGCTTTAGAAACAAACACAGTGGTGGTCCATAATTCACTGAAATCACTAGAGCCACCTCTTTTCATGACGTCAGAGCTGCATACCTGCTTCCATGACCAGTGAACACCATCAATCAGGAGACCTTTAGAAAGATGTGGCAATCACTTCAACTCTTTTGTCTCAGAACATGCCCCCACACATTCAAAAAATAGAACAACATACCAAGCAGGACACTTTAGCACACAAGACTGTATTCTAAGCTGCTCTGGAATACTGTGGTGTATCATACTGTTTGTATGTGGGCTGCAAAGGTAAAAGTTGTGAGCTGACATCTGGGTGTTGGAAACAAATCTGGATACTCTTCAAGAGCAGTAAGTGTTCTTAACAGCTGATCCATCTCTCCAGCCTCTGTGTTGGAGTGTATTTTTTATTTATTTTATTGGGGTTCCTTATGCCTCTACCTCCCTTCTCCATCCCAATTCCGTCCAACACCAGGTATGAGAGAAAGGTTAGTGTGTATGGGGGATATAGTTTTATTTGACTACTTCCTGGTGATTAGGGTCTTTGGGTTCCTTGGGGCAAGTAATGTCTTCATAGTCAGGATATCTTCAACAACTTCGCATGAAGCAACTACAATACAACCAAGGAGTGGGGGGGAGGGGTAATAGCAGTAGCAACCTCCTTCCTCGTAGCGTGCCTCCACTCCCTCACTGGGTCCTGGCATTTTACTCTCTCAAAGTCCTCAGAATTAAACTATTTGCAGCAGTCAAAGATCATGCCCCTCTCTGAGCACACACAAGGCAAATAGTCTGCTGCTGTGGACACTCTGAAACAGCCCCATATCCCACACCTGGGATTAAAACAAAAATATGTTTACATAACAGAACTGAGTTTTTAAAAAACAAAATTTCACTGAGCCTGTAGATGAAGATTTCAGGATCAGCCACTTCTCTTGCACACCCCACACCCCAATGTCCCAGCCTGCACTATTTCCCCGAGACCCAACCCCATCTGCAGCTCCAAAGACCAGTGTGGATCAGGGAGCAGAAGGTGAGAGCCACCCCCCAACTAATGACCCAACACAGCCTTCCAGCAACAGTGGCAAGGTCTACCCAGGACCCTCTGTTCTCAACCGCCCCTGTGTGTACCATAAGCCAATTCCCAGGCCTGCACCACTTCCTGGACTCATCCAGATCTGAGGCCCCAGAAGACATGCACAGATCAGGGAACAGAAGGAAAACCAGAGTACTGTGGCCATCTGGGACCATGAGCTCTACCTATAACACCAGAGAACTATTACCATCAGAGATCACCAGACCTGCTAATGACAGAGTCAACCACATGCATGGAAGTCAGCACAGAATACCAGTAACAAAAGCCAGGGCCATGTGACACCACCCAAACCCAGCTATCCTACAACAGCAAACACTGAGAATATGATCACACTGAAAGCACGAGAAAATGATCTTAAATCTGGGGTTATAAAAATGATAGACGACTTAAAAGAAGAAAATAAATCTCTCAAAGAACTGCAGGAAAATACAACCAAACAGGCAAAGGAACTGAATAAATCTCATAAAGAATACAGAAAAATACAAGCAAACAGGTAATGGAATTGAATAAATCCCTTAAAGAAATACAGAAAAATACCAACAAATGGGATAGCGAAATAAATAAAACTGTCAATGAACTAAAGATTAAAATAGAAGCAATAAAGAAAACATAAAAAGGAAGATGTAGTAGCTATTCTCATATCAGGGTTACAAGGCACATACCTAAACCCAATAAAAAGGCTATATACAACAAACCAATAGCCAACATCAAATTAAATGGAGAGAAACTTAAAAAGCATTCCCACTAAGATCAAGGACATGAAAAGCCTGCCCATCTCACCATATCTCTTCAATATAGTACTTGAAGTTCTAGCTAGAGGAAAAAGACAAGTAAAGGGAATCAAAGGGATACAAATTGGAAGTGAAGCCAATGTATACAGATGGCGTGACAGTATATATAAGTGACCCCAAAGATGCTACCAGAGAACTTTTATGGCAAAGTGTCTGGATTTCAAAATTAACTCAAAAAAAGTCAGTAGTCCTCCTTTACACAAGTGACAAAAGGGCAGAGAAAGAAATTAAGGAAACAACACCCTTCACAATATTCACAAATAATACAAAATATCTTGCTGTAATTCTAACCATGCAAGTGAAAGACCTGTTTGACAAGAACTTCAAGTCTTTGAAGAAAGAAAATTGAAGATGATTTTAGAAGATCTTTCGATCTTCTATGCCTGTGGATCAGTAGGATAAATACGTAAAAATTGCCATCCTGCCAAGATGAAAAACTCAAGTGACAACACATATTGAAGAGGTTGTGGAGAAAGGGGAACCCTCTTCCACTGCTGTTGGGAATGTAAACTTGTACAACCACTCTGGAAATCAATTTGGCGCTTTCTCAGACAACTAGGAATAGTGCTTCCTCAAGATCCAGCCATACCACTGCTAGGCATATATCCAAAAGAGGCTCAAGTACACAATAAGGACATTTTCTCAACCATGTTTGTAGCAGCTTTATTTGTAATAGCCAGAAGCTGGAAACAACCCAGATGCCCCTCAACTGAAGAATGGATGCAGAAATTGTGGTACATCTATACAATGGAGTATTATTCTGTGATGAAAAATAAGGAAATCATGAAATTTGCAGGTAATTGGTGGGACCTGGAAAGGATCATCCTGAGTGAGCTGTCCCAGAAGTAGAAAGACACACACAGTATAGACATATAGACACTCATATAGACATATAACATAGGATAAACCTAGTAAAATCTGTACATCTATAGAAACTAATCAAGAGAGACGACCCTGAATAAAACGATCAATCCCCATCCTGAAAGGCAAAGAGGATGTACATCAGAAGAAGAAGAAAACAGGAAACAACTTAGGAACCTGCCACAGAGGGCCTCTGAAAGTCTCTGCCCTGCAGACTATCAAAGCAGACGTTGAGACTTATGGCCAACTGTTGGGGAGAGTGCATGGAATCTTATGTAAGAAGTGGGAAATAATAAGATCTGGAGAGGACAGGAACCCCACAAGGAAAGCAACAGAACCAGAAAATTTGAACACAGGGGTCTTCCCAGAGAATTATACTCCAACCAAGTACCAGGCATGGAGATAACTTAGAACCCCTGCACAGATGTAGTTCATGGCAGTTTGGTGTCTAAGTGGGTTCCATAGTAATGGGAAGAGGGACTGCCTGTGACATAATCTGATTGGCCTGCTCTTTGATAACCTCCCCCTGAGGGGGGGAGCAGCCTTACCAAGCCACAGAAGATGACAATGCAGCCTCTCCTGATGTGATCTGATAGACTAAGATCAGAAGGAAGGAGAGGAGCACCTCCCCTATCAATGGACTTGAGGAGGGGCATGCTTGAAGAAGGGGGAAAGAGGGTGGAGTCGGGAGGGAAGGAGGGAGGGGCTTATGAGAGGATACAAAGTGAATAAAGTGTAATTAATAAAAAATAATTAAATAAAAAAATGGCCATCCTGTTAAATCATCTACACATTCAGTGCAGTTCCCATCAAAATTTCAACAAAATTCTTTGCAGACCAGGAAAGAGCAACCTTTAACTTCATATGCAAAAATGAAAGACCCTAGATAGCCAAAATAATTCTGTATAATGAAAAAATTTCTGGTGATATTAACATCCTATATTTTTATCTATACCTCAGAGTAACTAATAAAAACAGCATGGCATTGGCATAGAAACAGACAGGTTGATCAATGACACCAAACTAAAGACCCAGAAAAAAAACCCAAACTCCTATGGGCACTTGATTTTCCACAAAGTATCTAAAACCATACAATGGAAGAGAGAAAGCACCTTCAACAAATGGTGTTGGTCTATCTGGATGTCTGCATGTAGAAAACAAGCAATAGACCTGTATTTAGCAGCCTGCACAAAACTCAAGTCCAAGTGGATCAAAGACGTTGACATAAAACCAGAGACTCTGAACCTATTAGAAGACAAATGTGAGTAAAGTCTGGAACTCATTGGCATAGATGACAACTTCCTGAACAGAACACCCACAGCACAGGCTCTGAGGTCAACAATTAATGAATGGGATCTCATGAAACTGAGAAGCTACTGTAAGGCAAAAGGCACTGTCAATAGAACAAAACGACAGCCTACAGATTAGGAAAAGATCTTCACCAACCCTACATCAGACAGAGGGCTAATATCTAAAATATGCAAAGAACTTAAGAATGAAGCACCAGAAAAATCAAATAAGCCAATTTAAAAATGGGTTACAGAGCTAACTGAGAATTCACAACAGAAGAATCTTGAATGCCTAGAAAGCACTTAAAGAAATGCTCAATGATCTTAGCCATCAGAGAAATGCAAATCATAACAACTCAAAAATTCAATCTTGTACTAGTCAGAATGGGTAAGATCAAAAACTTAAATGACAGCACATGCTGGAGAGGATGTGGTGAAAGGGGAACACTCCTCCATTGCTAGAGGCAGTGAAAATGTATACAATCTCTCTGGAAATCAGTGTGGTGCTGTCTCAGATAATTGGAAACAGATTTAAGTCAAGAGGCAGCTATACCACTCCTGGCCATATACTCAAAAGATGCTGTACCCTACAACAAGGACACTTGCTCACCTATGTTTATAGCAACTACAGTTTTTTTTGTTGTTGTTGTTGTTGTTGTTGTTTTTTTGTAATAGAACCTTGAAGCAAACGAGATGTCCCTCAACCAATGAATGGATACAGGAATTGTGATACAGGTACAAAATGGAATACCACCCAGCCACTAAAAACAAATAAATTATGAAATTCGTAGTTAAATGGATGGAAGTAGAAAAAAATCATCCTGAGTGAGGTAACCCAGACCCAGAAAGATGCACATGATATGTACTCACTTAAAAGCAGATGTTACACTTATAGTAGAGTACAGCTATACTGCAATCCACAGATCCAAAGAAGCTAAGTAACAAGGATGGCCCAACGGAGGGTGCCAGAATGTCTCTCAGAAGGCAAAAAAGAATAGACAGCAGAAGTGTATGAAGAGAGGGAACTGGGCAGGAGTTGGAATGGGGAGGGAAACAAGGGTGAGGATCAGATGTGGAAAGTCAGAGGGCTGTGAATAAGAGGGTAAACTGAGAAGGAGGCATCTCTTTGTCAAGTGGGAGGCCTGCAACATGGTAG
This sequence comes from Psammomys obesus, assembly GCF_907164565.1. Taxonomy (NCBI): domain Eukaryota; kingdom Metazoa; phylum Chordata; class Mammalia; order Rodentia; family Muridae; genus Psammomys; species Psammomys obesus. Next base: position 86,740 of record NW_026590046.1, on the reverse strand, counting down.
ACTTCTGGGAGGATATGGGTGTGGCTCTAGCTGGGACTCCTAACAGGGGGCAGGACATGAAGGCTGAAATGACCACCCCCAATAAGGCAGGACTAGTAGAAGGAGGAGCACAACAACCCACCTACAAAACCTTTGATCCAAAAGTTACCATGCCTACAAGAAGTGCAGGGACAAAGAGGAAACAAAGAGTGGGGAAACATCCAACCAATAATTGGCCCAAACATGCTTACCCTGAGGTAGAGAGCCAGCCCCTGACACTATTAAAGATGCTCCTCTATGACAAATGGATGGAACTAGAAAAGATCACCCTGAGGGAGGTAATCCAAAAACAGAAAGACAGGCATGGTATACACTCACTTATAAGTGGATATTAGCCAAATAATATAGGATAGCCATACTAAAATCTACAGACCTAAAGAAGCTACACACTAAAGAGAACCCTAGGGAGAATGCTTAAATCTCATTAAGAGTGGCAAACAGTATGGACACCAGAAGCAGTGGAAGAGAGGAAACAGTATGACAACCTACTATAGAGGCTCCTCTGGAAGGCTCCACCCTACAGGGGATCTAAGCAGATGCTGAGGCTCACAGCCAAACTTTAGGAAGAGCACAAGGAGTCTTATGTAAGAAGGGAGTGGGATAAAAGGACATGGAAGGAACACTAGCCCCACAAGGATCCCCAAATTACTAAAAAAATCTGAGCCTAGGGGTCCTGCAGAGACAGATGCACCAAGCAAGGACCATGCATGGAGAGGACCTAGACCTATTGCTTAGATGTAGTCGACTGGCAGGTCAGTCTCCATGTAGATCCCCAAATAAGGGGAGCAAGGACTGCTTCTGTCATGAACTGTGTTGCCTGCTCTTTGATCACTTGCCCCTGGCAATGAAGCCTTACCAGGCCACAGAGGAAGAGGATGCTGGCAGTCCTGATGAGACTTAAGGAGCTGTAGGCAGACAGCAATGGTGGATAAGGGAAAGGGAATAGGGGAGAAGAAGAAGAAGAAGAAGAAGAAGAAGAAGAAGAAGAAGAAGAAGAAGAAGAAGAAGAAGAAGAAGAAGAAGAAGAAGAAGAAGAA
>NW_026590046.1:82114-85654 GCF_907164565.1 Psammomys obesus | reverse complement strand
AAGAAGAAGAAGAAGAAGAAGAAGAAGAAGAAGAAGAAGAAGAAGAAAGAGAGGATGGGCCTGGGAGTTGAGCGAGGGGGGTTCAATTGAGATATATAATGAGTAAATTGTGAAAAAAAAATAAAATAAAAAAAGACGCTAACAGATATTGGTGACCAATGATTTTTAGTTTCTCTTATTGTGGAGCTGGTGGTGACTGTGTTTGTGTGTTTGTTTTGTTTTACTTTTTTGATGTGATGCTGTCTTTATTCTTTGTTTTCTTGTCTGTAGTCACCAATATCTATTAACATCTATTAATTAAATTGTCCTATATCCCCTAATGAAAGAAGCTGTCACCAAAAGTCTCTCATCCAAAAAAACTTCTTATACACTTTCTGTCTCCTCTTGCATTGGGGTTTCCTGAGGTCTGAGAAAAGAGATTTCCTAGAGACAACCCTTTTAGTGCTGAGTATCCCAAGGTTTCTCAACTCTCTGCATAAGGTCTGACTGTGGGCCTGTATATTTGTTCCCATTTCCTGTAGGAGGAAGCCATCTCTGAGAGTTGTTTAAAAAGACACTGATATGATTACAGCAGAGTATCATTGAGCATCGTTTTATCACCAATTTTTCTTGTTGTTTTTTTTTTTTTTTTTTTTTTTTTTTTTTTTTTTTTTTTTTTTTTTTAGAACACTATTATTTGGTTTTGCCCCAGGTCCCTGGGCCATCTAGTCTCAAGTACTTGGTCACCCAATTAGTGTCACATATGGTTTGTTTCTCCGAGAGTGGACCATAAGTATGACTAATGTTGGCACAAGCCTTATGCCACCTTTGAACTAGCATATCTCGCAGGCAGTACAGCATTGTGGATAAAGTATTTGTGGCTAGCTGAGTATTTACATCCCTCTGTTGATAGTGTGCAGAATACCTTCCTATACCAAAGACTCTGGAATAAATAGATGAAGGCTCTAAGTAGGCACCAGCTTGTTATCTCCATATTTAATGTGTGGTATAGGAGTTGCTCAGGGCCTTGCAATCAGTTTGCAGAGGGCAACCTATAGTCTTGGAAACAACCTGGGTTGCTTGGGGATCCTCTGCGGTCCTTTTGGCCAAGAATGCAATTAGGTATAACCCAAATCCAATATTTAGAGATTTATTTAGATCACACACACAAACATATATATATATATATATATATATATATATATATATATACATATACATATACATATACATATACATATACATATACATATATACACACATTTATATTATACTTTATGTATATATGCATATATACTTGATCTTCATATTTGAGATCCCCACCATTCATTAATAAATATTTATTCTATTTCCTTTCCTTTTTAAGCTTTATTTATGACCTATACAATATTCTGCTTGCATGTATGAACCACCATATATTTGCTGGGTGTTGATCTCGGGACCATTGGAAGAATAGTCACTGCTCTTAACCTCTGAGCAACATCTCCAGCCCCACTATTTATTTCCCTTTCCTAACAATATCTGTCTGTTCTGTCCATTTCTTTAAAAATGCATCAATATGAGAATAAGCCTGAGGAAGAAAGTAGGTAATGTAATGGGGGAATAGTGTTTAGGAAATATATTTCTTGCTTTCTTGCATATGTGCAATCTACATTTAGCAATATACAAGTAAAAAATAATGTAAGTACAGTGGGGTCATTCGGGTTAAGGAGACTCACCAAAAAGTGGAAAAATGGGGCATCAAAGAGTAGGTAGAGTGAGACAATAACAATGTTAAATATCAATCTGTATGAATACAACACAATAAATCCTATTACTATATCTCTGTGCTAATAGAAACTTAAGAAGAAATATTAAAGATCATGTGTGTTTCATGAAATAAAAAAACACTTCTGCATAAAAATGTGTGATCTTCAAATTAGGGGGCTGTAAGTTTGGTTTGTGTGTTTGATTTGGTTTTTAGACATAAATTTTGGTCTAAAATAGTGTACACTTACTACCCTTCATTCCCCATAAGAATTTCTGTGTAAATTTGCTTGTTAGTTTTCTTGATATATTGAGACAATATTTTATTTTGGAGCCAAATCTAGCCTGTACTTACCATCATCAGCTTATTTTATCTACCTTCAGCTTCCTGAATGATAGGATTATAGATATGAACCACCATGCCTGGTTTCCCAGCATGGATTTATTTCCTGATTTACATTATTTTAGTTATCAATAGGATATTATATATCTATGTTTGTATATAATTTATAGAGATATATATTCTCACCAAGTCAAGAAATGAAAATTTCTCTGTTGTTAAACATATATATTTGGAGCCTGCTAATTCTATGTTTATAGGTACTTAATTAATTTCCAGTATGAAGAATAGAACCAACGCCACTCAAATGCTACACAAACATTTACAAGAGAGGTAAATGTTTACCATACAGACTCTTTTTTTTTTCCTTAGCATTTTCTTCAGGGTCTCAGTCAGGCCCAACATGAGCTCACTCTATTGACCAACCATGTCTTGAATAGGTGGTCACCCTACTGAGCCTCTAAAGTACAGGACATTGCACATCTCCACAACCAGGCCTGCCTCTTGTTCTACTTTTGCAGAAAATCATTGTTTTGGAAACTATTGTCATACTGTTTAGCCAAGGAACCCAAGTACATGTTCTTCCTCTATAACCAAACTTGAACATGTGTCAGTTGTCCTCACATCTTCAGCCACTAACAACAGCTGATGTTTGACTCACTGCTGTGAGTCAATATGAGAACATGGAATGTCTGTTCTTCTATGTCTGATTTATCCACCAATTATTTATTTATATATTTTCTCTTAGTTAAAGTCACACTCCAGGGCACTAGTAACAACATTAGTTGTTCTAATCGCAGAGACCAGAGACCACTTGCTCATGCCACAAAAATCCTTTCTTTCTTAACCATGACTGTTCTCAGATACTTGGGATCCTTGTTCGTATTTACATTGCTCATTTTATATGAGCCCAGAGTGGAGAAGAGTACATCAGCTATTTCCAGGTGACTGGCTGAGTGTCACAGTCCCTCAGTGCTATCTTCCTTCACAGGTCCATTGGTAGAGAGAGACAACCAGACTCTCTGTTTAACATAACAGAGTTTCCAGATGACAAAGAGGTTGAATTCATGATCAAAGAGCACTCTGGAGCTAGAGACATGGCATGGTGGCTAAGAGTGCATGCTGTCATTTCAGAAGACCTGAGTTAAGTTTCCAACACCCACACCAGGTGGCTCACCTGTAACTTCAGTCACAGTTGATCCATGGCCCTGTTCTTACCTTGACCAGTACCTGCACAAACACATCTCTCTCTCTCTGGCTCCTCTGACTGTCTTTTTCTCTCTCTGTCTGTCTCTCTGTCTCTCACGTACAGACATACACTAAGATTCTTAAATTAACCAACAAACCAGATAGCATACAAGATGAAGTGACTGGTCAGTGGCAGAGGAGTAGACGGAGGTCAATGTAAAGAGCTTTCTCAGAAGGTGTTAACAGTGGCACTAGGTATCACTAGGAAACCCAGAGCCTCAGGATCT
>NW_026590046.1:74420-77114 GCF_907164565.1 Psammomys obesus | reverse complement strand
ACGTTCTAGTGAAGGAAGATGTGCAACTGTATGTGGGAGTTGCAGAGGCCACAAGATGAAACACAAACTGGCCCTTGTTCTCATCTGTTGGGTGTCCAGTCTCTCTGAGCCAGAAGATGTGCAAACCAGAACAAGACAAGCTTTCTAGTTCCCTGATATAAACAATGCAGATATGCCCTCAACTTACCAAGTATTCATGGGACAAATCTTTACATCAGGATCCAGGAGGAAGTATGACGGTATCAGGAACACTGGGTGCCAGAGAGTAAGCCTCTCCTAACGCACCAGGAGATCAGTGAACCCGAAGAAAGTGATTAAACATGTAAGTCACCCACTGACACTCCCTCAAGGCCCTCAAAGTGTGCTTGGACCTCACCTGGTCCTTTGCTGCCCTGCATCACTCACCTCTTCTAATCCTTTGAGGTGCAACAGTGAGGCTGAAGGAAATCTCTCCTATGCATTCTCTACCTGGTTCTGATTTTTAGGAAACTTCCCCAGCCAAGGTGCTGTGGGTTCTCAAACTCCAGATTAGCTCTCCATGTGCAGGCCATATCTCCTCTCTGTATGTCCCAGGTATGGCAATCTTATGCTCTGAGATGTTCTGCATGGAAGTGTTTTAATTAGGATAGAAAGGGAGTGTGCAGGTTTTGCCTAGCAGGGGGAAGATGTGACAGAGTGAGCAGCACTCAGGACTCGATGACACTTCTATTCTTCTATTTTTTTCTCAGCTGTAGAGAGGTGAATTACCCCCATGAGAAGAAGAGCATGGTGGGCATTCAGCATCATGGACACATCTTTGGAACCCTAAGCAGGAGGTGTATCTCAAACAAAAAGACAATTTCCCACTGTGAAGAGTCTTTCATTGGTGTTCTTATTGTGTGCCACATGCGTTGTGAAACCTGGTTCTTACAGTGCCTGAAATATGGTAGCATTGTTCTTACCCTGTTGCAAACACTCTGGCCACATTTTTCACATACTGTACCATTTGGCAGATGTTGTTTTAACCATTTCTGGAGCAGTCCATAAGCATTGCTCTTACTAAGTCACCACCACTCTGCTAGCCGTTCTTCATGCTCAGTGTCAAACCCTCTGTTCCCAGGACAACATGTAGTTCACCGGCATATTTGTAGTCTGTGCCTGATCCTCTGTGGAGATTGTCCTTGCCCTTACACCAACTGTGTCAATAGTGCACTTAGCCTTTGACAAGGACTCACATAGTACATTATGTGAAAACTACATTGAATAGTATTTCACTCAGCATGCACTCACCTAAAGCATGTTGCTTTAGTGTTCTCAAACATATCTGAGGAATCACACTCTGTGAGTCCTTTTCAGCACACTGAACTGCACTGCCCTTATCTTTGAATTTTGAATATTCAAAACAGTGCTATATTTTAATTTACACAATTTTAACTGCACTTGCACATACACACACACACAAATGCAGTCACTGTGTACAACTATGGTGAGATCAAAACAGTAACAGTATGCCTTGCAAGTTAATGGGAAAGTAAAACAGGAAAAATGGATCTTGTATGTTAACGGTTCTGTCTGCAGTTAAGACAGTTAAAAACAATTTCTTGTTTGTCCAGTTTTAAGTTCTTTCAAGTTAAGTTTTCTATTTGCAGTTAATAGCTTCCTGTTTCTTTGATCTGATTTAAACCTCAATACATATATTTTCGACTTATGCTAAACTTATGACTCCACCAACGTGATGAATATCTTTACCCTTGTTCCTTCCCTTTCATCATATCTATTTAACAATAAAACAGCCAACTCTCTCACACCTGTGAACAGTTTGTCCCTGCTATAAAAGGGACTTTAAGAGGCTGGAGGGCGGCAGGAGATGCTCCCTCAAATCCTGACTTAAGATGAGACAGCAGCTGACCAGTCCCAGGTGCACCACAAATACAGCTTGCTTTAATTGGACAATTATGGATCTAGTCTTTTTGCCATGAAATTATCACTATCATCTGTTTTTCTCCAAAGGAAAAATATCTAGGGAGAGTGGTATTAGAGATTATTTTGGTTTATTAAAGTGTTTTTTCTAGGTTCTCCAAAATTTATGCCTTCCCTTGTTTGGGTAGTTGGCTAGGTTTTCACCATCAAGCATTTTTTCTCTCTAGTTAAGCAAGTCTTAAGTCTAATGAGAGAACTGTTAGTTACTGTTAAGACATGCATGCCAATACTGAAACCCTTATGGCTTTCATGCCATACATATCTCTATTGTGATTTATAGGCATCATATCTAAGTAGAGTTGCAGATTGATTTTGTCCTTTGGCAGCTTATATGGAGATTTGGTACCATAAAATGTAGTCCTCAGTGAGGAGGTTTTCATTTCAGTTGTAGTTCAGCAACCTCATGACCCCTTCATGTCTTCAGTAAAAGAGGCTTGCCTTCCACCTCTAGATGACAACCAAGGGCAGTAGCAATATCTTGTATGTTTTGCATGTCTGTAGGCATCCCTAATGATAAACTCGACAAAGGCCTTCTCATATTCCTTGTTGGGATTTTCAGTAGATGGACTTTAGCTCTTGAAAGGAGTATTGTCAGTCCAGATGGGCCAATTTCACTCAAACTGTATTTGTATATTTATACCCAGATATGTATATGTCTGTATGGGGGGGATTGTTATAGGGGATTGAAATATATATATATATATATATATATATATATATATATATATATATATA
>NW_026590046.1:62701-74410 GCF_907164565.1 Psammomys obesus | reverse complement strand
ATATATATATATATATATATATATATATATATATATATATATATATATATATATATATTTCTGGTAAATAGTAAATGGAATGAAATCTTACTTTTCAGAAATCCTTACTGTTATTTCATCTCCCTTCTTCATCCTTCTGTATTTCTCTCCCTTCCCTTCACTAAGTAGAGCTCTCCCTTTTCTGATATTTCCAGTCAGATGACTTGTTCCCTGGTATTGACTTGTTATTGCTTCCACCTACAACCACAGAAATAGTCTGTTTACTTTAGTGGATTTTGCAGTTACTCACATCTGAAGATTTTTAGTTATGAGAGTCCTGCGAGAGAGAGCATGTGACTGTAATGGTGTTACTTCATTTAGTATTATCTTTCCTATTTCCAGCCACTTATCTGCCAAGTCCATGATCTCATTTTTCTTTACAGATGAATAGCATTCCATACTTTATATTTTCAGTATTTTAGAACTTCTCTTAGTGCACATTTCCTATTTGTTTAATGTCCCTATCCACATTTCCTTCCATTCCCTAATTTTGTTTCTAGTAATCAGTAATTAAAATGAAAATCCTCACCTGTGAGAAAAAAAAATGTATAACTGGGAAATAACAACAGTAACACAGATATTTACTATGTGTAAGTGACTGTTGCAAAGTAATAAAATGGTGGGAGATTGTCTTGTGCAGCATATGCTGACCAGTAAACAAAATGAAAAGAACTAGCACAGACATTTTTATTATTATGTAGAAGGCATAATGTCATAGATACTGATGGTGTTACCTTGTCTGTGAGTGAGTATGTGTATGTTTGTGTGTGTGTGCAAACACACACACAAAGGCCTTAAAGCCTTAAATACTTGTGACTGTTCTCAGTGCGTTGATCATTTGGGCAAGCTAGGGTAGTTGAATTCAGAGAATGGTTGACAATACTTGATTCATAAGACAGGGCATGGCGAGGAAAGAGATAAAGGCATGGGAAGAAAATGTGGAAAAATAGGAGCCCTTCATTTAAGAATATGGCTTGCCCCTCCTGCTGACACAGTCACAGAGCTACGACATTTTTATACCACCGATAAAGGAAAAAGGCCCACAGAGATAATGTGTACCCTCCTAAGGCTGTCTGTGCTTACTTATGGCCAGAAAGACATCAACCTTGAGTTTTAATTCTTGCCTAAGATTACAAAGTCCATTTGAGCCTTCTCAGGATCCACGCAACTGTGCCCTCTAGTTTTAACATGCTCTCTCATCCAAAGTTTTATCTAACAATCTAAATTTTGTCTACAAAGGAAAAATGAAATTTTAGACTATACCTCTGAGAGCCTCTTTAAAATGGGAGTTTGGGAGCCCTATAGATATGGCACAGGTGTTGAGAGTGTTTGTTTTTATTACAGATGACCCAGGTTTGATTTGTTGTGTTATGCCAGGTTCATGGGACCCTCAGAGACCACCAGGAGACGACTCAATGCAATTGTAAGAGAGCTTTATTACAAGAGCGATCGAACTCGGGACTCAAGTCTCACTGGAGCAGCAGTAGAGAAGTGGGACCCCGAGCTCTGAGTGAACAGGATTTTTAAAGGGAAAGTCTGTAAGGAGAGGGTTTCCATGCAAGCAGGGGGGCACAAGCCTTGATGTTACAGAATTGGGTGAGGTTTAGTAGGGCGGGGTGACCTTTTCTGAGGCACACAATCACAATGGCTAAGGCATATAATCACAATGGCTATTTTTCTAAACCATATCTGAAACATTGGGGAGAATTTTCCCACCCGATTCTCAACTGATTCCCATTGGTTATTGCCAAGGAATTTGTCTTTATTTCTATGAAGCATTTATTCTATTATATTTCCTGGAGGCTGTTGCTAAGAGAGTTAACTTTGTTTTCTGCCAGGTGTACATTCTGTGATATTTCCTGGTACCTGAATTCAGTTCCCAGTCAAGATCTTTATTTCAAAATGGAGTTATGTTCAGGCTATCTTAAGCTCTTCAGTAGCACCTGATGGGACAAATTAATAATGATTGTCAGGCACACAACAGATTATATATGTAAGAGGTTTATTAGATGGAGATGAAGAGAGAGAGAGAGAGAAGAGAGAGCAGGATATGATGGGGGAGAAAGAAAGGGGGTGCACTAACAGAGAAAGTGGAGAGAGAGAGAGAGAGAAGGCAAGAGAGGCCAAGAGAGGCCAAGAGAGCAAGAGAGGGACAATATGGTAAGTCGGTCCCTTTAAGGAGCAAGGTAACCCGGTTTTCCAGGTATGGCCACCTGGCCAGTGACACATAATAACATCATAGGTTTCTAGGTAATCAAGAAGCAGTTGCTTAAATACTTACATTCCTCCCTTTTTTATAATTAAAAAACGAGGAACTTAGGCTGCTTCTCATGTAAGGTAAGTTAAAGTATATAAATTTAGGTTCATTAGAACCAGCTCTTGGTTGCCATGCAAGGGGTTTATAGAGAGAGAAGAAATAATAGCAACAAAATGGCCAGATTACATCGTCAAGAGGAGGAAGGGACGCCTTTTCCCTGGAAAATTTAGGGTAGAGGGTTGCGAGTAGAGAGTTGCCAGCCATGTAAGGCAGCAGATAGGGACTGTGGAATGCTGGAAGAACCTGGAGCTCCTTGTCCTGGGCCTGAAGCATACCATTCCAGCCTTTTGTTAATAATAAGTGAATAACAGGCGAAGATTCTCTTCTGGCTACTTCCTGCTGACACTGGGGGTGCTGTAGGGAGGTCAAAAGGCTGAAATGCTGGCCAAGTCAAGAACAGGCTGCTTTGATGCTGTCCAGGGTTTGTAAGAACATCCATGGCTGGGAGAGAAAGTGCAGGTCCAGCTTGAGGGAAGTCTGTGAGGTCAGAGTGGAACACTTGTGGTAGCTGCTTTGGCCCTGTTGTGGATATAGGAAACATCTGTGTCTACAGGATACTGAAATATATATATATAGGCAGAAGATAAAGTTAAGTAGGTTATGGATAAAATCCTTTAGGTGTATATTTAAAACTTTTGGGAGAGCAAACAGAGGGGGAAGGTTTGGATCAAAGAGACTTGAGCATGGGAACCTCTGTTTACCTGAGGGAACATTCATTTACCCAATCACTAGCAGTAATTAAAAAGGCTTGGCTTTGCATCGGTCATCTAAGAAAATTGAGGCCAAGTTTAGTTACCGAAGTGTGTAAATATAGAGGCCCTTAAAGCAGGCACTAGGTGTAGAAATCTGAAATTCTCCAGAAGACATCCCAGAGGAGAATCTGGAGGAATGGACGAATGAAATAGGGTAGGAGTCAGTGACCTGTCAAGGCGTCCTAAGAGCAAGGTTAAACCCAGTAGAAATGGTCCTACCTGATCCAACAGCTTGTCAGCTTTGGACAGAGATCAAGGGCATAGCTGCCCGGGGAAGTACAGTTCACCTAGTGCTAGGATTTTTGTAGGCAAGTGTGATGGGAAGAAACTGTGCGCATAGAGGAAAAAGATCTCTCCCAGGGGAAATGGGAAGTCCTAAATGGAGGTCAGCAGAAAGGATCAACCCTAGCCAGTGAAGACTATGGATGAGGGGAGTTCCCCATCTCAAAAGATAGTAACAAGTTGCCGGAGATCAGCTGCCAAGCTTCCCTTACCAAGAGAGGTGTTTTATGCTGATAAATGACGTGAACTCACCAATCCAGTGGCTAGCTAATGAGGAAAACTCATCAATCCAGCCAGTGTTGCATGCAGCAGATAGAAATATGGTAGCCAGGAAAGGGAAGTCCCAAAACCAGGGAAAGGGGAGGAATCCCACCTTATGAGATAGGCAATAAGTGCAGTACTTATCTGGAGCCCAATTAACCTGAGAGGTGGGTTCAGGTGGATATCCTGCAGCTTACAAGAATTAGTTTTAAATTTTACAAAGGAGATAAAACATTAGACATGTTAGCATCACAATTGTAATCTGCACTGAAACATACATTGTAGAAAGGGCAGTAGACATACACATTTGTGTTAGCAGCATAAGCATTATTTAAGGTGAGCTCTGAAAAGGCAGAAGCCTTAAGTAGAAGGGACAAAGTCTCACTTGATCTTAACCTTTAGTCTGATTACACATTGTGGAGATTTAAAATCTTAAGCTTAGAGCCATGATAGTGGGTAATATTGTAGAATGTTTTGTATTGGAGTTAGATTAATAAATCAGAGCTCTATTAATAAAGGTCAAAGCTCTGGAGAGTCAATATAACAGTAGCATAGCAAAAGGAGGAACTATTAAGCCGTCTTACCTATTTAGGATACCTTAAATCATCTTAGACCTTGCAACCTTTATAACTTGCATTTACCAACCTTAAAACATTTTCTTAGACATTTAAACAGTTATAACTTGCATTTATCAACCCTAAGACGCTTTTAGACTCTCAAACATTGTATAACTGTCATTTATCAACCTTAAGCCACTTTTTAAGATTCTCAACACTTTTTGAGGGGGGGCTTTGTATCTAGTTACTTACCATGAGACACAGGTGAGACTGCTATGAACATTTATTATCCTTTAGCTAAAGGGATGGTAAAAGGATCCATCTGAGGACTGTTTCTTGAGTCTGGCAACAAGGCATATTGTATCTAGGCCTGACCAAAACAACTCTAGGACTCAGGCTTAAGGTCTGGTCACCTGCATATGAAGATAACTGAGAAAGCATCTGAAGTCTCCTAACACAGAAGTTGGCAACATGTCCATGGGACCACAGTGTGAAGCCAAAACAGACCTGCAATGCTACTCTGGGCTGGGCAAGGGTGATGGAGATCGCTGAATAAAGGAGCCATTTGTCCTCAGCCAGACCAACGAGGAGGAAGGCTGGAAGTGTCTGTGGATCTTATGCTAGCTGAGCCTCCATGGTTGGGCACAGAGGACAAACCTGCATGGGAGCATTTTGACTTCCACAGGCCAGTGGGACCAGCTGCATTTCAAACAGTAACCTGGAGGAATTGGCTTTTGGCTTTTTGCCCGGCCGGATGGGGCATTGCAGACCTTTTTTTTGTGTGTGTGTGTGTGTGTGGGAATGCCAACAGCCTCAGAGCAGCAGCCAAGGTCTGCAGCATAGTTTTCGTTGTAGATGAGCCTGTTGGGAAGGCTCCTCTCTTATTATTTTTACGAACTCCTGTATGGTGACTCAAAGACCATCCTCAGCTGTTTATTAAAAACAGCACTGAAACCATGTTTGCATTTGTAGGACTATAAATATATATTTGGACATCTATGAGATGACTAACTATTAACTTGCATTCATTAATTATTAAATATTAATACTTTAAGTTTTGTCCTTGTTAAGTTGGAGCCTTAAAAGTCATAAATATAATCCAGTAAAGTGAGAGTATAACAGTTTTTAGTATGATTTAATATATAAAAAGTTCAGAGCTTATAAAAGTCTAAGGCTATATTATACATTAATAATATTTCCATTTTTAGAAAATAAGACCAAGCATATTTTAACCTTTTGATAGTAAAGATAGAGCACAATGACCAAGTTTTAAGATAAATAGCTCTAAAATTAATAGATCTTAATTTAGAATATTGGTAAAAACCTGTGCGTATTAACCAACCCCTGAGTTATAAGTTTTAAAACCAAAAATATAGTAGAACAGTATAAAGCAATTTTAAAATTACATTTGAATTTATTATAGCAAGCCTATTAGCTGGAAACCCTAGTGGCGAATCCGGATCATAGGCAGCACATGGCAGGAGAAACAGTATTTATTAATTTAGGAATTGAAAAGGACATAGGCAGTTAAACGTACATTTTAAGTTAACTTAATTTGAATACATATTTATAACTTTGAGATTTTATTATTATATAAAATTTATTTTGAAGCAGGATTGAATCATATGTTGTAAAACATAACTTTGAATTTTTATAAAAATCCGTACCACAGATGTAGCCCATGGCAGTTCAGTGTCCAAGTGGGTTACATAGTAATGGGAAGAGGGACTGCCTCTGACATAATCTGATTGGCCTGCTCTTTGATCACCTCCCCTTGAGGGGGGAGCAGCCTTACCAGGCCACAGTAGAGGACAATGCAGCCACTTTTGATGAGAACTGATAGACTAAGATCAGAAAGGAGAGGAGAACCTCCCCTATCAGTGGACTTGGGGAGTGGCATGCAAGCAGAAAGGGGAGGGAGGGTGGGATCGGGAGGGGAGGAGGGAGGGGCTTATGGGGGGATACAAAGTGAATAAAGTGTAATTAATAAAAAATAAAAAAATATCCATTAAAAACAAAACAAAACAAAAAAATCCGTACCAATTTAAAATGAGGATTGTTGCTGTCCTAGTCCTAAAAGTAGATAAATTGTTATTTATGATTAAGGAAGTCTTATAAATGTAAACCAAATGAGAAAATTACATAAATCATTAGATAATAATTTAAAGCATTTAAAATATATAAATATTTTAAGAGCTGAGTGCATAGAAATCAGGAAGAAATTTTTTTTTTTTTAAATCTTGGAAATAGCATGTTAGGGGTCAGAAATATTGGAAGCCAGTGTTTGAATACAGGCGGCTTGGAGCTTTGCAGGAGTGGGGGAGGGGCCACCGCAGGGCTTGGCCTCTCTATTTAAAATCAACATGGCGCCTTGCCACGTGCATTCGCAACTGTGGCTGCACAGGAAGACCAGATGCTTGCTCATGGGATGGCAGTACCAGCCGGTTTAAAATACTTTGTGTGCGCATGTCATGGAAGCCTGCACAGCTAAAAACCCTATCTGCAGGCCAGTCTCTAGTGGCAGGCATTTGTGCAGGAAATTTAAAATCCCACCCATGGAGCCTCAGGCAGTGGTGAAATCTAAAACCATCTGTGTGTGCATAGGATCACGAGTAATTGTTTACCTAGAAACAGGCTGTCTGTCTGAAGTCAATTTTTCACACCTCGTGAGTCCCTGGGGCTTGGCGCACTGGCAGGGAACAACTTTGAGTGGTGGCAAGTAGCCACTGCAGGCTGCTGCCACAGGCAGCGGGACAGATGTGCCATGGGCAGTAAGGCAGTTGAGGAAAAGTAAATATTTTTAGTCATAGATAGAGCAGGAAAAAAAAGCTGTTGTAGCCATCATTGTCCCATAGGAGTCCAAAAGCGTTCCCAGAAAAAACAGGAGAGACCCTCCTGGGTTTTGGCACCAATGATGGTACATATTAAATAATGATGGTCATGTGCACAACAGATTTTGTATGAAAGAGTTTTATTAGATGGAGATGAAGAGAGAGAGAGAGAACGGAGAGCAGGATATGATGGGGAAAAAGACAGAGGGGGTGCCCTGACAGAGAAAGTGGAGAGAGAGAAGGCAAGACAGGTCAAGAGAGGGCAAGAGAGCAAGAGAGGGACAACATGATGAGTTGGTCCCTTTAAAGAACAAGGTAACCAGGCATTTCAGGTGTGGCCAACTGGCTAGCGACACATGAAGACATCATGGGTTGCTAGGCAATGCAGAAGCAGATGCCTAAATACTTACAGCGCTCACATGGCAAGTTACAACCATCTGTAACTTGAATTCCCAGAGATACATGTCCCCCTCTGCCCTCCCCAGGAACTGTATACATAGGATGCACAGCCATAAATACTGGTAAAGCATCCATACACAACCCAAACTAACATAGCACAACACAACATGATCCAGGCAGCTTGGTTCTCTTAGGAGAGAAGCAGGGAGAGGGGCCCACGTGTGCCCCTCCAGGGTTCTCAGTGTTAGGGATGTATTTGAGGGAGAGCAGAAAAATAATGGCCAAAATGCCTGCTCCAGTTTTAAGGAGACGTTATTTACTGTGGGTAAGAGAAAATATCCTGTGGTACCTGGAAGAGTCCAGAGCAAAAAGAAGTAAACTGAACATGGCCAGAGCTAGGGAAACAGGAGATTGAGAGAGAATAGTGGAGATAGAAGAAATAAGAATAGCAAGGTTAGCCAGTTTGGGGAGGCTTATGAAGAGAGAAGGGATCTGAGGTGAGAAGGGAAAGGAGGCTCTTGTGGGGGCTTGAAATGTATGACCAGGACTGGTGAATAGGGACTGAGGGAGCCTGGAGGCTAACATAGACTTGGATATGCAAACAAGGGTGCATGTCAGTGGAGAGAGAGCCCTGTGGTTCTTCTGCCAGAAGCAAGGGCAATGACTTCTTTTGGAAGACAGAGAATTCATTTCACAGGTTCCTGAGTGTGATGGCTATTTTTGGTTGTTAACTTGACTCCATCTGAAATTAACTAAAGCCTAAAACTGAAAGACACACCTGTAAGAATTTTTTCCTTAATTCCAAATAGGAACATCTACTTCTAATCTGAATCATTGAGACAGGAAGATACACCTTTAATCCAGATAATTTAAACTGGGAAAACCCACCTTCTAAACTGGGCCAGACTATCTGCTGGAAGCCTATATAAGGCCATGAAAGAAGGAAGCCTTTACTCTTTGCTGCTTGTTCTTTAGCAAGTCCATTCCTTCACTGGCATTACAGCTCACTTCTTTGGGATTTTAGTGTATACTGAAGACAAGCTGAGAAACCCAGCATTGTGGGCTGAGCAATTACAGGACTTTCCTTTCATAACCAGCCATTGTTGGATTATTTTGGCCACAGCCTATAAGTCATGCTAATAAACACACACACACACACACACACACACACACACACACACACACTAAATAATACACTGAATAATACACTAAGGTATTCTGGTCTTGAACTCACAGTGATCTAGCTACTTCTGCTTCCCAAGTGATGGGATTAAAAACATGTGTCAATACTACCTGGCCAGAAATCTTTTATAGTATAGCTTATTTAACTAAGCTATACTAAGTTATAAGTTATACTATATAAGTATATAAGTTATACTATACAGAACTAAGTCTTAAAAACCAGAGCTTCAGGGATCTGAGTCCTATGTGACTCAATTTCCCCAAAAAATAAACTCTGTCTTAAATGTAAATGACCTGAGCATAAACTCTGCCACGGACCAGCCCAGTCGGATTCCCTGCGTCCGTGGGGAACAAGGCTCTGGACAGGAAGAGACGGTTTTGGCGATGAATTGACAGACAGAGGCACCTTGATGGTTTTGGCTCTGCTGCAATTTTACTGAAGTCAAGCTGATAATTTTATAGTGATTTCACAAAAAAGCACCTTAAAGTTGGCATACTTCCCAGAACATTTAGACTTTTACCAAGAATACAAAGTGTACATTTTAACATAGGGAAGTGCCCACAAAAAAATCTTGGCCTAAAAACTTTTGATCAAAGCAGACAAAGGGAAAGAAACCTCAAATGCAGTTTCATTATTGCTAACCAATGAAGAGGAAAGTCAGGAGCTAAGTCAGATGCCTGCCAAAGTCTAAACACACTTTGGCAACCATCCTCCCATGTGTCCTGCTAAAGATTTATGATCTTCCCTAGGAACAAGACAATAAGGAGGGCAAGCTCGAGCCAGCTGTACTTCTCATGCTATTTTTTTCCTAAGAAGGAGCCTATTATTTTTTTACTATTCTTATAATGCCTATTGATACTGAATCTGAGTCATTACTTCTCTTAAAATTACTTTTCTTCCGCCCTATTCTTGTTAAAGCTTTTGGTAATCTATCAAGAATATATTTTCTTGAATAGTTAATTGTGCTGTTTCAGGAATCATAGAGAAAGATCAAAAAAACTCATTAATCCAGCGCCACAACCGCAACCGAAATAGCGTAGAGACCATAGACTGCATCGTTTTGACTTAGGTGGTAGGGAAGATCTGCCAGTGGCCTCCAGGGATCGAATTTCCGAAAAAAGCGTGTCTCCTGCCCTGCAGCACGATCTATTGATATGCTACATTGGCGATACTGGAGTGGGTATGGCAAACTCCAGTTTCAAAAAGGAAAAAAACCCACAAAAATGTGCTCCAACCATTCACCTCTGGTAATAATTTAACCTTTACCCCTAGCAATGTCTAATCAGTGATTACCTGGAGTTTATCCAGTTGTTCTTTACAACAAGTTGAGTAAAACAATTATGGTTTGGTCCTCCAGACACAATCAATGGGTTTTTATCACCTGATATTTGTTAACTGTCAATCAGTCATAGAACTGTCAAGCTGAAATTCCTGAACCTTGCTGTAACCCCAATAAAAACCCCTCTCTCTCTGAGCTTGGGGCTCTGCACTCATGGACTGCTGTGCTGGTGATAGTGTGGGCCCATGCTTGAGCTTGAAATAGAGACCTTACTGCATTTGCATCAGAATATGTTCCTTGGTGTTTGTTGGGGTCGAAAAGACTTGGGCATAACATATCATTGCAGAAGAGGTAGTCGAACAATCCAGAAGAACTAGTAATTTGCTGTATGGTTATATATTCTAGGAATGTCAGAAGTTACAACTATAAATTTGTACCAACGTGACTGCCTAAACATGAGTTAAGAAGAAAAACAACAATTCATATGCCAAAATAGATGCGGAAATGCCTATGAGGCTTCAGCCTTACCTAACAAACTCTGGGCAAAAAAGGAATACTGAGAGTCGCAGAAATATTCTTCCCAGTGTAGAGTATACCAATTGCTTATCCAAATAACAAATGATCAGCCCTGAAAACATGAATACAGGCAAAATTATACTGATTGAGTAAGTTGTATTTATGTATTTAGGAATACATGCACATTCATATATGTATGTAATAGTAATAAAGAGGGCATGGATTTAAAAGAGACTAGGAAGTAATATATGGAGGGTTTGAATGGCAGAAAAGAAAAAGAAAATGATGTAGTAATAATCTCAGAAACGATAGTACCATTTTCCAAAACCTGCACATTTATTAAGTACTGTGATTAATACATATTAATAATGTATGTGCTAAATATATTTTAAGCTGTGAGCCAATACACCCTGCTTCTTCTGTCTGATCTTATCCTGCATATAGCATATATGAACTCTGTGCCATACATGTTCAACATAGCTTGTATTCTTGTACTAGTCTGCCTGACCGTAGCCTACATGCACCCTTCCCACTATTAGACCTATCCCTAGTCCTTCATCCAGTGCCCCAGCCATGTCTGCTGAGCCCTGAATGTCATATTTCAAAACTCTAGGTTTGACCCTAGTCACACATCCTATGTTTCAGTTTCAACCGGTGATTCCATCTGACCCTTGCCTACTTGCATGGTCCCCATCCCATTTGCCAGACTTGACCTGGTTTTTACATCCTCTGTAATAGTCTAGTTTGATGGGTCCATAGCGCCCACTCTGTCAACAACCTCAGTACTAGACTGGGTCACACATCCTGCACTCTGGTCCTGCCTGTAAAGTCTGCCTGACCCTAGCTCCACCTCACCATTTTCAACGCTCATACCTAGTCCACTTAGTATATCCTGTATACCTGCCCAGTCTAGTGAGCCCCATCTGTACAGTTTCCAACATTCAGGCCTCCCCCTGTCACATAGCATCTGCACCAAGCCAGTATGTTAAGGCTGCGGGAACTCAGCCCACCCATGACATATCCAATATACAAATTTATTCAGGTCATAAATCCTTTGTGCTTGCCCAGTATGGTGAGACACCTGGACCCTAGCAACCTCTATACTGAGTCTGGTCAACACGCTTTTGCGCTAAAGTAGCCTATTGAGTTCCTGAAACCACATCAGTCCATACCATTTCCCAACCAGCACACTTAGCCTAATTCACAAAGCCTGTATGTCATCTAGCCTGTTGAGTGTCCACCCACCACACACACACACACACACACACACACACACACACACACACACACACA
>NW_026590046.1:32645-62691 GCF_907164565.1 Psammomys obesus | reverse complement strand
ACACACACACACACACACACACACACACACACACACACACACACACATATTATATATATGTAGGAATATAAACCTGTAGATTTAAGCATTGGTATTAGACACCATAGACTCCACAATTCTACATGTTAATTGGTTTTGTCTGTCTGTAGTGGTCTCTGCTAGTTGCAAATGAGTTTCCTTAATGAGAGACAAAACTATTCTTATCCTTGGGTATAGGACAAGGTTTATTTTTTAAACAAATCTAAGGAAAATGCAGAGATTATGGGACACTATGAAAAGACCAAATTTTCAAATTATTCAGAGGAATCCCAGGACAGTAACATAGACATCATATTCAACAAATTGTCTTTTATAGACAACTTCCCCAACTAAGGCAAGAAAATACATATAGATACAGGAAGAAAACAGATAACCAACTAGACAGAACCAGAAAAGAAACTCCCCACAGCAAATACCATAACTAAAACACTAAACATAAAGAACAAAGAGAAAAAAGCTAAAGAGAACAGACACAAGTCACATATAAAGGAAAACAGAATAACAGCTGATTTCTCAATGGAAACTTTAAAATCCATAGAAGCCTGAAACAATATATGCCCATGTTCTCAAAATATTATTTATGCTAACCTAGACTCCTGTTCTAAGCAAAATTATCTGCCATAATCAAAGGACACAGTAAAACTTTCTATGATATAAAAAGTTACAAGCTACAGCTGGGATACAAAGTGAATAAATTGTAATAAATAAAAAATAAATAAAAGAATAATATGGATATATGGATAACTAAAAGCAGTTACAAAATCATCCCTACAGAGACTACTGGAAGCAATATTTTGGACTGAAGAGGGGAATAAGCATATCCAAGAGACTATACAGAGGAAAGAAATGATGCTCTAATCACTGAAACATAATGGATGATAAGAATTCAAATAGCAAAAGGAAAAAATTAAAATAAATGCAATCAATTAAACAACTTTCAATAATAACTGTAAATATTAATGGTCTCAAATTTACAATCAATACACTCACATTACCTGAGTGGACTAAGAAACATTTCTGATCTTTCTGATTTCATGTAAGACATAACCATAAAGTGAAATAATGTGAAAATGTGATTCAACCAAACAAACCAGGAAGCAAACAGGTATTGATGCTCTAATAGCGGACTAAATAGACTTAATACTAAAACTTAATACTAAAACCAGAAGACATCAAAAAGACAATCATGGGATCTGGTAACCAAAATAGACATTACTATCCTTAATATATATGTACCAAATTCTGGTGCACACTATTTCACAAAAAGCATACTACCAGAATTAAAGACATCGATTAGTTTAAACCCAATAACAGTGGGTGATTTATTTAATTATTTTTATTTTATCATTTTACAGCCTGATCCCAGGCCCCTTTCCTCCTCTCCTCCCACTCCCACACTCATGCCTTCCTCTTTCACTCCTCCTTTCCTTTTTTATCAGAGAAGGGGAGATCCCAAGGGGCATTAAGGCACCCTGGTACCTCAATTAACAGCAAGACGACTTGATCCTCTCCCATGGAGCCTAACAAGGCAACCCAGCTAGGTGACAGGGATCCAGTGGCAGACAAAAGAGTCAGAGACAGCCCTTACTCCCATTTTAGGGGAGCCACATGTTGACCATGCTGCACATCTGCTGCTTATGTGTAGGGGGTCTAGGCCCAGTCCATTTGGTTTGTGGTTTCGTCTCTGTGACCCCCAATGGGCCCAAGTTAGTTGAAACTGTAGGTCTTCCTTGACCCTTCTGGCTCCTTCTATCCTCCATCCCACTCTTCCACAGAACTCCCCAGCTTGGCTTTTTCTTTGGCTGTGGGTCTCTGCATCTGGTTTAGTCAGCTGCTCCTGTCTACAAGCATAGCAGAGTATCATTAATAGTTTGTCTCTTGCCCATGGGTTAGGTTTCAAGTTAGGCCAGCCATTGGTTTTCCATTCCCTCATTCTCTGCTCTACCTTTACCCCTACATTCTTGAAGGCAAGACACATTTTGAGTTGAAGTTTTTATGGGTGGGTTGATGTTCCATGTTCCCCCACTGGGATTCCCACGTGGCTACAAGTGGTACTCACTACTGGTTTCTAAACTCCTGTTGCTAGGAGTCTCATCTAGGACTGCACACACAGACTCCCAGGAGCCTCCCCTGTCCGAGAGATGGCCCCCCACCAGTTTTGGTTCTCTCTCCCAGTACTCCTCCAAGACCTCCCCTCCTCTTCCAACACCTGATACCCACCCCATGACCCCTCCCACCCAGCTCCCTCCTTCCATCTACTTCAGATATCTATTTTATGTCTTATTCTGAGTGAGATTCAAGCATCTTCCTTTGGGCCTTCCTTCAGAGGATTATTTTAATACCTCACTTTCATCAATAGACAATCACCTGGACAGAAAGTAAACACAGGTATCATAGAATTAAAAAAATGTGTATCAAATAGATATGAAGTATATCCACAGAATATTGCACCCAAATATCCCCAAAATATATTCTATTCAACAGCTCATTGATGCTTCTCTGAAAAACATCGATTTAATGGGATACAAAGAAAATCTTTTTTTAATTTTTTATTTATTACACTTTATTCATTTTTTATCCCAGCTGTAGCCCCCTCCCTCATCTCCTCCTAGTCCCACCCTCCCTCCCTCCTCTCCCCATATGCTCCTGTCTTATTCCACTGAGAGGGGAGGTCTTCCTTGATTTCTTTTTGATTCTAGCTTATCAGGCCTCAACAGGACTGGTTGCATTGTCTTCCTCTATGACCTGGTAAGACTTCAACCCCCCCCCCCCCCGGAGGGTGATCAAAGAGTCAGCCACTGAGTTCATGTCGAAGACAGCCCCTGCTCCTCTTACTAGGGTACTCGATTGGAGAGTGAGCTGCCAGGAGCTACAACTGAGCAGGGGTTATAGGTCCTCTCTGTGCAAGGCCTTTGGTTGGAGTATTGCTCTCTGCAAAGACCTCTAGTCCCAGATTTTTTTTGTTTTGTTGCTCTCCTTGTGGAGCTCCTGTCCCCTCCAGGTCTTTCTATCTCCTCCTTCTTTCATAAGATTCCCTGTGCTCTGCTCAAAGTGTGGCTATGAGTCTCAGCATCTGCTTTTATACTCTGCTGGGTAGAGTCTTTCAGAGGCTCTCTGTGGTAGGCTCCTGTCCTGTTCCGTGTTTTCTTTCTCTTCCAATGTCTAACCCCTTTGTCTTTCTGAGTCAGGATTGAGCATCTTACCCAGGGTCCTCCTTGATTAGCTTCCTTAGTTGTTCAGATTTTACTATGTTTATCTTCTATTTTAAGTCTATTATCCACTTCTAAGTGAGATTATACTATGTGAGTCTTTCTGCTTCTGGATTATCTCACTCGGGATGATCTTTTCTAGCTCCATCCATTTGCCTGAAAATTTCATGATTTCCTTGTTTTTAATTGCTTAGAATAGGATTCCATTATGTAAATGTACCACAATTTCTGTATCCATTCATCAGTTGAGGGACATCTGGGTTATTTCCAGATTCTGGCTTTTATGAATAAAACTGCTACAAACATGGCTGGGGAAATGCCCTTCTATACTTAAGCATCTTCTGGATATATGCCTAGGAGTCGTATAGCTGGATCTTGAGGTAGCACAATTCCTAAGTGTCTGAGAAAGTGCCAGATTGATTTCTACAGTGATTGTATCAGTTTACATTCCCACCATCAATGGAATAGGGTTGCTCTTTCTCTACATCCTCTTCAGCATGTGTTGTCACTTGAGTTTTTGATCTTAGCCATTCTGATGGGTGTAAGGTGAAATCTCAGGGTCATTTTGATTTGCATCTCCCTGGTGACTAAGGACGTTGAGTATTTCTTTAAGTGTTTCTCTGTCATTCAATCTATTGAGAATTGTCTGTTTTGCTCTGTACCCCATTTTTTATCAGATTATATGGTTTTTTTGATGTTCAACTTTTTGAGTTTCTTTATGTATTCTGGATATTAAATCTCTATCAGATATAGAATTGGTGAAGATCCTTTTCCAGTCTGTAAGCTGTCATTTTGTTCTGATGACAGGGTCCTTCGCTTTACAGAAGCCACAAAGCAAATCTTAAAAAATTAAAAAAAAAAAAACAAAACAAAACTGAAAAACCTTCTAAATGACCACAATGCAATACAAATGAAAACCAACATGTGATTCTGTAGTAATTATAGAATTCACAGATTTTTCTATATTACTGAATGATTAATGAGTCAAAGAAACTAATAAAGAAACAAAAAAATTCTTAAATCTAAGTGAAAATGAGAGACAGGAATAGAGGTGAAAGGAGAGAGAACTGCCGCGGACTGGCCCCCTCGGGTGCCCGGCGTCTGGGGGAGAATCAGAGAATTTGAATATCAGGAAGACACAGATAGGTGAAATGACAGAGACCACACCAGGGGGTATTGGTTTGGATTTTCTGTCATGATAAACTTACACATGTTAAAATATCATATTTATCAGATCTCTGACAAGCTTGAGGGCCAGCATATCTGAGTTACTTTTGTCTATTTTTATTATCTGCTTTAAATTGTATCCTATAAAGAAGAATGCTATAATCTTTAATTTTAGCATATTTCTTAGATGCATGTTTTAGAACTGACTGCATAACAGAGCAGTACAGAACCATTCTAAATTGTATGAATTATGTTAGCCATACCAAACGTATCAGCCAGAATTCTTTTCCCTTAAAAGAGCATAAGAAAACATTTTGCAATAAAGAATCACCAGCCTTTTAAATGAAGTATAACATACTTTATAGTCCTTTCTTAAATCATATTTACCCTCTGGCTTTTTATACATACACAAACCTTCTGCAACATTCTATATACCTTCAGATTCCTAGCTTTCTTTTTCTGGTTTAACCAGACATTTTTACTTTAGACAAGCTATTTCCTTCTTTAATATCTCTTGCTTATTCTCTCTCTTTAGAAAACAGAAAAACTCCCATTAATTTTTTTTTAATCTTTTAAAGGGTTGGGAGACTGTTCCAAATTCTTTGCTTAAAAAACCTGATAAACTGTAAACATTTTATACCTTAAACATCTAAACAATTTTTTTTTTTTTACTAAGGCAGTCCCCATCTTGTTGCTCTTGAGAACTACAACATTCTACCTTGTGAAGGCAGAAACAGTGGGTCTGCAGTCAAGCATACATTTGAAATTTCACATGGTTATTTGAGACTGTCTTGCTTGCTGCCCACTTTGTAAGGAATAAACTGAACTGTTCAATTGAACCTTCCAGGGAACTCACAGAGTTAGAGAAAAAAAATAAATTTTTTTTTGTTTTGTTTTCTGCTTATTTTTTTTACTTTATTTCTTTTTTATTTAACTTTTATTAATTACACTTTATTCATTTTGTATCCCCCCATAAGCCCCTCCCTCCTCCCCTCCTGATCCCACCCTCCCTCCCCTTTATGCATGCATGCCCCTCCCCAAGTCCACTGATAAGGGAGCTCCTCCTCTCCTTTCTGATCTCAGTCTATCAGTTCTCATCAGAAGTGGCTGCATTGTCATCTTCTGTGGCCTGGTAAGGCTGCTCCCCTCTCAGGGGGAGGTGATCAAAAAGTAGGCCAATCAGATTATGTCAGAGGCAGTCCCTCATCCCATTACTATGTAACCCACTTGGACACTGAACTGCCATGGGCTACATCTGTGCAGGGGTAATAGCAAGAGCTGGAGAGGACAGGAACTCCACAAGGAGAGCAACAGAACAAGAAAATTTGAACACAGGCAACTTGCCAGAGACTCATACTCTAACCAAGGACTATTCATGGTGATAACCTATAACCTAAACAATTTTTAAAGTTCGTTTTTACAATATTAAAACAAAGTATCTTCTTTAGGAGTGAATTTACAAAGCATAACCATAATTTTAAACGTTAAAACTAGATTTTAAGACCAAAATTTATCAGTGTAAACAATCTAACCTTCAGAACTAATATCAACTTAGAATAAGACTTTCTTTTTATCCTAAAAGGAAACAAAATAATTTTGACTTAGAGATTTTATAACTTTATTCTGAGCCACACCATGTGACAATTTACATTGTTGTTGTTTAAACATATGCAATCATAGAAGTTATAAACACATAGGCACGTATATTTGTCTGAAATAAGAATTTGAATTTAACCTTAAAACATACCCAATTATTTTTTATCATATCAGCCATTTAAGATCAGTTGAAAATAATAATATAATGGCCATGTATTTAAACAGACAGATAAAGCCCTTTTTATTGAACTTAGCTGCAATTCTAAACATTACAGCAAGTGCAGTTTTCTTCCTATATCATTCTTTGATTTGTAAGTTGTAATTGACTTAAGTTTCCCTAGGTGGGAGGAGGAAAGAGAGGCACGGTGAGCTCCTGCCATTCACTTCCCTGCTGAGCTGGCATAGAGGCAGGGGGTAGGAGTTTTTCCTCATTCTCAGCAGCTGCAGCAGCTTCTGTACAAGGCCAGCCTTGCCTACCTGTGTGTGCTCCTGAGCTGAGAACTACTTCTAATTTTAGCTGTCCTTTATGCAGCTGTATAGTTTTCTTTAACGTCTTTACCATTACTTTTATTTCTCCTTGAAAATTTGAATTTATTACTCCTGGCAAAACTTTAAAGTTTCTTTTATAATTTGAGCTTATGACCAATAATTAACAGAATCATGCCTTGAAGTAAAGTCCCTAGGATGGAGGTGGAGATTAAGGTTATTCCATCCCATGATGAGAGGATTATATCTTTATCTACTGAGAGATCCAAACCAGCACTACCTGGAGTGGCTTTAGGCAAATCTTGAATAGTAAATTCTGGAGTTTTAGGACTGAGTAAGCTCCCCAATTTACACTTTTTGTCCTCTCTTTCTGCTTCGAGGCTGAGAAGTTGCCCCTGATTTAGTTTTTTGTTTTGTTCTCTGACTTTTTCTCTTTTTCTCCTTTCAGAGCAGTTCCATCCTTGTGGGAACTTGGATTTGCATCTATTCCTCTGATGTTTTTTTGGTTTTTTTTTTTTTTTTTTTTTTTTTTTTTGTATGGGGGACAAATACCCTTCTTTGCTCCTTCCTGTTTATTCTCTCCTGGACAAATTCTTTGCATGTGTTCCATCCTTCCACATTTAAAGTTTGTGGGTTTGGAGGAGTTTCTTTTCCCTCTTCCATGAATTTTCTTAACATAGGCACTGAATGTCTGACCTTTCCTGACTGCAGCATATGTCATTTTTTTGCATGACTGTTGGTGAAGCATCCATACAAGGCTTTATGTAATCTTGAATAGTCTCTGTCTTTTTCAGAGGCCTAATCAGATCCTGGCATAGAGAATTTGCATTCTCCCATGCTAACTTCTTTAACAATATTTCTGTTCCCTCAGATGGAGGCAACATTCTATTGATTGCCTCCTCAAGTCGAGACACAAAGTCTTGATCTGAAACTCTAAAGCCTCGACTTGCTAACATATGTTTTGAAACCGAGAGGAACATTTTCTCTTGCTTTGACTCGGACTACCCCTTGTTTACTTCTGATTACTCGCACCAAGCTGATTTAACTTTTTTTCAGCCGGAACTGCAGATTCCTAGCGAGAATCCTATCAGTTACCTTGAATGAAGGAAAAGACAGAAAAGAGAAAGATTACCTGCCCGACGTCCCTGTTCGGGCGCCACCTGCTGCGGACCGGCCCCCTCGGGTGCCCCGTGTCCATGGGAAAATCAGAGAATTTGGATATCAGGAAGGCACAGATAGGCGAAATGACAGTCAGACCCACACCAGGTGGTATTGGTTTGGATCTTCTGCGTTTTACTGAAGTCAAGCCAACACTTTAATAGTAATCTTACAAAGAAGCACCTTATAGTTGACATATTCCCCGGAACATTTACAAGTTTATATTTTAACTGAAAGAGTAACCTGGTAGAAGCAGTGTCTACAAAAAAATCTTGGCTTAACAGCCTCTTAAGCAGAGCAAACATATAACTAGTGACTTGTTTGTCAATTTAGTGAGTAGAGGGCCAGGGGCTTGTTAAACTTGTGGTCTGTTTACGTAGTTTATTGTTAGTTAATTAGGGGTTGTGCCGGAGCCAGCCAGCAGAGTCAAACGGTTCTTGAGTCGGGAGTGAGGATTAATATTAATAAAATAAACACACAGCACACAGGAAAGTTTTTAAAGGTCCAGACTCGACAGCCACAGCAAAAGGCAGGCTGCTGCAACAAGCGGTGCCAGCAGCAAGTCTCAAGTCTCTGCCTCCTCCTCTGCCTCCAGCCCTCTGACCTCTTTTATTGTCAGGAGTTACTTTTAGCCAGTAAAACATCTCAGAACAATAGGTTAATTTGCACAAGGAGCCTGAGGAAGAGGTGTGACCCTCACAAGCTATCCTACCTGCTGTCACAAACAAAAGAAGATGTACTTGCAAGTTCTTCTCTGCCATTAGTAAAGGCCTGCTAAAAGCCATCTCTCCACCGAGATTTAAATATCAAAGCAGGCTGCTGGAGTCACGGCTCCCAACAGGGTTGTTAATAATCCTCTGAACTAGGTTGGCTAAAGATTTACAATCTTTCCTTAGATAAGATGCTTGAACTAGCCTGTCCATAAAACTTATAGTATAATATAAAACTTTTTGACCTCCTATGTTTGCCTATTTTCTTTCTGCCTCATCATAAATACCTGTGTTAGGTAATGATTTTGTAGTAGCTTTACTGCAGTGGGAATATCCAGAGCATTTATCCTAACAGATCCTGATTAAACATTTTCTTTAGAAAGCCCTAAAACTCTTGTCCTTTTACTACCTACAATGTTTGGTTTTTCCACAAGCAATTCCTGATGCTGAATCTGATTTATTACCTCTCAAAGTTTTCCTTCTACTCTTATTTGCTAAAGCTTTTAGTGATATATTAGAGCTGTTTTCTTGAATAGTTAATTGTACTGTTTCAAGAATCATAGAGAAACAGCAAAAAAGCTCATCAATTTAATCCAGCAACCAAAGAAGCGTGGGACTTAAAATATGTCTTTTGGCTTAGATGGCCATGCTAGGGTTCTTGCTATGGACTTCCAGGAAGCTGATTCCTGTAGGAAATGTGTCTTCTCATCTGTTTGCATAATTTTATGCTTGCATAACACATGTTTATGCTATATAGACTTTCTGGAGTTAGTGTAGCAGAGAACCATGTGGTTTGTGAGGAAGGCCTCTAAGAATGGGATGGATGGAGAAAAGCCACCTAAATGAAGTATAAACAAGTATTTATGGAATTATGGATGTGAGGCAGGCCAGTTAGGAATGGCTAGGTTGTATGCCATGGGCTGGGGGCTAGAAGATGGCATAGATAGAATTATCTGCCCAGCCTAAGGTGTTATAAGGAAAATGTAAAATCTACAAAAAAGAATATGAAAACAATAAAGCAAAACTTCTAGGCCATATTAAAAGCTTTCCTACAGGGGACCTTTATAGCTTTGAGTGCCCGCATTGAAAAATGAATGAATGCCCCAAAAGAATGAGTAGATAACAATGTAATTCAAGAATATTGAACAAAAATAAAAACTGTTAGGAAACGTGTGAATGTGAAGGTTACACGCGGGTTCACAAATCACACCACGAGATCGGTTCCACGTGGGAGGTTTATTAGGGAAAGGGGGAAAGGGGTCGCAGAGAGATGAGGCAGAGAAGAGAGAGAGGGGGGCTCCTGTTCTCTTTATAGGGTGATTTAGAGCATGCGCAGGTAGTTCCAGGTGGTCAGCAGGTGGTCTGGGTGTCTTCACAAATGCCTGATAACCGGTCTGTCAGGTTCCTTGGAGCTGGCTATAGAAGTGCCTGCTTACTGATCCCAACATTCCTCCCTTTTTGTTTTATTAAAAAGTGGGGAGTCAGGAAGGAGTGATGGTGGGGGAAGGGCATAGGGACGACTTTTGCTCTTCAAGCTACTTCCTGCTGATTAGGGGTGTTGTCCATCTTGGGATACAGCTGGTCCACACCATCGGAGTCATAGTCATCTGGCTCTGCGGGCAGAGGTTGATAATCCTGTAAGAGTAACTGATTAATGGTTTGGTTAGAGATTTTTTGCATTTGTTGTTGGAAAAATGTAGAGAGGAAGTTAATTAAGCAGGGTGCAAAAAGCAAAAGCAGAAAAACTAGCAAGAGAGGTGAAATAAGGGGCAGAATCCATTTCCATATGGGATTCTGAAAGGCCCAAGAGCTAGACACCTCCAGCTCTTCCTTTCGTTTTTGTAAATCTGTTTCGAGTTGTTGGATTTTGTCCTTTACTATACCCGACTGGTTGACATAAAAACAGCATTCCTCCTGGAGATAAAGGCAGAGGCCACCTTCTTTAGCTGTGAGGAGATCCAATCTGCGTCGGTTTTGAAGTACTACTGCTGCCAGCAAGTCAATCTGTCCTTGGAGGGTTAGTATTGTCTGAGCCACCCTTTGAAGGTCCTGGATGAACTGGGAAGAAAGCTGATAATAAAGAGTTAGCGAGGTAGCTAATCTTGCTGTTCCAGTTCCTAAAGCTGCCGTGACTCCGGCAGCAGCCAGCAAGGGTAGGATTTGAATTGCCCTCTTCTCCTGCGGGGCAGATTTTGAGTCCACAACTGGGATCGGTAGGAGCTCTCTGTCGCTTATTACCCCCAGCTCAGGGAAGAGGAGTACCAGAGCGCAAACTCCTGACCAACAAGCAGGCAGACGATGGTAGACCTGAGTGCCACAAAGAATCGAAATATTATTCCCGGTAGGACATTGGGGTTGAGATGAGGTCTCAAGGATTATAGTTTCATTACAGTCTAAAGAATTTAGTATTCCTACAGAGTGTATCCCAGATGCCTTGAAACAGCTTGCCATGCCAAAGAGGGTGATATGAGAAAGGTAGGGGGTTGTGGCAACAGTACAGTCAGGGCAGTTAGTAAATGGTGAGGTAAGGTTGTTTGACAGAGTCACTGCAGAGGCTGTCAGCGGTACCTCTGACTTGGTCCTCTGTGGTACACGCAGCCAGCAATCTTCAAAATGGCCCGGTTGAGTCACATTAAGGAGCTTGTAGGCTGAGGTCAGAGTCTGGAGTAGGAGATTAAATGACAGGTTTGTGTCATTTATAAGAGAGGATGTTAGAGAGTAAATGATCTTAGAGGAGTGTTTAATTATCTCTTCTACTTCTCCCATTCCCAGATTTTGGGTAATTGGAACATATTTTCTTTGGATACGGATAGTACTTATCAGTAGACCGGGTGTGTAGTGGCTGTAGAGTTTTCCAATGACGACCTCCTTCCCATCTGGCATCCCACGGGTCTTGGATGTATAAGTAGAGGGTTTTTTTTTTTTATACAGGTGAAGAATATTTTTTTTTTGTGCAGGTGTGTGGATTTGGCAAGACCAGTATGGGCAGCCTCCATACATGTCCAGCCATTTTTTGCAATAATCCTTTGTTTGATCAAAGAGAAAGCAAACAAAAATTCTATCAAATAAAGTGGGAGAGATAGAAGTGGGGGTGATGGTTATCTCAATCGGCTCCTGACAGCCTCCCGTAGAGCAGTTTGTTGACCCTATTTGGAGAGATTTTTTATTATCAATGATGGTTTCTTGAACCTCAAATCTCCATACGTAGAGATTACCTTTAACAGAAATAGGCAAGAGGGAGAGGAGGAAAGATACATATCCAATCCAGTGGAGTCGAACACCGCTCCTGTGGTGAGGCCTCATTCTTCTGGAACTGGAGACAGGGTGGTTGATCTTGGCGTCTTTTGGAGCTTGAGGGAGCAAGGCCCTGTTGGGGTTGATATGTATGAAGGGGCATTATCTTGAGGAGAGGGGGTGAAAGGCTTAAGGGGGGATAGATGAATCCAGTGAGGGAAACCCTCGAGTTTAGCGGTTGTGGGAGTCACAAGAATCACCTTGAAAGGGCCCTACTATTTAGGAGAAAGGGTTGGGGAACTTTGGTTTGGAGGGGAAAGAAGGACCTGGTCCCCAATGTTAATAGGAGATGGACAGGGGTTAGTGTATGGCCGTGGTAAACAGTGGTCAGTAAAGCTCCATAGAAGGGAACGGAGATGACAGAGTAAGGAAGTAAGCAGGTGGTCAGGGATAGGAGAGGATTTAGCTGAAAGACCAGGAGTTAGGACCGGTCTCCCATACATGAGCTCAAAAGGTGAAATAGACAGGGGTTTTTTTGGGGAGAGCTCACAGCCTGAAAAGAGCCAAGGGGAGGAGTTTTACCCAATCGAGGTGGAGCTCTTGTGATAGTTTAACGAGAATGTTTTTTAGGGATCGGTTAGTTCGTTCTATCTTTCCTGAGGACTGGGGGTGGTACGGGATATGAAAATGCCAAGGATTGTTAAGGGCTTTAGATAAGGTCTGGGAAATCTGAACTCAAGGCCATTATCTGACTGAAGGGAAGTAAGAATTCCAAAGCGTGGGATAATCTCACGGAGGAGGAGATCAGAAACTGTTTGAGCTCTCGTTAGTGGTGGGGAAAGCCTCCACCCATCCCGAGAATGTGTCCACCAAAACCAGGAGGTACAGGACATGTTTGACTGCTGGCATATGGGTAAAATCAAGTTGCCAGTCAGTCCCGGGGAGAGAGCCCCTAGCCTGGTGGGTAGGGAAAGGGGGGCTACGATATCCTGAGTTAGGATCTGAGGTCTGGCAGATCTTACAAGAGGCAGTAATGGTTTTTAGGAAGTGTAAGTCCTCAGAGGTAGGCTGCAGGTGAGCTCTAATAAAGTTAGACAAAGCTTGGCTGTTAGGATGGAAGAGCTGGTGTAGATAGGAAAAGATCTGACAGGTGTCAGGAGAGGGCGGGGGAGATGTGGGTTGTAGTGTGAGGATGTTTTGTGGTGGGAGGGAGGAGTCTAGGCCTTTTACTGTAGAAGTGCCTGCTTACTGATCACAACAAGAACAACCAAAACACATGTGGCAAGAAGTAACATCAAGCAAATAATGAATGAAATAGAAACAAAACAACACAAAGAATCAGTGAATATTAGAGCATTTTTTTTTTTGAGAAGAGAAACAAGAATAAATAAACCCTTGACCCTACTAACCAAAAGAAACAGAGAGGACACGTAATAACAGAAGCAGTGATGAATGGTGAAACATTACAAGAGTCAATAAATTCAGAATGCTAATAGAGAACACTTTCAAATCTATAATCCAATAAATTGGAAAATCTAAAAATTAAATTAATTTCTAGATTCATTCAAACTACAAAATAATTTTGAAATAAAACAAAAGAAAGATCTATAACTTAAATAGACCAGGAAAAAAAATAAGAGTAAAAAGCTTTCCAAATACAGTATGTCCAGGTCAACATGGATTCACAACAGAATTCTACCAGAATTTCAAATAATATCTATACATAGTTTTAAATTATCAAAACAATAGAAAAATAGGCGACACTTCCAAACTCCCTTTGTGAAGTCAGTATTACTCAGATAAAAAAAATAATAATCATCAACAAAAACAATAATAATGGTACATATATACACACTACAGTCCAATAGGCCTGATGAGCATAAATGCAAAAATCTTCAATAAAGTACAAATACAGGAATGTATTGAAAAGGTCATTAACCACAGTCAAATTGGCTTTTGTCTTAGGAATGTAAGGATTGGTTTAACTTATATGTCAATAAATGTAATAAATCATATAAATGGACATATGACAAAAGTCACATGAATGTTTCAATAGATTCAGAGAAAAATCCAGAATGCCTTCATATTAAACTGCTAGAGTAGTTTTATATATTTGATATTAATTATATGCTGGTTGTGTACACGGCAAAGACTCTCTTCCACTCTGTCATCTTCCCCTACAAAACATAGGATTGAAAGGAACATACCTCTACAAAATGAAGCCTATATATGACAAATATGCCAAAAACATACATTGATGAAAACAACATTTTGAACAAATGATTCTGAGAAAATTGAAAGTTCACACCAAAGAGAAAGGACCTAGACCCCCTGCTCAGATGTAGCCCATAAACAGCTCAGTCTCCATGTGGATTCCCTAGTAAGAGGAGAAGAGACCGTCTCTGACATGGACTTGGTTGCCTTTTCTTTGATCATTTCTTCCTGGTGAAATGATCTAGCCATCCCAGAAAGGAAGAGGATCCAATCAGTTCTGATGGAACCTAGGGTCAGACTAGGCTAGGGTCAGACTGTAGGGGAGGAGGACTTTCCCCATCAGTGGACTAGGGAAGAGAGATGGAGGAGGGAGTGGGAGGGAGGGTGGGGTTGGGAGGAGATGAGGGAGGGGGCTACACTGGGATACAAAGTGAATAAATTGTAATTAATAATAATAATGATAAAAGACTAAAATTTGAATCGTCTCTACCACCTTGCACAAAAACTAAGTATAAATGGATCTAAGCACTAAACATAAAAACCATCACTGAAACTTACATAAGAAAACATAGGCAGAACCATACATGACATAGCTGTAAGCAAGAATTTTCTGTGTAGGAGTCCACCAGCCTAGGAATTAAGGCCAACAATGACAAGTAAAACCGCACAAAACAAAAATGCTTCCACACTGCAGTTGAAACAATAAAATTAGTGTGGGGAAGACCACAGAGTTCAAGGTCATTTTGGCCAGCTATACAACCAACAGGTAATTAATGTCCTATATATAAAGAACCCAAACATAATGAGTCAGGAAACAACAGTTAAAATAGGCTATGGAACTGAACAGAGTTTCGAAAAGCAGAAATAAAAATTGCAAAGACATATCTCAAAAAGTGTGCAACACCCATAGTAATCAGAAAAGCGAAAATCAGGATTACATTGACATTTCGAAGAGAAAGAACTTGAGGGGAATAAATGTGTGACTGATTTTCAAGAAAATATAAACATAAGGCTAACAAAAATAAGGAAAACAATCCAGAACTTGAGGTAGAAATTCAAAAATTGCATAAAAATATTGAAGAAGACTCTAAATGAAATGAAGATGGACTTGAAAAACTCTATAGTCCAAATAGGAAACTCAAAGGAAAGCCTTAAAAGTAGAATGATTCAAGAACAAGATTGAATATCAGAATTCTAAGAGGATCTAGACCAAAACAAGCAATGAATATGAAAAATTTCAAACACACACAAGAAAAAAAACCCCATGAAAATAAGAACTGATTTCTCAATGGAAACTTTGAAAGCCAGAAGAGCCTGGAGTAATGAATTCCAAGTTCTAAAGCACCAGGTTGGCCAGCCTAGACTAGAAAACTCAGTAAAACTGTTCACCACAATTAAACGAGCAAGTTAAACCTGCAGTGATAAAAATTGCCTAAAAAAACTATACTCAGGAAACCAATCAAAAGAATATAAAGAAAACAATGTTTCAGGCTGAAAATGAGCCCAGTTAAAAATGCATTAGCTCCTCACGAACATGACTCTGAGAGCAGATGGAATAAAGGAAGCTGCTCTAAACACCCAATGAACTTGAAGCAATGAGGTCTATAAGTTGATTAGAACAGACTACAATGATACTAAGCTTTCATGGAGGACAAGTGAAAGTATCTATCTGTAACATGCCTGACAGGCAGAGACCCTCTGCCATTTAAAACTCTGCTGCCATGGTGCATTATTCCCAAGCAGCTGAGAATTTAACAAGACTTTGTGCAGACACTTAACCTGCCAGTCGCTGGCTACCTGCTGGCAAACCTACGGCTCTTGATGTGGAAGCTGACAGTCTGAGCTAACATCAGGGCAATGTACCCCCTCAGACACAGGGGCACAGGATGGCAGAGTCATGTCTGCCTGCTGCCTTCTCACATTTAATTCTAGACATGTGGATTTCCTTCACATATGTGCTGGCTGTACTTTGCTGTAATGTCAAGGTCTCCCTTGAACAAATCTGGCCTGCTTCGTCCAGCCTTTAACTCACTTTGTAACTGCCATCTTAGTAAGGTGACTTACTTGCTCCTGTTTCTCTCACTGGTGGGCTAAAGACCCTTCAGCTGCTTCCTTTCTCTATCTCAGAATCAGGCCACACCCTCTCTGCAGTCCTCTCCAGGGAAGAGAGTTGATAAGAAAGCAGGCTATGCTGTAGCCTTTCGGTCACCCTCCCACTAGCTCAGCTCCCACTTCATCCAGGACAACCTGAAGTTACAGCTAGTCTTTGTCAGTGCCTCATTTGTGCCACACAGTCATGGGAATGAAACTTGTTACCTGCCTCAGTATCTTGGAGTCAGAAGCCTTATTGTCCTCTGATCCTGAATGGTCAGTCTGTCTTTTCAGAACTTTCTACGTGACATGAGACAGCTGTTCTCCCAGTGTTCTCCCTCTTCAAGGCCTCGTCGTGGGTCTCCATAGTTTGAGGCACTCTCCTAAGGAAACTCATTCTGAGGGTAATTTTATGTCACCTATTTTCCGGGAACCTACATTGAATTTCTAACACTCACCTCTGCACTGGTCTGTGGCTTGTGTCTTCTCCAGGCTGCCCACCACTTAATCTTCAGATATAGACATCCACTGAAACTGTTGGTGGAGTCCTTAAGGAATGAGGCACACTTTTATTTCTCTATAGTACTGACTATTTCATACAGAAGAGTTTTAACTTCCCTTGTTGTATTTTTCTTTGTAGCTTCCCAACCTCACCTATAGAGATACTGATCCATCAGGGACATGTCCAGGACTCTCATATTCCAAATTCCCAGAGACTATCCTATGTTTGGGAACCATTTTGAATAATAATAGTTATTTCCAATACAGTAAGACAACTGACATTTTTGTCTTTTAAGAATTCTCAAACTTCATTGCATAACTGTATTTTTAAAATTTCCTTATAGTTTGAAATATTTCTAGCCAACTACAAAAAACACTTTCTACATATCTTACATTTGAGTTCTCTCTGAGACTGGTAACCGAATAGGCAGCCATTATAATAGTCACATTAGAAGAAAGACATAAATACTCATTGTACAGCATCTGTTTATGAAATAAGTTTCATAGAGAATTCTAAAGTCAAAGCAACAAACAGTCTGAAAATACAAATAACAGGAATTTTTAAACCCTAACTTAAATGCCACTTGATAGGCTCCTAAAGTCATTGACACTCACACAGTATAAATTTATAACAAATACTATTTTTTATGCATCTCTCACTTAACATTTTTAATTACTGACAAAGAAAAATATAAAGATTACTAGAATTTTTTATAATTAAATTTGGGAAATACTTGAGTAAGACCCTAAATTTCAGATATTAGAGCAGCTGTCTTTTTTTTTTAATTGTTAGTTATGTTATCAGCACATTCTCCGGGTTTTAGTCCTGTCTCATCAAGCACAATACGGTCCTCTTCATGGTATTTCTGAAATGGATTGCCTGTGGAATCTTCCAGGCTGTACTGAGACAACTGCAAAAAGAGCCATACAGTTGATCACAACTACAGAAGACACTCCACATCGTTCCGCATAATTACAGAACACTGCTTGGTTCGTGAGGAGGTTAGCATTCCTCCAGCACAGCAGTGTGCACAGTATTCTTAGCAGGTGGTCAGGTGATGAACTCTGTATGAAATATGACATCTATCAAACATATTTGCATAAGGTAAACTGTTACTTAGTTTCTGCTTCTTTTCTCCAATGTAATCTACTTACATTTTTAAGTCTATACCTTGGGACAGTGTGATCTTCCTCTGAGATTTCTATATTGGTTTGTTTTGTAAAAATATTATATGGACTACATATAAAAATACTTTCTTTTTTTAAATACTTTCAGTCATAAATTCTGTAGCCTATCTTTCATAAATATTTGCATTATCCACAAAAACATCCATTCTGTAGCTTAGATGGGAAGGACGGTAGTAAAACACTGTTCACACACACACAGTAACATAAGTTTCAGTTTCAAGTTCACTACAGGTAGACCAGCTTTTGTGCAATTAAAAGACAAGAATATGCATGTAGTTCACAATATAATATGTACCTTTTAATCCAAATAATTATACAGGAAACTCCTTAATGGATGATCCAAAGGACTGACTGATAAAAACCCCATTAACGTCTCCATTGTTGCCAAATTAGACAGGGACTGCAAAGAGTGCTCACATTGGCCAAAAAAGAACATACTTGGGAGGGGAAGAGGACTCAAGCAAAGAAACTCATCTGCCAGAGCACACAGGAAAGAGGTGTTGATGGTGTGTGGGTATATGCTCTTTCCATCTTCATCACTAGCACAAGTGCTTAGGAAGCATCAGAAATCTGACGGGCAGTAGTGAAGAAAACAGGAAATTTACATCTCTGAAGAAGGTCCACATAGCATCTGATCAGAGTCAACACATTCCAGATTGGAATTATGTGCTGACTCTCTTTGGTGTATTTACCATATCAAAGGGCCCCTTGTAAAATAATCAAAAACAAAACAAGACAAAAACCTGCTCTGGCCAGCGGAGCTAAGGTTATTCGCGGGTTAAAAGAGAATCCAAACCTGTGAAAAGATGGGCAAGAAAGAGAAACCAGTCCAAGCAAACAGGTGCTTGTCAAGGACTAACTTTACTGAGCAGAATCAGCTTTTATAAAGGGTTCAGGATAAGGAAGTAGGGTGGGTGAAAAATTACAGATTCTTCTCGGCCAGGGACCTGAAACATCTTGTGATAAGCCATGGTTCTGTGAGCACATCTCTGCTGTTGCCAAGCAGTATGTTTACCGAAGGTAAGGAAACGGGCAAGTTGAGGCAGGTTGATGAATTTCTACAGGTGGTCTCTGACATCTCCAAGCAGTATGTTTACTGCAGGTAAGGGAACAGGCAAGTTGAGGCAAGTTGGTGAGCTTTCACAGGTGGTCTCTGAAGTTGGCGAGTTCCCTCAGGTGGTCCCTGACATCTCCCCCTCTCTAGTCTAAATAAAATGGAAGAAAGGGATGATTTGCTGCAGCTCGTAAGATGGGGAACTTTGTAAATCGAGGTTAATTGTTTTTAATTTGCCAAATGAAATTTTTAATTTTATGATAGGGGATAGAAACTGTGGTAGTGAGGCCAAAGGGCTGAGCATCAGCAACTGTGGGCAAGGTAGATTGCGTCCCCCAGGAGTGACGGTTTGAGGTTTTAGCACCCAGGTCCTGCTTTGAGGGCCCAAGTCCGCAACCACCAGTCATCAGTCCAAACATGGGGCACAAACGGTGTGTGAGCCTGCTAGAATGACAAGGCTCGGGCCTTACCTGTCATGGGAGTGGCCTCCTCCAGGCGAGGTCGTCCTGTCTTAGGTGGACCAAGGCTTATATGTTCATTCCGTCTCTGACTTACCAAACCACTCACTTTGTGGAAAGTAACGCTTTTTTAGATTACCTTCCCACAAGATATAAAATAGCTCGCTCAAAAGTGGCCATGGAGAATTTGAAAAGCCAATCTTGGTCAATTTTTTATCACATTTTACCACAGTGAACGTTAGCCAATTATAACAGCCAGTTAGGAAGCTGCAGGAACCATTAGAGAAACTCCACATTTATTTCTCCCTAACTAACAGGCGAAGCCAAGACCTCCCCCCGGTTGTTTTGAGGGACGAGAAGTCAAGGCGTTGAGGTGTTGTGCCGCTCTTGTCCATGGTGGAGTCCACGGGGGTTCCTCCGTGGTGTTCAGGCGATGATAATGGACGGCAACAGGTTTCATTGCCGAGTCCACCTGTGACTTAATAAAGCTGGTTAATCTATTAAAGGCCCAAGGGCCGAAGGAGAGGAGTAAGAGAATGCCAACAAAAGGTCCCAACAGGCTTGGGAGCAGGGTAGTAATCCAGGGAGAAGTAGAGAACCAATTTTGATACCAGGATTCTTGTTGTTCTCTCTTTTTTTTCCTTTCTTCCAAACTATGTTTGACTCTATCAAGACTGTCTTGTACTAATCCAGTCTTATCAGCATAGAAGCAACATTCCTCCTTGAGAGCTACACACAGTCCCCCTTCTTTGAGGAAGACCAAATCTAAGCCTCGCCAGTTCTGGAGAACCACTTCTGATAAAGAGGCTAGAGAATCCTTAAGATTTTGCATTCCTTGGCGGAGTTCTTGGATATCTTTATCAACAGCAGCAGTTAATTGTGCGTAATGCTGTTGAGAAGTAACAAGAGAAGCAATGCCTGTTCCGGCCCCAGCGGCACTCAGGCCAAGGATGACAGTAAGTGTAACTGCTGTGAGAGGCTCTCTCTTGGTTTTTGATGAATAGGTTTTTCTCTCCCAAAAGTTTAGAAAGTTATCCGAATTATGTATAAAAAGCCGAGGGAGAATGGCAACAACTACACAAAAATCCCTTTTTGTAAGAAAGACCGAATTAACTACATAGGTAGTTAATCCAAGAGAGCAAGCCAGATAAGTATTATCAGGAGCTTTAGTATAGGTGAAGGAATTATTTACAACAGAGGTTTGATTGCAAACTTGTTATAAAGAAGTGGGGGGAAGCATATTTGGTCCTAGTAAGCAATGTCCTAAGCCTGATACCATGCTAAGAGTGAGGCCTCCAGATGTATCAGCGGCCCATGAAAGGGAATTGGCATCATTAATGGGGTGGGGTTTGCAAAGGAGGCAATACCCTCCTAAAAGGGAGGTGTGGGGGAAAAGCAAATCCAGCACTCTTGGTATTTGGGTAGGCTGGTATTATGTACCACCGGCCGGGTTGCCAACCATATAAAAAGGGAGGTCTGTAGAATGTTCATGGTTCTGTAATTAAGCCC
Source organism: Psammomys obesus (assembly GCF_907164565.1). Lineage (NCBI taxonomy): Eukaryota > Metazoa > Chordata > Mammalia > Rodentia > Muridae > Psammomys > Psammomys obesus. Next base: position 42,077 of record NW_026590046.1, on the reverse strand, counting down.
AATGAGAATCTTTCTCAGGGATTTCCCTGGGAGGGTCAACCAATTTAATTAGCCTTTCAGAAAGCCATCTAGCACTTTGAGCTTTGGAGTCATAGATGCAAGCGTGGCCTTTTCCCCAAGTGAGTACTGGGTCGGGTCCAGACCATTTAAAGGTTAGAGGGTCTTTCCATAAGACCTGAGCATAGGAATCGGCCGTGGTAGGGTGCCAAAACCGATCAGCTGCAGATTTTTTATTATTATCATAGGTTAAAAAATTTAGAACAAATAAAGCATGATTTTAAAAGGTTTTAAAATTACCTTTAAGTGGGTATAATACTCCTCCAGAATGTTGTAATTTATTAAGCATGTTTTTTAAGGTTTGATGTGCTCTTTCTACAATGCCCTGTCCTTGAGGGTTGTATGGGATGCCTGTAAGGTGTTTAATATTAAGCTGAGCACAAAACTGCTTAAAGCTGGAGCTAGTATAACCAGGCCCATTATCTGTTTTAATAATCTTAGGTAATGGCATAAAGGCAGAACAGGCAAGGACATGACTAATAACATTTTCTGTGGCCTCCCCAGTCTGTAATGAGGCACATAAAAATCCACTAAAGGTATCTATGGAAACATGGATATATCTTAACTTGCAAAGGTTGGATAGTGGGTCACATCCATTTGTCATAGCTCTCCGGGGGTGAGACCGCGGGGATTAACCCCCAAATGCGGCTCAGGCAGAAGTGTCAGACAACCTTGACATTGTCTAATGATTTGTCGAGCCTGTTCTCGGGTGATGGAGAACATTTGTCGAAGGGTCTGGGCATTTAAATGATGTAACCGATGAGCCTCTTGTGCCTGAGTTACTGGATCAGTCAAGGCCACGGTGGCAACTGTGCCAGTTACAACAATATTCTGTGTGGCCTGATCAACAAGTTCATTTCCTTTACTTAATGGTCCGGGGAGTCCTGAATGTGCCCGAATATGTCCTATAAAAAAGGGGTCATCTCTTGCTAGTATTAATTGTTGAAGTTTGGCAAAAAGAAGTGAAGCATTTGTAGAAGGGCGAATATAAGGAACGGTCTCAAGAAGAGGAACCGCCATGGCACCATAGGCACTATCGGTATAAAGATTAAATGGTTGATCAGCAAGAACTTTAAAAACCTGAATAACGGCGGCTAATTCAAGTTGTGCTGAGGTAAATTTAGTCTGAGCCTGAAAAATTTTGTTATTAATATTAAAGGCTGCAATCCCAGAAGAGGAGCCATCAGTAAAGGCCAATGCAGCCCCAGGGATGGGGGATGTCTTGGTCCGCTTGGGGAAAACAATGGGCTGTTTATACAAAAATTGGACCAGCTTATCAGCAGGGTAGTGATTGTCTATTTTTCCTTGAAAGGAAATACAATTAACGGTCCACTCACCAGAAAGCTGCAAAAGCCACTGAACTTCAGAGGCAGTATAAGGGGCACAAATAGTGTCAGGATCTTTTCCAAATAATTTAAAGGAATATTCTCGACCAAATCTTAAAATTTGTGCCACTAAAGACAGGTATGTAGGCAAAACTTTAGAAGGGGAGGCAGGTGAATGAACCCAAAATAATGGTCTTTTCTGCCACAAGAGACCGGTAGGGGAAAAGGTTGTAGGGAAAATAAGTAGCCACAAGGGGGAAGCAGGAGAGTAATATTTAATATTTTGATCTTGAATTGCTCTTTCAACAATTCGCAAAGAAAGCTTAGCCTCCTCTTGGAGAGGAGGGTTCGGGTGGTCACCGGAAAGGCCATTTGGACAGGTGGCGTAGAGGCAGAGGAAGTTCTAAAGGGGGGAGTGGCAGGGGGGAGACAAGAAGGGGCACAGGCAGTCTGGAGGTCAGTCCAGCGGGTGGACAGACGAGAGATCTGTTCCTGGAGGCGAATAATGTCTGTGAGGTCTAGGACTTGAGGGGAGAGGCGGAGTTTAGTCTGGGAGAGAGAAGACGAAACTTGAGAGGGTGCAGGCAAAGGAGGAGGAGCTGAGGACAGAGGCGCAGGAGAAACATACAGAGGAGGGGCCGTAGCCGGGGGGGGGGGGGGGGGGGGCGGGCGGGGTTTTGAAAATGGGGGGCCTTGTCCCCCAAAGGAGCTGCGTCACCAGGGTCAAGCGGGTCATCAGAGGTGGCAGAAGGGGGTTTAGACTTGCGTGGAGTAGGTTTTTGGAGAACAGGATTTGTAAGCTGAGGAGAAGAATGGGAAGAGAGGGCGTGTTCAGAAGGCAGGGGAGGGAGGATCTGAGGAGAACAATCCTTAGAATTAGAGGAGGCTTCTAAAAGTGAAAGTGAAGCAGAGGCTTGAGATGGAGGTAGAGAAGCGGCGCAAGAGGCGGAAAAAGAGGCAGAGTGGAGGCAGAATTCAGCAACAGATAAGAGTCTGCGCTTTTTAGGATCATCGTCTGCATTTTCGACGATATCTCTAATTAATCCCCAGTAGGAGAAAACAGTAGGGGAAACGGAAGCTTCTCCTTCAGTTTCCATTCTTTGATTTAATTCTCTTCCAACCTTTTGCCATTTTTTAGGATGAATGGTTGGCCCGTCTATCATAAACCAAGGACAGGCTTCATCAATAAAACAAAAGAAATTTATGAGGTCCTTTTTCTTAACCCTTACTCCTCTCTCTCTGAGGGAAGCCTTGAGATCCCGAATGAAACATGCTTCCTTTGACAATGAATAGCCCATCTTGATAGGACGGAATGATGAGGGAGAACAACACTCACTTACCAGGCCTTACTGTTTCGCGGGTCTAGAAGCGGCGGCCTTCAGGGAGAATAACCGGTCACTGTTCTCGGGAGTCTCCGTCCGGAAGGGATTCGTTCTTCTAGCCCCACATCTGGGCGCCACCTGCTCAGGCCAGCGGAGCTAAGGTTATTCTCGGGGTAAAAGAGAATCCAAACCTGTGAAAAGATGGGCGAGAAAGAGAAACCAGTCCAAGCAAACAGGTGCTTGTCAAGGACTAACTTTACTGAGCAGAATCAGCTTTAAATAGGGTTTAGGATGAGGAAGTAGGGTGGGTGAAAAATTACAGATTCTTCTCGGCCAGGGGCCTGAAACATCTTGTGATAAGCCATGGTTCTGTGAGCACATCTCTGCTGTTGCCAAGCAGTATGTTTTCCGCAGGTAAGGAAACGGGCAAGTTGAGGCAGGTTGGTGAGTTTCTACAGGTGGTCTCTGACATCTCCAAGCAGTATGTTTACTGCAGGTAAGGGCACGGGCATCTCCAAGCAGTATGTTTACTGCAGGTAAGGGAATAGGCAAATTGAGGCAAGTTGGTAAGCTTCCACAGGTGGTCTCTGAAGTTGGCGAGTTCCCTCAGGTGGTCCCTGACAAAAACCAACTACAGAAAGCATATCTCTTTTTTTAAGTAGAAGCCACATTAATTCTTTGCAGAAACAATGAAAAAAGAAGAAATAAAAGAAAAACTCTTCTCTCTGTGTGTGTGATTATTTCCTTTTAAGATGAAAACTGTTACAGATTTAATGGTTGTTTTCATGGCTGCACTCCTTTAACAATTACCCAGACTCTCAGCATCCTGAGCCCATGAGGAGCTACTTGTGAGTGGCTTGTAAAGGCACTCACCTGGCAGTACATTAAAATACCTAACTTTCACAGTTCCTAAATGCCTTTTGAAAGTGCAGAACAATACAAAAATCTAAGACAAAAAAGAAGGCCTACCCAGACTATATTTAAACTATGTATCTTATCATAAGAAATAAAAATCAAAAGTGATTTCTATTCCATAAAGTCACTAGTTCTAATGACAAAATGGAAGCAAATTCTATGTCTGTAAAGACTCCCAAGATGTCACTATAAAACCCAGCCAGGCTGAATTTTTGAAAAGACAAATTTCTAGGGCTGAAAATAAAAGAAAGAAAAAACAAACAAAAAAACCCCACAACAACAAAAACAAAACCCCACAAAATGCATTGCATAAAACCATGTAGTGTTCAACTAAGACACATTTAGAAAGAAATAATTTGTATATTAATTATACATATGTAAGACTCATGTTAACAATCTATACATCTTGTTTGACAAGTGCAGCCTAGACATGAAGAAGTCATCTGTAAAGGAGCCATTGAGGAGAAATGACATTTACAAGCCTATTCATAACCATGGATATCCAGGTAGAGCTGTGCTGCAGCCACTGACCCAGAGAGCTTCCTGTGTTTTCCAACTCAGCAGGAACTGATTTTCACTTCTTCTAACATGCTAATTTATCTCTGGGATGATAAATTCTGATGATAAATTATTCATCTTTAAGATGAACAAGATGAATAACATCAATAAGAAAGATGTTGAAAATTCATCTTTAGCTAGGCATGGTGCTGAACACCTCTAACTCCTGCACTTCTGAGGTATAGTTGAGGAAGGTTGATTGTTTGGGGCCAGCCTCTACTACAGAGAACCTACATCACCAAGGGAAACCCTTTATCTTCATGACAGACAGAAAAAAAGATGGAAGATCCATTTCTTCTTACTTGCTTAGGATCTAAGTGAAACTGGCCTTCTGACAACATGTGTGAATTATCTGCCCATTTCTGAATCTAACTATTGCTGAGGAAAGATTGGCAGGATGTAGTGGCCCGAAGTGAGAATTTGGGAAACAAGAACTCTTAAAAGAGTTCATTGTCTCTTGGAATTACCACTGCCAATTGTTACCTCTGACACACATCCCAGATTGTTTTACCTAATTCTTAAAACCTTTCTCTAAAGCTGGAAATGAGTAACTGCAAGTGCCATACGTTCTCAGTAGCAGAACTGGCACATACATTGTGTGTGTTAATAATAAGTAATAATAAAGCAATAAAAGTTCAAATGGTTAATTTGGGGATTCAGTCTTGGTGTGGTCCCCTGACTCTAGGCATACTATGAATCTGAATGAATTAATGAAACCTTGTGTAAACTTTTGCTTCCATTTGTTTCTAACTACTTAGGGAACAAATACACCATAGTCTGCCCTGAGACTGATTTTTATTATACTGATTGACACCATGGTGCCTTTCATAAATGGCCTGTGCTTTCTTCTTCTTCTTCTTCTTCTTATTATTATTATTATTATTATTATTATTATTATTATTATTATTTTAACTTTTATTAATTACACTTTATTCACTTTGTATCCCCCCATCAACCCCACCCTCCTTCCCTCCTAATCCCACCCTTCCTCCCTCTTCTTCATGAATGCCCCTTCCCAAGTCCACTGATAATGGAGGTCCCCCTCTCCTTCCTTCTGATCTTAGTCTATCAGATCTCATCAGGAGTGGCTCCATTGTCATCTTCTGTGGCCTGGTAATGCTACCCTCAGGGGCAGGTGACCAAAGAGCAGGCCAATCAGTTCATGTCAGAGGCAGTCCCTCTTCCCATTATTATGGAACCCACTTGGACACTGAACTGTCATGGGCTACATCTGTGCAGGGCTTCTAGGTTATCTCCATGCATGGTACTTGTTTGGAGTATGAGTCTCTGGAAAGACCCCTGTGTTCAAATTTTTGATTCTTTTGCTTTCCTTGTGGGGTTCCTGTCCTCTCCAGATCTTACTATTTCCCACTTCTGTCAGAGGGCCTCTGAAAGGCTCTGCCCTACAGACTATCAAAGCAGATGCTGAGACTTGTGGCCAACTGTTGGGAAGAGTGCATGGAACCTTATGAAAGAAGTGGCCTGTGTTTTCTTATGGTAAGGAAAAGTTCTTTCTCAAGCTGTGGAGAATTACTTGTCTGTCAAGCTTTGTTATAGATTATTCAGTGAAAAACATGTTTTAGCCTTTCCCTTGAGGCAGAAATAAGCAGGAGGTTTTGCAAAGTTTCTTTAACTTGACTGTGAGATCTTGGACCATGTCTGAAATACAGTAATGTGGTCTTTAAAAACCAGCTTAAATGTTTCATTAACCCTGTCCTTGGACCAACATCAACTGTGTTTGCTTTGTCTTTAAAAAGGAGCTATGGATTAAACGTGGTGCTTTCAGTACCGACTGGCAGCCCTCCTTAAATTCTACTAAGTTTTCTGTCTTTTTCTTTGACCTGTAAATTCTCAATCCCCACTCATCCACCATATCCAGAATTCACTACAGCAGGTTCTGTCACCTATGTCAGTGAGATCCTGAAGTTTTGGTTAGGCAAGATTGTCCTCTTCATGTGCTCCATCAGTTCGTAGATGGGATAGATGTTGGGGTGGGCCAACTCAAAGCCTTACATCTAAACCTCGGTGGTAGCTGAGTTATTTAGGCCACCAGCTCTGCTATGCCCAAGACACCAGGATTAGTTCTCCTAACATAACCAGATGAGGAGCAGGGCCATTTCTCCTACTGCTCATGCCCTCAGGGCAGTCTCTCCCACACTCTACTGTGCTTTCCAGGAAAAGGACATCTATCCAGCCTGCTACAGGCAGTGAGGAGTAGAAAAGAATCAAGAAATTTTAATGCTAAAAAGCAGTCTAGTTTTAGTAACTATGCTGTTCATAAAATCTCCAGAATTTACTAATATTGAAATTGAAAGTATGTGCCCCTTGACTGACATATGCTTGTTTTTATTACCACCCTCTCTGAAGCCCCAAGAACCACCCATCTAACATTATTTCTCTGTGTTCAACATCTTGATATTTCACACATAAAGAACATGAAATATTTGTCTTTCTCTATCTGACTTATGTAATGGAAGTTTTGATTTCTTTAAAAATTCAGTCCTGTTATGTAAATATGTTTTTATTTTAATCCCAAGTGTGGGATTTTAGTTTGGGCTGTAGTTTGTCCACAGCTGATAACTGTCTCCTGCAGGACATGGTCTTGCCAGCTGGTAATGTTCTGCCTCATGTAGCATGGAGAGGGGTGTGGTCTAGGATATAAATAGGAGAGCATGGAGAGAGAAAGTATGGTCTGTGGTGAATGGAAGTTTGGAGGGACCAGAGACAAACAGTGTGGCAGCTTAGAGACAGATGGGGAGAAACATTTCAGTGCAGCGGCTTGGAGGAGATTGATTGCTGTGTTTGCTCTTGACAGAAAATTGGTACAGCCCAAAAAGAACCCATAGACCCTAAACAAAGGGGTCTGTGCTCCCTCTTCCCAATAACCTTCTCTCTCCTATGTAGGGTTGGGGAGTGGAGTGGGAAGAGAGAGGCTTTAAGTAACCCCAAATAAAATAGAGTTTAAAAACTTACCTCGCTTAGCATCATTTCCACAAGATTCACCCACATTGTCACCAATGACAGATTTCTTTTTTATGGCTGGAAGATAGTCTCTTTTATGTATGATAGTTTAGTAATCTATTCATCTAACAATGGACATTGTAGGCTGTTCCCATGCCTTCACTACTATGAACATTGCTGCAATTTACATGAAGGGCCAAACATTTTTTGAATAATTCATTTTATTTTGGAGAAACAAAATAAAATGAGAAAATGGAAACCCTAAGTCATATGGTGAGCCAACTTTTAATTTTGGACCCTATCTTTAATTCTTCCATTCTCTTGTCCATAATGCCTATACCAATTTACACCAGAAGTGTGTGGAGATTCTTTTTTCACTATATCCTTAACCAACATTATCAGCTCCTGTCTTTTTAAACATCAGAATTATTTACTCATTCATTCATTCCTTAACTTATGATTGTGTATGGATAACTGCATGAGTGTCATGGAATATGCGTGGAAGTCACAAAACAACTGCATGGAGTTAAGTCTCTTATTCCACATGGATCTGAGTCTCCAGGCTTTCACAACAAGCACTTGGCCACTGAGTCATTATTCTGGTTCCCCTGTCTTTTTCATAAAATCATTCAAACAGGTAGTATAATGCCTTACTGTGTCTTTGATTTGCATCTCTCTAGAGAATAGAGATATTGAACACCTTTTCTGGTGCTCATAGGTATTCATATATATTCTTTGAGAAAATTCAAGTCTTTATTCAAGTCCTTTGTCCATTTTTAGATTGGATTATTTGATTTTTGCTACTAAGTTGCATAAGTGCCTTGTATTTATTTTGAAATGTTATCCCCTCATCGGATATATTGTTTGTAAATATTTTCCCTAGCTTCTCAGGTCACCTTTTCATTGTGTTGGTTCTTGCTTTTGCCTATGCAGAAGCTTCTCACTCTGATGCAGTTTTGAATTTTTGCTTGTTGCCTGTGTACTTTAATGTCCTTTTAAAGGTCTTCAGGAACTTTCTGATTGCCAAGGCCAGTGAATACTTCCCATTGTTTCCCTCAATTTCTAAGAGAAAGCATTTGATATCACCAGAAATTGCTCTCTTTGGAATTCGTTCCTCCCTTTTTCATAAAAACACCTTCTGATTCTCCTGATGGGTCTCAATATTTCTGCTGTCTTCTTGGCTTTCTTACCTGCCTACTACCTCCATTGTTTGGTGCTTACATTTCATTACTCCCATATCCTAAACTTTTTTCGCCTGTCTTTCCTTTTCACTTCTTATACAACCACCTTGCCTCAACCTCAATTATCATTCATAATCTAATTTTCTTCTTTTTTGAGACATCATCTTGCTATGTAGGTCTTGTGATGGTCTCAAACTCTATATTTTCCTGCATCAGATTCCCAGATCTGTAATCACAAATAGCTATTTTTTTATTAATTACACTTTATTCACTTTGTATCCCTCCCATGGTTCCCTCCCTCCTCCTGTCCCAATCCCTCCCTTCCTCCAACATCTGCATGCATGCCCCTCTCCAAGTCCACTGATAGGGGAGAATTTCTTTTCCTTCCTTCTGATCCTAGTCAATTAGGTCTCATCAGGAGTGGCTGCATTGTCTTCTTCTGTGGCCTGGTAATGCTGCTTCCCTCTCAGGGAGAGGTAATTAAAGAGCAGGCCAATCAGTTCATGTCAGAGACAGTCCCTGTTCCTATTATAATGGAACCCACTTGGATACTGAACTGCCATGGGGTACATCTGTGCAGGGGTCTTAGGTTATTTCCATGTATAGTCCTTGGTTGGAATATCAGTCTCAGGAAAGACCCCTGTGCTCAGATTTTTTGATTCTGTAGTTCTCCTGTGGAGATCCTGTCCTCTCCAGATCTTACTGTTTCCCACTTTTTCCTAAGATTCCCTGCACTTTGCCCAAAAGTTGTCCATAAGTCTCAGCATCTACATTGATAGTCTGCAGAACAGAGCTTTTCAGAGGTCCTCTGTGTCAGGCTCCTGACTTGTTCCCTCTTTTCTCCTTCTTCTGATGTCCAGCCTCTTTGCCTTTCTGGATAGGAATTGAGCATTTTAGCAAGAGTTCTCCCACTTAATTACTTTCTTTAGGTGTACAGATTTTAGTAGGTTTATCCTATATTATATGTCTATATGAGTGAATATATACCGTGTGCATCTTTCTGCTTCTGGGATACCTCACTCAGGATGATCTTTTCCAGATCCCACTATTTACCTGCAAATTTCATGATTTCCTTGCTTTTTTTTTTTTTTTTTTTTTTTTTTTTTTTTTTTT
>NW_026590046.1:0-32545 GCF_907164565.1 Psammomys obesus | reverse complement strand
TTTTTTTTTTTTTTTTTTTTTTTTTTTTTTTTTTTTTGCTGAGTAATGTTTCATTGTGTAGATATACCACAATTTGTGCATCCATTCCTCCACTGAGGGGCATCTGGGCTGTTTCCAGGTTCTGGCTGTTACAAATAAGGCTGCTACAAACATGTTTGAGCAAATGTCCTTATTGTGTACTTGAGAATCTTTTGGATATATGCCTAGGAGTGGTATAGCTGGATCTTGAGGAAGCGCTATTCCTAGTTGTCTGAGAAAGCTCCAGATTGATTTCCAGAGTGGTTGTACAAGTTTACATTCCCACCAGCAGTGGAGGAGGGTTCCCCTTTCTCCACAAGCTTTCCAGCATGTGTTGTCTCTTGAGTTTTTTATCTTAGCCATTCTGATGGGTGTAAGGTGAAATCTTAGGGTCATTTTGATTAGCATTTCCCTCATGGCTAATGAGGTAGAGCATTTCTTTAAGTGTTTCTCTGCCATTCGATATTCCTCTGCAGAGAATTCTCTATTTAGCTCTGTACCTTATTTTTTAATTGGATTACTTGATTTTTTGCTGTTTAACTTCTTTAGTTCTTTATATATACTGTATATTAGCCCTCTGTCAGATACAGGGTTGGTGAAGATCTTTTCCCAATCTGTAGGCTGTCGTTTTGTTCTGAGGACAGTGTCCTTTACTTTACAGAAGCTTTTCAGTTTTATGAGTTCCCATTTATTGATTGTTGCTCTTAGAGCCTGTGCTGTTGGTGCTCTGTTCAGGAAGTTGTCTCCTGTGCCAATGAGTTCAAGGGTATTCCCCACTTTTTCTTCTAAGTGGTTTAGTGTCTCTGGTTTCATGTTGAGGGCTTTGATCCACTTGGACTTTAGTTTTGTGCAGGGTGATAACTATGGATTTATTTGCATTTTTTCTACATGTAGACTTCCAGTTAGATCACCACCATTTGTTGAAGATGCTGTGTTTTTTTCATTGAATGGATTTGGTATCTTTGTCAAAAATCAAGTGTCCATAAGTGTGTGGATTTATTTCAGGGTCTTCTATTTGATTCCATTGATCCACCAGTCTGTTTCTATGCCAGTACCATGCAGTTTTTAATATTGTTGCTCTCAATAGTACAGCTTGAGATCAGGGATGGAGATACCTCCTGAAGATCTTTTACTGTAGAGAATTGTTTTAGCAATTCTGGGTTTCTTGTTGTTCCATATGAAGTTGAGAATTTTTGTTTCAAGGTCTGTAAAGAATTGTGTTGGTAATTTGATGGGAATTACATTGAATCTGTAGATTGCTTTTGGTAAGATGGTCATTTTTACTATATTAATCCTGCCAAGCCATGAGCATGGAAGATCTTTCTATCCTCTGATATCTTCTTCTAATTCTTTCTTCAGAGACTTGAACTTTTTTTCATACAAGTCTTTGACTTGCTTGGTTAGGGATACACCAAGGTACTTTATGTCCTTTGTGGCTATTGTGAAGGCTGTTGTTTCCTTAATTTCTTTCTCAGCCCTTTTGTCCTTTGTATAGAGGAAGGCTACTGATTTTTTTTTTTTTGAGTTACTTTTGTATCCAGCCACTTTGCTGAAGGTGTTAATCAGCTGTAGGAGTTCCCTCGTAGAGTTTTTGAGGTCACTCGGGTATACTATCATATCATCTGCAAACAGTGATACTTTGACTTATTCCTTTCCAATTTGTATCCACTTGATCTCCTTCAATTGTCTTATTGATCTGGCTAGGACTTCAAGAACAACGTTGAAAAGGTATGGAGAGAGTGAACAGCGTTGCCTTTTCCCTGATTTCAGTGGGGATGATTTAAATTCCATTGAGTTTGATGTTGGCTATAGGCTTGCTGTATATCGCCTTCACTATGTTCAGGTATGTGCCTTGTATCCCTGATCTCTCCAAGACTTTAAACATGAATGGATGTTGGATTTTTCAAATGCCTTTTCAGCATCTAAGGAGATGATCATGTTGTTTTTCTCCTTCAGTTTGTTTATGTGGTGGATCACAGTGATAGATTTCCATATATTGAACCACCCCTGCATGCCTGGGATGAAGCCTACTTGGTCGTAGGGGATGATGTCTTTGATATGTTCTTGGATTCGGTTTGCAAGTATTTTGTTGAGTATTTTTGCATCAATGTTCATAAAGGAGATTGGCCTGAAATTCTCTTTCTTTGTTGGGTCTTTGTGAGGTTTAGGTACCAAGGTGACTGTTGCTTCATAGAATGAGTTTGGTAATGTTCCTTCTGTTTCTATCTTGTGGAATAGTTTGAAGAGTATTGGTGTTAGCTCTTCTTTGAAGGTCTTGTAGAATTAGGCGCTGAAACCATCTGGCCCTGGGCTTTTTTTGCATGGTAGACTTTTGATGACAGCTTCTATTTCCTTAGTGGTTATAGGACTATTTAATTGTTTTACCTGGTCTTGATTCAGTTTTGGCATGTAGAATTGGTCAAGAAAATTGTCCATTTCATTTAGATTTTCAAATTTTGTGTCATATAGACTTTGGAAGTAAGACCCAATTATTGTTTGGATTTCTGCAGTGTCTGTGGTTATGTCCCCCTTTTTGTTTCGGATTTTGTTGATTTGGATAGTTTCTCTCTGCCTTTTAGTTAGTTTGGCTAAGGGTTTGTCTATCTTGTTGATTTTCTCAAAGAACCAGCTCTTGGTTTCATTGATTCTTTGAATTGTTTTATTTGTTTCTAATTGATTGATTTCAGCCCTGAGTTTGATTATTTCTAGCCGTCTCTCTTTGGTGTATCTGCTTCTTTTTTTTTCTAGGGCTTTTAAGTGAGCCATTAAGTTGCTTGCATGAGATGTTTCAAATTTCTTTTTGAAGGCACTTAGTGCTATGAACAATCCTCTTAGCACTGCTTTCATTGTGTCCCATAAGTTTGGGTATGTTGTGCCTTCATTTTCATTGAATTCTATGAAGTCTTTAATTTCTTTCTTTATTTCTTCTCTGACCCAGCTGTCATTTAGAAGCAAGTTGCTCAGCAAACTTGCACACACATGCAATTTTCCATGTGTGTGTAGGCCTTTTGCTATTTTTGTCATTGAGGTCCAGTTTTAGTCCATGGTTATCAGATAGGTTACAAGGGATTCTTTCAATCTTCTTGTATCTGTTTAGGCTTGCTTTGTGACCAACTATATGTTCTATTTTAGGGAAGGTTTCATGTGGTGCTGAGAAAATAAATTCTTTTGAGTTTGGGTGAAAGGTTCTGTAGATGTCTGTGAGGTAGGTCCATTTGATTCATGACCTCTGTCAGAGTTATTGTTTCTTTATTTAATTTCTGTTTTGTTGACCTATCCTTTGTTGAATGTGGGGTGTTGAAGTCTCCCACTATTAATGTGTGGGGGGTCTATGTGTGATTTAAGTTTTATTAAAGTTTCTTTTACAAATGTGGGTGCCCTTGCATTTGGGGCATAGATGGTCAGGATTGTGATATCTTCCCGGTGTATTTTTCCCTTGATGAGTATGAAGTGTCCCTCTCTATTTCTTTTGATTGATTTTGGTTGAAAATCTACTTTATTTGATATTAGAATGTCTACTCCTGCTTGCTTCTTGGGTCCATTTGCTTGGAAAACTGTCTTCCAGCCCTTTACTCTCAGGTAATGTCTATCTTTGTGATTTAAGTGTGTTTCTTGTATGCAATAGATTGTTGGTTCTTGTTTACGGATCCATTCTGTTAGTCTGTGTCTTTTTATTGGAGAATTGAGTCCATTGATATTGAGGGATATTAATGACCAGTTGCTATTAGGTCCTTTGATATTGATGTTGGCCATGGTAGTGTGTTTGTGTGTTTGCCTACTTTTGTTTTCCTGTAGTGAGGTTATTTATTTCCTGTGATTTCTTGAAAGTAGTTAGTTTTCTTGGGTTGTATTTTTCCTTCTAGTATCTTCTGTAATGCTGGACTTGTGTGTAGGTATTTTTGAAATTTGTTTTTGTCATTGAATATCTTGTTTTCTCTGTCTATGACTGAGTGTTTTGCTGGGTACAGTAGCCTAGGCTGACATCTGTGTTCTCTTAGGGTCTGCATGATATCTGTCCAGGCTCTTCTGGCTTTCATAGTTTCTGTTTAGAAGTCAGGTGTGATTCTGTTGGGTTTGCCATTATACGTTACTTGGCCTTTTTCCCTTGCAGCTTTTAGTATTTTTTTTTTGTTGTTGTTCTGTATATTTAGTGTTTTGATTATTATGTGGTGGTAGGATTTTCTTTTCTGGTCTAATTTATTAGCTGTTTTGTAGGCCTCTTGTATTTTTATAGGCCTCTTCATTAAGTTGGGGAAATTTTCTTCAATGATTTTGTTGAAAATATTTTTTGGGCCTTGGAGGAGGGAATATTCTTTATCCTCTAATCCTATTATTCTTAGATTTTGTCTTTTTATGTTGTCTTGGATTTCCTGGATGGTTTGTGTCAGGAATTTTTTAGATTTATTATTTTCTTTGACTGATACATCGATTTCTTCCATTGTATCTTCTATACCTGAGATTCTTTCTTCCAACTCTTGTATTCTGTTGGTTATGCTTACCTCTGTAGTTCCTGTTTTCTTTCCTAGGTTCTCTCTCTCCGTGATTTCCTCTGTTTGTGTTTTCTTTAATTCTTCCAATTCTATCTTCATGTCTTGAACCATCTTGTTGATTTCTTTCACCTGTCTGACTGTATTTTCCTGTTTTTCTTCAATTCCTTCAGCTGTTTGTTTGAAATTTCCTCTGTTTTTTTCATTTCTTTCAGTGATACAAACTTTTTGGCTGCATCTTCCTGTATTTCTTTACAGATGACCATAATCTGTTTTATTATATCTTCACCTAACTCTTTACACATTTTATTTACTTCCTCCATTAACCTCTTCATAAGCATAGATGTAAGGTCATCTTCTTGAATTTCTCTTATGTTAGGATGTCCAGGGCTACTTGCCCCTGGATAACTGGGTTCTGGGGATGCCATGTCGTTTTGCCTTTTGTTGGTTGTGCTTTTTCACTGGCCTCAACCCATCTCTCTGTCTCAGGTGTTTTCTGTTAATTTCTAGTGCCTGCTGGGTCCTGGGGTGGGGAGAATCCACTTTGCGGGGTTCTGAAGTTTCCTCTGTTTTTTGGGTCTGGTCAACTGAATAGAGGTGCTTCTCAGGAATTGTCACAGTTCACTTCAGGTGTATGGACCTGTATGGTAACTCTCATCAGGAGAGGTCCTGGTGATGGCTGCCCTGCTGCTGGGTTTCTTGCTCTGAATTTAGTGAGCAGTAGCTGTTGCTCTTAAGGTGTAATTTTTAGGTGCAGCCCTCTTGAAGAACCAGGCATTCCCACAGTTTTGTCAGTCTAGCTAGGGATAACTGGCTGATCCTTGGTGCAGTATCTGAGGGCTGCTGTAATGGCTTTCTGGCTTTTATAGGTCTGAGATGCAGCTGTGTGCCCCAGTGCTCTGTTGATACTCTATAATGGTGGGTGTGCACAGCGCTCCTGCCTGCAGTAGAAGGCTAGAGCCTAGAGTCTGTATGAATCCAGAGAGTCTATTGGTGCTGGGGGTCCTGAGCGTTAGACCTGATGATACCCCTGCTGTGGGGTTTCCTCATGACAGGGACACCCAGTCTTTGCTTTGGGGATAGCCTTTCTGTCTGTGATGGTGAGTAGAACCTGCAGGCACAGACTTACGTGGTTCCGCCTTTCTGGGGATTGGGTGCCTGGGCATCTGCCTAAACTGGGTAACTTTTCCAGAGACTTTTTCGGGGTCGTGGTATCAGGTGAGTGTTCTGAGATCAAACCAGCCATTCCCCTCCCTGTGGGTTTGCACCCGACAGTTAAACTCAGTCTCTGGTGCCCTGGTGCCCACAGTTCTATCAGGGGCAGCAAATCAGGCACACAGGCAGGACTCTGTGCTCGTGCCTGGGTCCTCAGCTCTGGCTCCTGGATAGCCCCTGGGGTGCCTGCGGAACCCAAGTCTTTTCCAGGGGATGTCTGGGTGACCTAAGTTCGGTCCCAATCGTTTCCTGCACCGTGGGTTTATCTCTCGACTGGAAATTTCAGTCTCTGATATTGTGGTGCCCACAGTTCAGTCTGGGATAGTGACCAGAGCATGTGTGGCTCTGGGCTGGGGACCAAGTGCCTAGAGGAACCTGGATCTCTTCTGAGGTTCAGCTGGGTGAGTTAAAAGCTAATTGAATCCCCCACCGTGGGGTGTCCTCTCACCTGGGAAATACAATCACTTGTGTTTTATGGCCACGAGTTCTGACTGCTGGTCACTGTGCCGATCCTGCTGTGCTGCTGGTCAGAATGAGAGTCCTCCCGGCGCCGCCATCTTGCCCCGCCTACACAACTAGCTATTCTTAAATACACATTTAAACTTCTGCCTTACCCTCCATACCTGTATTTTTGTCCTCTCCATTTGAAAATTCCATTGTGAATTTAGAGTATATAGCATAAAATGTGTTCTTTCACCCCAAAGCAACACTCTTCTGCATTTCTTTCCCACCAGAACTGTTACTATATGTCCCCATTCACTCAAGAAAACCAAATGCTACACTGAGAGATGGCTCTGTGTGTAAGAGCCTTTGTTGAACTGAGCCCAGACCATATTGCCCATGTTTAAAAAGCACACAGAAACTTGCAATCTCAGTGCTAAGAGACATAGAGACATGAAGATTGCTAGAGTTTTCTGAACAACAACCTAGCTTCAGTGAGAAAGTTTGTGTTGGTAGCATGAGACAGAAAGCAATAGAGAAGGACACTCAGTGTCTTGCTTTGGCCTCTGACGTGCACAGGGACAGACCTGCACACACTCCCATATGCATACACCACACTCACGTGCATACATTTACACAAAACCTCAATCTTCATTGCCCCTCTCCTCATCAGCTTTCATCAATATCCATTCACTTTATTAATTCTATTGTTAAAACACTTCAAACCATTTCCTTTTCACCATCTCCACAGGCATTTCTTCCTCAAATATTGTAACATCAACCTTTATATCCACCAATTGTATCCACCAATTGGTATTTTTAAAATAAAAATATAATCCTGTCACTTACCTAGTAAAATCATTGAGAGATTACATTCTCCCACCTTGATGGAAGCATAGTGAAATCCTAGAAAAGAGCACTGGTAATTTACCTTTAAAAAGTAAGCCAGGCATGGACGCCCACACCTGTAATCCCAGCACTTGAAGAGCAGAGGTAGAAGAATTGCGGCAAGTGTGATTCCTATCTATTCTACATAAAGAGCTGAGGCTAGCCAACGTTACAGAGTAAGTGACTGTAGCAATAACAGAAGCTCATTTCTACAGCAGCCTTGTACTCACAATTATTCTGATATGCTTTTTCTTTCTTTTTTTCTTTTTATTTGGTTTGTGGAGACAGGGTTTCTTTGTGTAGCCTTGGCTATCCTGGACTCAGGCTGTCCTGGAATTCACTGCCATCTGCCTGCCTCTGCCTCCCTGAGTGCTGGATTAAAAGTGTGCCCAGTTCTGATATGCTTTCTTAGGTGGAAAATAAAACTATGGAACTAGTACACTGAGAATCATACGAACCTGTGACTGACGCCAGATACTGGATGTAAATACCATTCACCATGTATCATGCAGAATATCATCTGGAAACTACTGACTCAGGTCTCTGTGACTTCCAGATTCCAAGATCTTGTTGTGACCAGCATCCAGGGGTATTAGGGTTGTCTGAATTATGATTAACTCAATTGATATAGCACCAAATTAGGACTATGATGTTCATTTAATAACTGTCATAAAAATAAAACTGTCAAACAAAATTAGGATATGAACATTATTATATTTTGAAGTATACCTTTGTTTCTGTTATTTAGGTAGATAGGAATCCCACATTGCTTTGTAAGCCAGAAGAACATGTTTTTCATTTATTGCTGTCACAATAAGGATGTTTTTTTTTTAATGGCCCTGAAAATGACAATCACTTTTATCCGCATATACAGAAGAGATAATTTTGACTTGCGATCTAGAAATGCTTAAATTTTTATCTCTAGCAAGGAAAATCCACCCTTGAAGCAATGCAAGAATAAGAATTACTCACATTTGCTTCTCAGACTCGTGTGCACATACATGTATGTTGTGTGAGGATGTGCATGTGTGTTTGCATGTGTATGTGTTTCAACAGAACAATTTCTCCTGGAGTTGTACTTTTTTCAATCTGGTTATAGTCTTTTTCTATCAGCTCAGAGACTTCCTTATATTTAATGTTATTTCTCTTGTCTGCTTTCAACCGTTATTCATTGCCACTTGGGCTTCACTAATATACAGGTGGCTCATGTCACAGGATAACAACTTCTTAATAGTTTCATTTGTTTGTTTGTTTAAAACAGGATATTGTTATGTAGCAAGCCCAGGCTAGCCTTGTACTGATTTCTAACTTCCTGACCTTACTATAGACTGGTAATGATGACAGAGAGAGAAAGAGAGAGAGAGAGAGAGAGAGAGAGAGAGAGAGAGAGAGAGAGAGATTGATTCCTGGGAGACTTCAGAATTTTCTGAGAAAGGAACTATGAACTTCATCAATGTGACTTTTAAGTTGATTCTTGAAGGGTGCTTCCATGCCTAACAAGGGGCAATCTCACCACAGAACATGGACCTGGATGGTGCAGTTATGCCACCATTCCCATGTTAAATAGCTGTGTAGAGGGATTGATAGACTACAAATATTCTTGTAATGGCCATACATTAGGTAGCTGTGATCTGAGGCTCAGTAAATCACAGACTAGGTATGCAGGAATTGATCTCAGACCAATTGGATTCCAATCATGAGACTTGGCAAAACTGCCTCTAACTCACTTTGCAGACACCATGTTTACACTACAGAAAACTGGCCACACTTCTTCATTTCATTGAATTTCACTTCTGAATTTGAGACTTGCCCCTCTCCTTAAAAGATTTATAATTGAGGGGGCCAAGATGGCGGCGCCGAGAGAACACTGTGTCTGAGAAGCAGGACAAAACTCTCCATGCAGCGACCAGGAGACTGAACTCTGGGCCCTAAAACTACAACGATAGAGTTTCCCAGGTGAGGGGAGGCTCCCAAGGTGTGGGAATCTATCCGGTCCACTCTCTGGCGGCCCAGCCAGAACCCAGAAGAGATCCCGGGTAACACGGGCTTTTGTTTTCCAGGCTGGAGCCACACGCCTGTGTGTCACGATCGATCACTTTCCCAGGCTTATTGGTGGGCACAAGGGTGCCAGAGACTGAGAGTCACAGTCGTAAAAAAAACCCCACAGGGAAGGTAAGTTGCGAGACTGATCACAGGTCACCCAGTCTTTCCCTGGAAGGTCTCACTGACCACAGGTACCCGCCGCCATCACAACTGAGTTCCCACCGCACGCGGAGAGGAGCTGCATGCCCAGCTCAAAATACATACTCCCTCTTCAGAGGAGGCAGGAGGCATCTAGCAGAATCTGCCACAGACCACATTGTCTGTACCCCAACCCGAGATCAGGGCTGAGAAAACCCAGTACTCTCAGGCACTCCCCCAAACGCTGCCATAACCCTGCCACGGCAGAGCTGAAGGATAAAGAGGCCCACAGTGGCTTCACAGTGCCCTGACCCCAGTGCTGCCGGCTGCTCCTGGCAAACAAACTTCAGCTCAGATCTAGGACTGTGTTCTTTCAACATGTCCTGAGACTCTCCTGGGTCCCGCACAATAAGGTCTAGCACCAAGTTCTATCACCAGGGGCCCCCCGACCCCTGGCAGAGAAACCCTGGCTCAGGATCAGACTGAGAAGTTTCAACCCCTTCTGGCACCCCCCTGAGAGCACCGCCATGAGCATGCCCTAGTGGAGGGGAAGGTCAGAGGGGAAGGACAGAGAGGCAGCCTGTCCTCTCCAGCTCACCCAGCGGCCCCTGGCAGAGAAACCCAAGCTCTGGATCTGAGGACACTCAACCATACCTGGTACTCTCTGGGGATCAGCAAACATAGGTTCTACCGCGAGGCTGCTTCTGGCAGAGAGATCTGGGCCCGGGATCTAGGATTGAGAACACTCAACCTAACTCTTTCCAGCGCTACCCCGGGACCAGTCAACATAACCCCTCCTGGCAGAGGGAAAGGACACAGAGGCAGCACACAGGAAAGGTGGACACCGAGTCCTGCAGCCACAGTGTCACAGAGCTGACTGTTAGCCTACCCGTGCACTTCCGCAGCAGGACCAAAACAGAGAGTAGTGAGCAAGGGGAACCCCTTTGCATTCCAACTGGTCCTGCAAGACAGTGAGTGAGCCTTCTAGGGACAGATTGCCCCAGACCCAGGGCCTCTCCACAGAATCAACCAGATGAGATCCCTGCCACCCACAACCCTAGTGTGGGCACCATAGTGAATCTTGGGATAGCGACCCCAACGTTGAAGCCTCTGCCTTGTGGGTCCACCAGTGTAACTCAGGCAAACAATCCCTGGATCTCAGACAGAACTGCATAATAGTGGCCTGAAGGCCACTGCAATAGTCAGAGAATCCACACATGCACACGGCGCCCTCTAAAAGTGTATGCGAATAGCTCCAGTGTCACATTCCTTACTTAGGCAAAACTGAAACCAAAAAGCACACTCCCAAACCAGTGAACCTCTCTCATCTTCCTGAAAAAGCAGTCCAGAAAACAGAAAGAGACTATCATAGCCTGACTTACAAACTCGAGGAGCAAACAGTGAGGGTTATAAATAACCAGATGGCTAGGGACAGACGTAAGAACACACCCAACAAAAAACAGGACAGAATGACCTCACCAGCAACCCCACAAAACAATAGACACTTCAATTCACTAGATACACAAACGACCTCAAAACTATGTTCCTCCAGCTATTAGAGACCATTAAAGATGAAATGAACAAAGCCCTCAGAGAAATAGCCAAAGAAATCGAGACGAACAAAGAGGAAATAAATAAAGCTCTCAGAGAAAAGACCACGAAAATTGAGGCAAACAAAGAGGAAATAAACAAAGCTCTCAAAGAAATGTCTACACAAATGAAAGCAAATAAAGAAGAAATAAACAAAGCTCTCATAGAAATGCAGGCAAATACAGCCAAAGAAGTAGAGGCACAATTAGTAATATATAGAGAGGAAACGGACAAAAAAATAGAAGCCCTCATTGAAAAGCAGGACTCCACATTCAAACAGATGAAGGAAATGGTGCAAGACATGAAAACAGAATTAGAATCAATAAAGAAAACACAAATAGAGAAAAACCTGGAACTGGAGAACATAGAGAAAAGATCAGGAATTACAAAGGTAAGCATTACCAACAGAATACAAGAGATTGAAGAAAGGATCTCAGGAGCCAAAGATACACTTGCGGAAATTGACACGTCTCTCAAAGAAAAAATAAAATCAGAAAAGTTCCAAACACAAAACATCCAAGAAATCAAGGACAACATGAAAAGAAAAAATCTCAGAATAATCGGAGTAGAAGAAAAAGAAGACATCAGGCTCAAAGGTCCGGAAAATATTTTCAAGAAAATTATAGAAGAAAACTTTCCCAACTTAAAGAAGGAGATATCCATAAACATACAAGAGGCCTACAAAACACCAAATAGACTAGACCAGAAAAGAAATTCTTCACATCACATCATAGTCAAAACACTGAACCTACAGAACAAAGAAAAAATTCTAAAATCAGCAAGGGAAAAAGGCCAAGTAACATATGAAGGTAGACCTATCAGAATCACACCATATTTCTCAACAGAAAATATGAAAGCCAGAAGGGTCTGGACAGAAATCATACAGTCCTTAAGGGACCACAGATTCTACTATAGTAGAATATATATATAGTAGAATATAATATAGTAGAATAGTAGTCTAACCCAGACTACTATACCCAACAAAACTTTCAATCAACATAGACGGACAATTCAAATATTCCATGACAAAACTAAATTTAAACAATATCTACATAGTAACCCAGCTCTACAGAAGTTACTAGAAGGGAAACCAAAGAAAACAACTACATTTAAGGAAACAGTAAAAAGATAACTACACAACAAAAAAAATCAAAAAAATACAAGCAATGAAACTCAGTGACACCACCAATTCCACATCAAAAGTAACAATTGTTGGTCACTAGTATCTATCAACATTAACGGAATCAACTCCCCAATAAAAAGACACAGACTAACAATGGTTTCGGAAACAGGATCCAACATTCTGTTGCATCCAAGAAACACACCTATGCAACAAAGATAAACACTACCTCAGAGTAAAGGGCTGGAAAAAATGTTTTCAAGCAAATGGTTCCAGTAAACAAGCTGGAGTAGCCATCCTAATATCTAATAAAATAGACTTTCAACCCAAGTTAGTCAAAAAAGATAAGGAGGGCCACTATATTCTCATCAAAGGAAAAATCCACCAAGAGGACATCACAATTTTGAATATCTATGCCCCAAATAGAAGAGCACCTACATTCATAAATGAAACAATATTAAAGCTTAAATCACACATTGATCCTAATACCTTAATAGTGGGAGACTTCAACACTCCACTCTCACCAAGGGACAGATCAACTAGACAGAAAACAAATAGGGAAAAAAAAAAACACTTACAGAGTCCCTAAATCAAATAGACCTAATAGACGTCTACAGATCTTTTCATCCAAACTCAAAAGAGTATAACTTCTTTTCAGCACCACATGGAACGTTCTCCAAAATAGACCATATAGTTGGTCATAAAGAAAGCCTGAACAGATACAAAAAGATTGAAATAATACCTTGTATTCTATCTGACCACCATGGACTAAAGCTGGACCTCAAAAACAACAGAAATAACAAAACCCGACACGCACATGGAAACTGAACAACTTGTTCCTCAATGACAGCTGGAGTAAGGAAGAAATAAAGAAAGAAATTAAAGACTTCCTAGAATTCAATGAAAATGAAGGCACAACATACCCAAATTTATGGGACACATTGAAAGCAGTGCTCAGAAGAAAATTTATAGTACTAAGTGCCTGCAGGAAGAAATTCTTAACATCACATACAAACAACTTAATGGCCCAACTGAAAACCCTAGGAAAAAAAAGAAGCAGATACACCCAAAAGGAGCAGACAGCTGGAAATAATCAAACTCAGGACTGAAATCAATCAATTAGAAACAAATGAAACTATTCAAAGAATCAATGAAACAAAAAGCTGGTTCTTTGAGAAAATCAACAAGATAGACAAACCCTTAGTCAAACTAACTAAAAAGCAGAGAGAATCTATCCAAATCAACAAAATCAGAGATGAAAAGGGTGACATAACTACAGACACTGAGGAAATTCAAACAATCATTAGGTCATACTACAAAAGTCTATATGTCACAAAATTTGAAAACCTAAATGAAATGGACAATTTTCTTGATAGATTCCATCTTCCAACATTAAGTCAAGATCAGGTAGAAAGCCTGAATAGCCCTATATCCCCCAAGGAAATTGCAGCAGTCATTAACAGTCTCCCCTCCAAAAGAGCCCTGGGCCAGATGGTTTCAGTGAGGAAATCTACCAGACCTTCAAAGAAGTGCTAGCACCAATTCTCCTCAAACTATTCCACAAAATAGAAACAGAAGGTACATTACCAAACTCATTCTATGAAGCAACAGTCACCCTGATACCTAAACCACACAAAGACCCAACAAAAAAGGAGAACTTCAGACCTATCGCTCTTATGAACATTGACGCAAAAATACTCAATAAAATACTTGCAAACCGAATCCAAGAACACATCAAAGATATCATCCACCATGACCAAGTAGGCTTCTACCCAGGAATGCAAGGGTGGTTCAAAATATGAAAATCCATCAATGTAATCCACCACATAAACAAACTGAAGGAGAAAAGCCACATGATCATCTCCTTAGATGCTGAAAAAGCAGTTGACAAAGTCCAACACCCATTCATGTTTAAAGTCTTGGAGAGATAAGGGATACAAGGCACATATCTAAACATAGTAAGGACAATATACAGCAAGCCTATAGCCAACATCAAACTCAATGGAGAGAAACTTAAATCAATCCCACTACAATCAAGGACAAGGCAAGGCTGCCAACTCTCTCCATACCTCTTCAACATAGTACTTGAAATCCTAACCAGAGCAATAAGACAACTAAAGGAGATCAAGGGGATACAAATCGGAAAGGAAGAGGTCAAAGTGTCACTATTCGCAGATGATATGATAGTATAAATGAGGGATCCCAAAAATTCAACCAGAGAACTCCTTCAGCTGATAAACACCTTCAGCAAAGTGGCAGGATACAAAATCAACTCAAAAAAATCAGAAGCCCTCCTGTATACCAAAGACAAAAGGGCTGAAAAAGAAATTAGGGAAATCTCACCCTTCACGATATCCACTAATAACATAAAGTACCTTGGGGTGACACAAACCAAGCAAGTGAAAGACCTTTTTGAGAAAAACTTCAAGTCTCTGAAGAAAGAAATTGAAGAAGGTATCAGAAGATGGAAAGATCTCCCGTACTCATGGATTGGTAGGATTAACATTGTGAAAATGGACATCCTGCCAAAAGGAATCTACAGGTTCAACGCAATTCCCATCACAATACCAACTCAATTCTTACAGACCTTGAAAAAAAAGATTCTCAGCTTCATATAGAGAAACAAAAAACCCAGAATCTCCAAAATGTTGCTGTACAACAACAGATAATCTGGAGGTATCTCCATCCCCAATCTCAAGCTG
Source organism: Psammomys obesus (assembly GCF_907164565.1). NCBI lineage: Eukaryota > Metazoa > Chordata > Mammalia > Rodentia > Muridae > Psammomys > Psammomys obesus. Next base: position 17,903 of record NW_026590046.1, on the reverse strand, counting down.
TACTACACAGCAATAGTAATAAAACCTGCATGGTATTGGCATAAAAACAGAAAGGAAGATCAATGGAACCGAATAGAAGACCCAGATATAAACCCACACACCTATGAATACTCGATTTTTGACAAAGAAGCCAAAACCATTTAATGGAAAAAAAGACAGCATCTTCAACAAATGGTGCTGGTCCAACTGGATGTCTACATGCAGAAAATGAAAATAGATCCATATTTATCACCCTGCACAAAACTAAAGTCCAAGTGCATCAAAGACCTCAACATAAAACCAGATACTGTAAATCTGTTAGAAGAAAAAAGTGGGGAACAGCCTAGAACTCACTGGCACAGGAGACAATTTCCTGAACAGAACACCAACAGCACAGGCTTTAAGAGCAACAATCAATAAATGGGACCTCAGGAAACTGAAAAGCTTCTGTAAAGTAAAGGACACTGTCCTCAGAACAAAACGACAGCCTACAGATTAGGAAAGAATCTTCACTAACCCTTTATGTGACAGAGGACTAATATCCAGTATATAGAAAGAAGTAAAGAAGCTGAAAAGCAACAAACCAATTAATCCAATTAAAAAATGAGGAACAGAGATTAACAGAGAATTCTCAACAGAGGAATATCGAATGGCAGAGAAACACTTAAAGGATGCTCAACCTCATTAGCCATCAGGGAAATGCAAATCAAAACGACCCTGAGATTTCACCTCACACTCATCAGAATGGCCAAGATGAAAAACTCAAGTGACAACACATGCTGGAGAGGTTGTGGAGAAAGGGGAACCCTCCTCCACTGCTGGTGGGAATGTAAACTGGTACAACCACTTTGGAAATCTATCTTGCACTTTCTCAGAAAATTAGGACTAGTGCTTCCTCAAGACCCAGCTATACCACTGCTAGGTATATACCCAAAGTTTGCTCAAGTACACAAAAGGGATACTTGCTCAACCATGTTTATAGCACCTTTATTTGTAATATCCAGAAGCTGGAAACAACCCAGATGTCCATCAATGGAATGGATACAGAAATTGTGGTATTTTTACACAATGGAATGCTACTCAGCAATCAAAAAAGAGGAAATCATCAAATTTGCAGGCAAATGGTGGAATCTAGAAAAGATCATTCTGAGTGAAATATCCCAGAAGGAAAAAGACAAACACGGTATATACTCACTTATATAGACCTATAAGATATGATAAACATAATGAAATCTATACACCTAAAAAAGATAATCAAGAGAGCGGACATGGGGTAAGATGATTAATCCTCCTTTAGAAAGACGGATGGGATGGGCATTGAACGTATAATAGGTGTCTACTAAAGACATCTGAAAGACTCTAACTAGCAGTGTTTTCAAAGCAGATACAAAGACTCATGACCAAACCTTCGGCAGATTACAGGGAATCATATGAAAGCAGGGGAGTTAGTATGATGGGGAAAGAATAGGAGCTCCACACAGTCCAAATATATCTGGGCACAGGGTCTTTTCTGAGACTGACATTCAACCAAGGATCATGTATGGATATAACCTAGAACCTCTGTTCGGATGTAGCCTGTGGTAGCTCAGTAACCAATTGGTTTCCCATAGTGAGGGGAATAAGGACTATTTCTAACAGGAACTCAATGGCTGACTCTTTGACCTCCCCACCCCCCAAGGGAGGAGCAGTCCTGTTAGGCCACAGAGGAGGGCTATGCAGCCAGTCCTGCAGATACTTGATAAAACAGGATTGGATGAAAGGGGAGGAGGTCCCCCCTATCAGTGGACTTGGAAAGGCGCAGGGTGGAGATGAGGGAAGGAGGTTGGGATTGGGAGGGAATGAGGGAGCGGGATACAGAATTAATAAAATGTAACTGATAAGAAAAAATAAAAAAGATTTATAATTATTTTCACACAATAATTATAAAAACTCATATCAAAATCTGACCAAAGTCGATGTATACACTTTATGACCATTATTAGTGAATTAATGTTTAGTATAACAATTGTGCTTTCTGCTTTCTAGCTTTTCCTAAATACAAGGTTAATTAGTACACACATGCAATCACACTACAGAAATGTATATGATATTTTTATTGCATGTGGTTTTATGTTGTTTTAGTTATTACTTTCCCATATTTTTGTATGTGTATGTATGTGTAAGTGGGTATGATATGTGTGCATATATGTGTGTTTTGTTATGTGCATGCCATAGCACTTCTGAAGAGGGGATGCCAATCACAGGTGTTTGTCCTTATCTTATTTGTATTGAAACAAAGTTCCTGTTTTGTTCGCTGGTGCACATTCCAGACTAAGTGGCCTTTGATCTTCCAGAGATTCTGCTGTTCCCACGTGCCATCTCACCCAGGAGCACTGGCATTGTGACAAGCATTACTATGCCTGTCTTTTATGTGGGTTCTGGTGATTAAGACTCATATCCATGTGCTTATATAGTAAGTTTTTACTCTATGAGCCTTCTCCTGTTAGTATTTTGGAACACAGCCTGCTCCTGGGTTACCTAGCAACTTATGATGTCATCATGTGTCGCTGGCCAGCTGGCCCCACCTGGAAGGCGTGGTTACCTTGCCCCTTACAGGGCCAACCTCCACACGTGGTAGTTCTCTCTCTCTCTCTCTCTCTCTCTCTCTCTCTCTCTCTCTCTCTCTCCCCTCTCTCTCTCAGGGAGCCCCCCTTTCTCTTTCTTTCTCTCTCCCCACCATGCCCTGTTTCCCACTCCTTCCATACCCACTTAATAAACCTCTGGTGTAGAAGATCTGTTGCCCAGCCTCATGTTTCTTTTAATAACATCTTCCCATTCTAATTTCTTACAATGTTTGATCCTTCTTTCTTCCATTCCTTTGTCAAATACTAAATATATTTGCTCATTGTTTGATAAAAAAAAAAATGAATCACACTCCATACTGTTCTCTGCTATTTGCTGTTCTTACTTATGAATAAACTTCCAAGTCAGTAGATTTAGAACTAATCCATTAAACACATTCTGGACAAATATGATCATATCACTGTTAAGTAAACTTTTATTTACTGAAGAACATTTAGCACTTTTCTGTTCTTGCCAACAACGTTGCAATAAACATTCTTAAATGTAAATACCATGTCTATAAGTCAAGTCAAAGATAAGAGTAATTAAAATTTTTCTCCAAAGGCCACATCCTTTATTACCACAGGCTTATCATAGTATCTGTGGAGATATTCTGAGAATCTATACAACATAATGGGTGAGCCCTGAAACCACCTGTTATCATCCTAGATCTTCTACTATGACCTATGTAACCCCACACTCATTAAGTGACTGTATGTATAAAAATACATGTAATGATATAATGATTATAAATACGATATGTTTCATATGATAGTGCCTGGCACAGAGTAAATACTCAGGCTCAGCTACAATCATGGTTATTGCCACAGGGGTATTCTTACGATCATTCCATTATATTACTCTAGTATTTGTTTTGCATAAAGATATGGCAGAAGATGGCCCCTACCTAGTTCACTTTGAAACACAACTTTCTATTAAAGAAAGCTTAAGAATTGCCAGTTGTCCCCACAATGATACATCATTTAATGTCTTTCACCCTTGTGTTCTACAAGTGTTTCTAAACTCTGCTTATGACATTTTTGTTTGACAAAATTGACATTTTTCTTATGACATTTTGGTTTAATGGGTGCAAAGGAAAAGAGCAGGCTTCCTAAACAGTCCACAATAGCAGTAGCTCATATGCAATTTGGGTACAGAATCACTGTTAAGGTTTCACAATAATCACCAGGAACAACGCCTCAGTTCTCAGTCCCTTTTTTATTTGAGAGGATGACAGTAGCTTTGTATGAAAGGAATCAAGCTCCAAAGAAAAACCATTTTTGTTTTGTTTTGTTTTTACAAAGGATGGAATGTAAACATTACACTTTATTGAGCCACTGATTCAAGAGTGGGGCATGTTGCATCTTTCCATTTTTTATGTTGAAGCAGGCAGTGAACATTCCAAGCACATATTTACAGTCAGCTCTAGTTTAATGTGAACCCAAACACACTGAGATCAAATATTTGAAACTTCTTCTATAGATTACTTTTCAGATTAAGAGAGAAAAGTGATGGTTATCAAACTTACAAACGGGAGACTTTTCAAAAGCAACTTTTAGGGAACATGGAATCTGCTCACACATTTGATTCGAAATAACCCATCTGGCATTTGTCAAGCAAGCTGCTTATATGAAAGCAGCTAAGGCATTGATGAGAAGGATGCTGTGGAATCAACAAGTTTTAATGAAATTACTTATAGAGGCAAAAATAATTCAAAGACGGCTACATTTCCAAAACCCTTCCCCAGCATGGGTCACAACTTCCAAAAACTGAAACCCTGGAGCTCTCCACTCAGTTTTCTCTGTGGGTGTGAGAGTGTCTCTTCCAGGCAACTCAGATGTGCTGAGACTCTTTGGCGCAGCTGGTCTCTGTCTGCCAGGCAGATTGGCTGATCTAAGAGTTTTCCTTGTGGACTGGCTTGGCCAAGAATATCTTAGCAGTCATTACTGCTTATATAAGCTTGGGAAGGAAGGGGAGGGTGGTACACCTGGCCAATTTCAGGGACTTCCTGAAGCTTCTGAGTTGTTTTCTCTCTAAGTTTTAATCAGTCTATTTTGGAAACTCCTGAGTGTTAATGAGCTTCCCTACAAGAAGGAATGTTTTATTTCTGAGGAAATTGCCACACAACAGGAGCAGAGAGAGAAATATGGCAAGATTGGCACACTCTAGCCAAAGTTCCATTAGAAAAGAAAATGTTCAGACAGTGTTATACCATGCATTAGGTCTCTGTCCGTATTCATTGAGAGAAAATTCCATTTAATCTATCTTAAATGAATAAAGAAATATTAACTCATAGATTGAAAAATATAGCTCTGTTGTCTTCAAGTGAGCATTGATGGAAGGGATTAAATAGTATCATTGGGAATCCAAATCCCTTCTTTTGGGTCAGGTCTCCTAAGGATAAGCTTCACTACCACAGTCTCTGTGATGGGAAGATGGCTTACTAAAGCTCTAGTCTGTGTCCTCCCACATTCATTTCTAGCAGAAAATTCAGCTTCTCTTCCATAATAATATGACATAATTCTTATATATGCTTCTTGTCTGTGTCTCACAGTGACCTGAATTTAATTGCAAGCTTATTCTTAAACTTACAACAGTGACCAGAAGGATGCCGAACTCCAACTGGTCAAGACTGAGTGACAGAGGTAAAGCCATTGAATGGGCTGAGACTGAGAAAAATGGGCACTAACTCAGGGAAGGGAAAATGGATTCAAAGCATACAAGCAACAACAACAACAAAAAATTATTACCAAATACCGGGGAGGGAGAGAATTAAGTTTACAGGTAACAGAAAAATAACAATGTTATAAAGGTATAGTACTTTAAAAAATGTGACCCAGACGAATCAAAATCAAAAGAAAAACAACAAAATAAAAAATAAATAAATAAACGTACCTACAGCATTGATAGAAGTCAACAATTCACACAAAAATCAGTGAGAAAAATATTGGAAATGGAAACATAGGAAAAGGGCACTAATAGAATAGGTCAAAAATTTTAATGAAAAAATGTTGGTTGTTATTAACAGTGAAAGCTAAACCTCTGTTGATTTTTTTCTTACTAAATAAGATGACTGTATAATATACTGGCAATGTCACATCCTTGGTTGAAGCATAAAATGGGAAGAAACTTTCTGTCAAATTGTCTTGTAATAGTCACCATGTCATATGCATATCATTTTATCACTCCATGAACTGCAAGCCAAGGAAGGTAGTATACATGTAGAAAAGGCTTTCTAATCAAGACATTATAACAATGTAAGCGAAAACTATTAGAAACTATTAGAAATATCTACGCCATCTAAATGAAGAAATAAAACAACTTTACACATACACGATATACAATATACATTCAATATGCATGAATCATCCATTAACATCTCCATTAGCGTACAGCATAAAAATTTGAGGAATTGTTTCCATATTATTCTTTTACTTAAAAAGGCAAAATATTATATATATATATTTCAAAGTGTAGGTAATCTAAACTATTAAATAATACAGTAAAAGATTCAAGAGAAGTATGTCAAATGCACTAGCTAGGAAACCCTTTCTGTACCTTTGAAGTTGTTGTTCTTCTTTGCCAAAAGCACTGCTATACAGTAAGGGTGAAATGAACTCTGCTTCAAAACAAGAGACAACAACCAAGTTTGACTGACCCCAAATGCCTCCCATTTCACACTGACAAAGAGTCTCTGAGCCCTAGAAACAGTGTGTACATATCTCTTTGAAGCACCAGCCCTGGAGATAAGCTTCCAGTTGACTTGTGGGCCTGAGCATTTGCTAGCAATGCCAGATAAGGAATTCTAAACACAAAATGAAACTGCAGAGTTACTGGGTGCTCCGCATAAGGAAAGCCTCATCCATTTACCTTTGTTTCCTTTGGTCAGTGGTCCTGAATGAAAGTGAGATTACACTGTAGCTTTTGCACTCTATCTAGGATGACAGACTCCTGCACTTAAGAGGAATGGAGGAGCAATGTCAGGCTGGAGAGAGAGGAGAAAAAAAAAAGGACAGCCAGTGGTGAGGAGTGAAGATAAGAGCTCCAAACAGAATCCCTTATTCTGCTTAGCAATTTCCAAGGCCTAAGGAGTAAATCCTAGAGACTTAATGAATCAAATGTGAATTAGAAATCTCTGGCCTGACCTATTGCAAGCTCTTAGGTCCCCTGTGGATTTTACACCCTTTCCTTATTCTTACATTTGCTAATTGTTTTTTTTTTTTTTTTTAGTGCATAGGAGAAGACCTACTCAACTCTTCACAGGTTTTGCTAATAGAATCATACAAAGGGCAAACAAGCTGACCATTCAGCTCACACCATGAACTGATATGATATTAGGGGCATGTTCAACTACCAAAGAAGACTTTTTGGAGGAAGCTAGCTGTAAACCATAACATTAGAAGTGTTATCTTGGTGATGAAGGACGTCTTGGAATGGAGGAAAAGTCCCTTAGGCTGAGAAATAGACTAAGGCATGACTGAAAGTTGCAAAGCATTTTAGAAAGTTGCTCAAGTATGAAATGAAAGAAAGAAAGTGAGTCTATACCATGTCTATCTTTCTGTTTCTGAGTTAGGTCACTCAAGATGCACTTTCCTAGTTCCATCCATTTGCCTGCAAATTTCATGATTTCCTTGTTTTTAATTGCTGAGTAATATTCCATTGTGTAAATGTACCACAATTTCTCTATCCATTCCTCAACTGAAGGACATCTGGGTTGTTTCCAGATTCTGGCTATGACAAATAAAGCTTCTATGAACATAGTTGAGCAAATGTCTTTATTGAATGGTAGGGCATTTTTAAGGGATATTCCTAGGAGTGGTATAGCTGTATCTTCAGGTAGTGCTATTCCCAATTTTCTGGGAAAGCACCAGATTGATTTCCGAAGAGGTTGTACAAGTTTGTACTCCCACCCGCAAAGGACAAGGGTTCTCCTTTCTCCATATCCTCTGCAGCATGTATTGTCACTTGAGTTTTTGACCTTAGCCATTCTGATTGGTGTAAGATGGGAAATCAGAGTTGTTTTAATTTGCATTTCTTTAAGTGTTTCTCTGCCATTAAATATTCCCCTGTTGAGAATTCTCTGCTTACCTCTGTGCCCACTTTTAATTTGGATTAAGTTTCTTGGTGTTTAATTTCTTGAGTTATTTATATATATGGTTAATTTCTTGAGTTCTTCATATATTCTGGATATTAGCCCTTTGTCAGATGTAGGGTTGGTGAAGATCTTTTCCCAGTCTGTAGGCTATAGTTTTATTTTGATGACAGTGTCCTTTTGCTTTACAGAAATTTTTTAGTTTCAAGAGGTCCCATTAATTACCTGTAGATCTTAGAGCCTGAACTCTTGGTGTTCTGTTCAGGAAATTGTCTCTGTGCCAATGAGTTCTAGGTTCCTCCCCACTTTTTCCTTTCACAGATTTACCGTATCTGGTTGTATGTTGAGGTCTTTAATCCGCTTGAACTTGAGTTTTGTGCAGGGCAATAAAAATAGATCTATTTGCATTTTTCTACGTGTAGACATCCAGTTAGACCAGCACCATTTGTTGAAGATTCTTTTTCTCTATTATATGGTTTTGACTCCTTTGTCAAAAATCAGGTGTGTATCACCAACCAGCAGTGACACCTGGATACCTTCTGAGTGAAGGCTGGGGAGAGATGGACAAGGCGACAAGAAGAGGTACACCAAGTCTAGGCTTTGATCAAGGTGTCAGTTTAATGGATGTCAGGTTAACACTTAAATAGGCAAAAAAGTACAAGCAGTTTTTCACGTAGGAGCTTTACTCTGCCAAAATATAGGAGAGCTCACTCAAGTTTACACAGAGTATGCTATCTGGTTACCATAGTAGTTCTCATGGTCAAAACCTTCTGATGTAAAATTGCCAGGGTCAATCTCTTAGCCTCCATGCTTAGATAGTAACTAGGGCTGAGAGGCTGAGTTCCACTGCACAGATGCACATTCCAATTTGTCAAAAACTCCAAATAGGCTGCCAAAATTCCTCCCTTTCAATTTAAAACAAAGGGACGATGCCTGTCTTAGGTGGTGTTGATTCCCAATTAATACCTTACCCATCATGGGAGAATCCCTCTTATAGGGGGACTTCTGTGTCTTAGGCTGGTAAATAACTGATCACCCAGAACCCATCATTGACTTACTGGCCCATCACACAGGAAAGGAGGTGTTAAAGCTGACATTTGAGCTGGGCAAGCCAAACCCCTATCTGGGGTGAGGGATTTACAGCATGCTGCCCTTCAATGGCCAAAAGACTTTGTGCGTAGTATCATTAAATCTAACTTGGTGCTGTCGAGCGGAGTAGACACATCTGGCAAGTATAAAGATGAATAGTACCAAACCAGCCAAATATACATAAATGAAAATCCAGGATGGATCAAGAAGCTTCTTAAAACGTTCCCAGACGTGTGTCAGGAAGGAAGAATCTATATCCACTGGCTCCACAACAATTCCTTGTAACTTAGTAAGATCATTAGCAAGCTGAGCAAATAATTGTACATACTTTGAATTCCATGGACCCTTAATAAGAGTGGAAAGCTGTTGTCTAGCTAAGGACATGTTAGTGACAGGAAAAGGGGTAAGACAGAATTTACCATAATGAGGATTACAGGAATATTTAGTCATGTTTCTTACTACTTCAGTTTCTTCAGACAACTAATCTATTTGTTGCTGCAAAGCCAGAATGGCCTGATGAAAATGATTATTAACAAGCAATTGAGTTTGATAAGCAGTAGCTGTGGTATTAACTAACTGATTTAATGCTTCAGCAGTAATGGTATTATGAGAAAGAGCCACTGCAGCCATAATTCCTCCTGTGAGGGTAGCTAGAATAGCTGCTGTAATAGCCATAGTAATGCCAAAACCTCTTTTAATTCTAGTAACAGTCATAAGTTCAACTTTATGATAATGATCTGGGAAAACAACTGGTACCCACAAGCTAGCAGGTGTTCTGACAACTCCTGCAAAAGGAAAACTAATATTCCAACAGGAGGAAATTCTGCAAGAGGCTATAGAACAATTAATTTCTGCAGATACCAATGGACTGCTAACTAGTAAAAAGGAAAAAGGGTGGCTTTAAACAAACTTTAGCAGGAGAAAGAGTAAAACTAACTTTTGGGATTACTGATAAAGGTTTGCCTGTAAAAGCATTAAAACTCATAGTACCATTTTCTACAATGGTTGTATTCAAAAAGCAGAGAGATCTAATATCCATGCAATTCAACTTTCCGCATAAGTAATATGGGCTCATTACCCACGGATACTTCATAGGTATGCCATTAGCATCAGCAACAGGGTCAGTGTACTCTCTGACCCATAATCCTGATTTATTCAACGCCTGCAAGGGCTGATGAGGAGGTAAACAATGAACCCAGGGTAAAGCAAGACCTACAGAGGTAGATTAAATTCTCCTTTCAGAGCAACTAGGTAAATCTACTGAAGCAGGCTGATCAGTTTAATTGAATAGCTAAGGCAACTTGAATGTTAGTCAGTAATAACTAATTTCCTTAATTGGCTTTAGTTGAAAAGTATCATCATGTCTTCCATAGTAAAGTTGAACACAAGGAAGATAAAGCTTAACGTAAGAATGTCTAATGAATGAACCAGCAATCCTAAAACAAATGAATCAGTAAAATTATAAAACCCAGAAATATCTATAGAAGTATCTACAGAAGAAAAAGGCAAACCTAAGCTATCATTACTAGAATATAAGGCAAGAAACAAAGGTGCACTAACATGCACAGGGAGAACAATAGGGGGGTAGGGCACTAACACCCCACTAAGGCCCAGCCTTCACTGGATAAATCAGCTGCAACAGAATCAGCAATATCACCAACTCGAGGAATGATCATGTTCCCTGATGTAATCCACCTGTTGCACCAGTCTCTCTGGCAGCCATCGAGTAGCATCTTCAAACTTCGAAAAAACACAAACATATCCTCGTCTCCAAATCAAAACGGGGTAGGGTCCATGACATGTATTATTTAAGGGGTCCCTCCATTTAACCATGGCATAATATCGTGCCGTTTCAGGGTGCCAAAAACGTTCAGCTGCAGATTTGCCTTTTTTGACCAAGGTTAAAAAATTCAAAATTCAAAATAAAAAGTACATGATTTAATTGAGCTCTGGATGAATGAGGAGGACATAATTCCCCCTTTTTTGTCTTTTGTAAATACATCTTAATAGTGGCATGGGCCCACAGGATTATAAGAAATACCTGTTACATGCTTAATATTTAATTTTTTTCAAAAAATTTGAAAGGGCTTACTGGGATAAACTGGTCCATTGTCAGTTTTAATTTGGTGTGGCATGGCAAGAACAGTGAATGCAGCCAAACAATGATCTACAACGTGGCATGTAGTTTCTCCAGAATGCAAGGAAGCAAAAATAAATCCTGTACAGGTATCAATAGTTACATGAATAAATTTTAATTTCCCAAATTCCATAAAATGAGTCACATCCAGCTGACCTGGGGTCAGCTCTTGGAGGTCCCCAACATGAGGTGCTGGATGGAAAATATCACAATTGTTACATTTTCTAACAATTTTTCTGGCTTGTTTTTTGGTAAGGTCATAAGTTAAAGATAAGGAGTGACTATTAAGATGATGCAATTCATGAACCAAATAACCTTTTTGTATAGGTGATTCTTGAGCCAAGGTTATTAAGGCTTTATCAATAGTCAGGTTGCCTAGATCAAGAGGTCCAGGGAGGCCAGAATGGACTCTAACAAGAATAATAGCAAAAGGGTTATGATGGGCCTGGAAAAGTCCTTGAATCTGAGCAAACATTTGACTAGCCTGAGTGGTAGAAAGAATCTGACCTGCTGTTTCAAGCTTAGGAATAGCTTGAGCAATATAAGCACTATCAGTAAACAAATTGAAAGGCTCAGAGAAATGTTTTAAAACTGTGTGGATAGCCACCAATTCTGCAAGTTGAGCAGATAACCCTGGAACTTGAAAAATAACTTTTTGTCCGTTAGCAGTATAGCCAGCTTTTCCTTTAGCATTACCATCAGAAAAAATAGAGCAAGCATTTTTTTAAAGTTTATTTTTAACTATGGTAGGAAAAACAACACTATGTAAAGTAAAAGATTGAATAATCTTATTGGAAGGGAAATGATAATCTAGATGTCCTGTAAATCCAGCCAAAGAAAGCAACCACTCATCTCAATTGGTGTACAGCCAGTCAGTCTGAGCTTTAATATATGGTATAATAATCTTGAAAGGCTCAATTCCAAAGTTAGCCCTTACCTGGGTGTGTCCCAACACAATGACTTGGGAAATAGCCTCATAATAAGGCAAAATTACTTTATTGGGACTAGCTGACAAGTGGATCCACAATAGAGGATAAGAGTGCCATAACAATCCAGTAGGAGTGGACTGTGTTTGAAATACAAGCAATAGAAAAGGAGTATCTGGATCCCAATATGTCACAAATCGATCTTCTAAAGCCTTTTCCACTAACAATAATGCATCTCGAGCCTCTGGAGTCAATTTTCAGGGGCAGGTAGGAGCTGTATCCCCTTTAAGAATATTAAACAATGGCATAAGTTGTCCAGTGCTTAATTTCAGATATGGCCTAAGCCAATTTATATCTCCCAATAATGTTTGAAAGTCATTAAGAGTCTTTAAATTATCTTTTCTCATTTGTATTTTCTGATGTTTAATAGCTAGAGGAAATAAATTAAAACCTAAATAATTATAAGGATCCCCAGATTGTACCTTTTCTGGAGCAATTTTTAATCCTGCTTGGGAGAAAGGTTCAAATAGATCTGTATAGCAAGCCATAACTTCTTGAGCTACAGGAGAGGCTAATAAAATATCATCCATATAAATAGAAGGTCATTTTTTTTCATAACGGACTAATAGCATTAGCTACAAATTTTTGACATAAAGTGGGACTGTTTGTCGTGTCCTGTGGTAGCACCCTCCAATGATAATATTTCATAGGTTCTTTGAAATTAATAGAATGGAGACTAAAAGCAAATCTATGGCAATCCTCAGGATGCAAAGAAATGCAAAAAAAGCAGTCTTTTAAAACTAAAACTATCTTGTAAGTGTTTTGAGGAATCCCACTAGGTGATGGGAGTCCTGGTTGCAATGCTCCCATAATTATCATAGTCTCATTCACCTTTCTTAAATCTTGTAATAATCTAATTTGTCAGATTTCTTTTTAATTACAAAAATGGGCGTGTTCCATGGTGAGTTAGAGGGAACTATATGCCCTTCCTGGAGCTGTTCTTTAACCAAATCATGTGCAGTCTGCAATTTTTCAGTTGTAAGGGGCCACTGATCAACCCATACAGGATCTTCAGAGATCCAATCAATCTTTTCCGCATGGGCAGCAAGCTCTACAGTGGCCCCTACTAAAAAGCCCCTAGGCCTTTTCTTTTATTATTTTCCTTAACAGTAATTGGTGAAGGAGTACCTTGAGAATCTTTTCCCATTCCTCATCCAGGGAGATGTCCTTGCTTAAGCGTTTGTAATGTAACAGTGTCACTAGGTGAATACATCATAACTCCCTTCTGTGATAATATATCTCTACCCCGTAAATTAACAGGGAAGCCAGGAATAATGAAAGGTCTAATATATCCGGAATTGCCTTCTGCATCACGCCAAAAAAGCAACTCTACACTTTGTTCTGTATTTTGGAAATGCCCAATCCCCTACAGATGAGTAAGTGTAGGCTCTTTTGACCAAGAAGCAGGTCATGCCTCCTGAGCTATGATGGATACATCTGCCCCAGTATCCAATAACCCATTAAATCTCTTTTCTTTAATCCACAAATCTAATTTTGGTTTATACTTAGAAATTTGCTGAACCCAATAGGCTCCAGTAGATCCAAAACCCTTAGAACCTCTCTCAGGCTTACCAACAGCAGTCTTCAGGGGCACTATAGGAATCAACAACAGCTGAGCAATTCTCATATATGCAGGAATGACTGAAATTCAATGGGGAGAAGCAGCCATAATTCTAATTTCTCCTTGATAATCAGAGTCTAACTCCTGGATGAATTTGTAGTCCTTTAACTGTAGTGCTGCTTCCTCCAATAATAACCCCTAATGAATTTTTGGTAGGGGTCCACATATTACAGTAGGAAGAGTCTGGACTCCCATTTCAGGTGTTAATACTGTGTAGGTCCAATCCTGCACTTCCTGAAGTTGCTCTGATAAGGGAAAAAAAGGGGTTTGAGATGGTCTGAGGTACAAACTTCATTGCCCCATATACTCCCTGATGCTGGGGTTTGGGGCTCGGGGCTGGCCCCGTTTCCCATTTCCCTGTTTCTGTCCTGGTCATTTTGTCTTGGGGCTGGGATGAGTTGTCCATCCTTGTCAAAATTAGATTCACATTCATTGGCCCAATATTTTTCTTGCTTGCATCTAGAACAAATACCTGGAGAAAGAGGTTGAGACTGCATAGGACAATTTCATTTAATATGTCCAGTCTGTCCACAATTAAAACAACCTCCTTTTTGCTTATTTATTTGAATAAACATTTCCTGAACCATGACACCTTTTAAAGCAGCAGCTATAGCATGTCCTTGTTGATAAGCAGGACCAATGTCAGCACATAAACGAGTATACTCAGGTCAGTTTTGGCTCTATAGGGACAAATGGCAGCTTGACAAGCTGAATTGCCATTTTCAAAAGCCAGTTGTTGCACAAACTGAATTCCCCCTTCTGGATCCCCAAATATCCTACCTGCAACTTTTAATAATCTGTCCACAAAGTCCTGAAAAGTTTCATCAGATCCCTGTTTAATATTGGCTAATGCTGAACTCATTTTTCCTTTGGAGGGTAATTTTTGCCAGGCATGATGGGCTGCAGTTCTAATTTGAGTATAGACAGCAAGAGGGTAATTAATTTGATTATAATTTCCTTCATATTGTCCCTCTCCTAATAACATATCTTGATTCTAAGCAGGATTTCCAGATTGAACATTAAGTGTGTCAGTCCTTCGAGAAAATTCCCTAAAATCTGCTGACCATAGCAAATAATCTCCTCCAGATAGCACTGCACATGTAACAGTCTTCCAGTCTAAGGGAGTCAAGTTACTATCTGCTATGGTTTCAAAAAGAGCCACAGTAAAGGGAGCTGTGTGTCCATATTGTGACACTGCTGTCTTTAGTTCTTTAAGCTGTTCAAATTCAATACTAACATGTTGTCTAATTCTATTACCTTCTGGATCCATAACCTCTATCACCGGGTATGCCATTGGAAACTCAGAAAATTCTTCCCCTTTTCTTTTTGCCCTGTCTATAATCTGTTCTATAGGTGACATTAAATAATGTCTCTTTCCAGTTTGTTTAAGTGGAACCAACTCCTTATAGGAGAGTGGGCCTTTGGTTTAGGAAGAGGCCATTCAGGATTAGGATATTTAACAATCTCTTCCTCTAAATCAGCCTCATCTTCTGTATCTAAATCTTCTTCCTCACTAGGATTATCCTCCTGAATTTTTTGTAATGTTCTCTGGGCTGACCCATAAAAGTTTTTTTTTTCTTTTTTCTCATTTGAGGCTGCTTTTCCTTTTTAGTCTCAGTCAGATCCACCCAATCATCTGGATCAGAAGATCCCTGAGACATTCTTTCATCCCATGTTGGGACATTTTTTTCTTCCCTAACTTCCTTCTTGCAAGTGGGCTCTAACTGAGTCCATAGACTCCTTTGTATCTGCATCTTATTTTTCTGCCTTAAGAGCATCATTTATTAAAGTCCACAATGCAAAAGTTGTAGCTCCAGCCTCTTGTCCTCTTAACCTTGTTCCAATTCAGTCCCACAGAGCTAAATTTAAACTTCCACTTTCTGGAAACCAAGGATAAAAATAATCAACCTGAGCCAAAAATCTTTGCAAAGTTTTTGTTTTAAAATGTACTCCTAATGTCTTAAGAACCTGTATTAGGGATCTGATGAATCCCATCCTACTAGTTCCTTGTCCTATGATGGCCACCGGACTCTTACCTTACTTAGTCAGTTGATTTGTGCGCACTCCTGTGGTCCCTATAACTTGCCTCAATTATCCTCCATCTAAGGTCTTAGGATTTCGGCACAACTTGTGGCTGCCCGCAGCCACACTTGGATACTACCTGAGAGAGGGCTGGGAGATAAAGAGAACAAGGCGACACGAAGAAGGACACCAAGTCATTGATCAAGGTGCCGATTTTTGAAGGGAGAGCCAACTACATTAAAGCAGGAGAAAACAAGGAACTTTATTGTAACATCCATATTCGTCAGATGGCAGCTTCTCCGAGGATTCATTCAAGGTTTCATGGAACCAGCTATCAAGCTTCCAGGATAGCTCAAGGTTGCATGGGACCAGCTATCTGGTTCCCAGGGTAGAGCGAAGGCTGCCTAATCTTGTTCTCAAGAAGAGCGTGGAGCTCGTCTATCTTGTTCCCAAGAACAGAGCTCCCTAATGCAAAGCTTGCCAAGGTCTGTCTTTCAGAGGCTGACTGACTGTTAAAGTCAGAAGGCAAAATTTTATTTATCAGAGACCACTGCTCAAGCTCAGCACCAAATACACACTCCATTTTGGTTAATACCAATCCACTCTGGCTGCCACACACATAGATAGCACCATTTGTCAAAATGAAACCAAAAACCTAATCCATCTAAGTCTATAGTTCTGAGAAAGTCTATAAACATACTAATCTTGCCTTTTGGGTACTGTAGTTCTGCTTTTGGCTTTTTTTTTTTTTCTTAACTGAAGTATGTCAAGTCAAGGCATGCATTTTGTTCTTAAAACTCACCTGGAGGAAGGATTGGGGCTACACTGCTATCTTAAACACCCAGTTTAGTTGCCAGAGCGCAAATAAAGAATTTTCATTTGCTTTAACCCTTATCTGAGAAGTCTTCTCTTGTGAATATTCCACAACGTTTTTGGAGGTCTCAGAGCCCCTTGGAAAGAGGAAAAGTGTGGTGGTCAGGGGACCCTTAGGGGTGAGCAGCCTGAGATATTCTAGTTCCCCAGGATTCCCTAATTGCTGCCTAATGCTACAGAGGGTTTTGACCACCTCCACCCCAAAAGGAAAAAAATTACAAAGTCACCTTATTTATCACCTCTGAATATAAGTGTGGTTAAGGTGCCATCTCTTTGGACACATAGTGACTGCTGATCCAGTGTGAGTCATCACTGGGTCCCTCTTTCTATTCAGGTACATGAATGTGTGGTGGTCATCCTTCGTTTCTCTCTCTCTCTCTCTCTCTCTCTCTCTCTCTCCCTCTTGCTAGCTTTGTGTGTGTGTGTGTGTGGGGGGTATTTGTCTTTGTGTGGAGCCTTGATAGAAGTTGAGGCTCTATTAGAGACTCCAATGGAAATTGAAAGAGGGTCCGGCCTTACTCCATGACAGGCATTAGTTCACTGTAAAAAGGAGCAGGCCTAAGTTTACATTTCCCTGAAATGAATCAACATTTACTGGAAAAACCACAGAAAATGGGCAGCCGATCCGTCTTCTGGACTTTCTGGCAGGACATATAAGGTTGCTTAAGTCATGAACAACACAAAAGTTGCCCACGCTTTCTTTCCCCCTATGCTTATGAATTTGAATGCTCCAATTATACTGAAGATTACCTAACCCACCATGAAATTCCCCCTGAGTACCTATAAAAGAAATCTGTGAGCTCAATTTGGGATTCTTCAACATTTTGGTTTGTATACGAGAGGAACCCAGTGCATTGGATTTCTGTAGAATAAAATGTTCTTTGCTGTTTGCATCCTATCAGAGTGTGAGGTGTTTTCTTCAGTGTGCACCTGACCGTAACATATGTTTTTCTGTCACTTTTGTTTCCCTGCATTGAGCAGTGGAATTTTTAGGTGTGAGAACACCCTGGCTTGAGACCTGTACACCATACGATTTGAAACCTGAATTCTTTTGGCTCTGCCTGGTCACCCAGAGAATCCCATTAAAACAAACAAACAAACAAACAAACAAACAAAAAACCTCAACCTGTCCCACTCCAGGAGCAGGAACACTTGCCTGTCTAATTGCTTGATACCCACGTGACTCAAGTTCACAGTTGCAGCCTGTGTATAAATGAGGGAGGGACTGTGTTCCTTATCTAGTCCCCCCTTCCATCTAAGGCAGAATGCACACAGTGAGGGGGAAATAGTTTCCCAGGTCAGCATCTCCTCTGCTCTGTGACTGCTCTGAAAAGCCTCAGGGAAGGGAAAAAGCTCCTCTGGGCTGAGTCTGAATGAAAAAAGTTCCATTCCTTTCTCTTTCATAATTTCTGTTTCCTTTTCAACTACTGACCCATAAATCCTACCATTCTCTGAAAAAAAAAAAAAAAAGTAAAATATTACAGCCTCTGGGCTAGGCAGGGG
>NW_026590045.1:176-12282 GCF_907164565.1 Psammomys obesus | reverse complement strand
CATTAACATTCTTGGCATAGCCAGTAACAGACTGGGGCCTTTGGAACTTTCCCTAAGGTCTCCATGTATTGAGAATAAAATGGAGTTCCTTCTCAAAAGCTAAGAAAATGTTTGTGAAAGCCTGTCATGGACTCCCCAGGCCTTTGGGGAGGCATTGCTTCAGATATTGAGATCCCAGCTCTTTCCACCACATGTGTCTGTGGTTGTCAGTCCCAAGTCCACTGTAGGCTTGGTTAGTAATGTTCTTGAGAGACCCTATGTTCCTCTTAATGCAGCTTTGTTTCACTAGACTCCTTATGAGTTTGTTCCATCCTATGATATTTTTCCTGACATCATAGAAGTTAACCATTTCCTTCCATTTTCCCCTGAAAGTGGTATACCAGATGCTATCCTTGAAGCTAACTGGACCCATGGTGCTCACAGAGACTGAACTACCAACTAAGTAGTAAGAGTGGGCTGGACATAGCACCCGTCCACATTTGTAGCACATGTGCAGCTTGGTCATCATATAGCTCCCCTAACAATGGGAGTTTCTGGCTGTTTCTGACTCTGTGTTTGGATCACTTTCCACCACCTGGCCTTCCTTGCCTAGCTTCAGTGGGAAAGGGTACAATAGGTTCCATTTAGACTTGATGCATCAGGGTATATTGGTACTTAAGTGGGAAAAGGGGCTCTGTTTCTATGACGATAGAGGTAGGGAGGAGTGGGATGTGGGGGTGAGACAGGGAGGAAAGGAAGGTGGAGGTTTCCATCTGGCTGTTAAGTGATTAAACAAATGAACTGAAGGACAAAAATGCTTACTTGTTTAACACATGGCTTGTACAAGATACCCCTGCCCCAGCTTTTATTTTTTCAATGTTTCCTTTTTTTGTCTTTTCCTCTTCTGGCATACTCACTTCAGGACCCTGTCACTGAAGAGGGACCTACTGTTTGAGGGCACTGGTCTACTTCTGGCAATATTTTTGCTGTGTAAATCTTTCTAAGTGGCTAGACTTACAAGTCTCCAATCGACATTTAAATTGTTGAAAACATAACCTGGGGCCTGAACCTAAAATTGACTTAAGGGTTATAAGAAATGTGTAATGCAAAATTCTGTCCTCAGATGGCTCCTTTTGAGCATTGGCCAGAGTTGAATGTATGCTGTCATTAAATGTATGCTGTCTTAATTAATCTTTTAATTGTGTTAGCATTGATTTCTCTTTGGGAGGGGATATTAGTTCTAGAACAATTGCATCTTCAGACTTGTACATAAATGTTTCCAAGGCAAGCTATTCAGACTGAGGTCACCTTCATCCTGGTCTGTTTCTCCCTAGGTTTCCTTGGGAGACCTTGCTTTCCTCTTGATTAAAATTTCTAAATTATTTAGTTAAAGGGCTGTGCTACAAAAGAGCCTTATAATTTGAGTTAGTAATAAACTGTCCAATGTAGTTACAGTGAAAGGATTTGCATGTGGAGCATGGTTTGTGCCTTCTGCTCAGGACAGGAAGAACAATTTATTCTGTACAATTGCTGTGTGAATCAGGGTAGGCAATAGCTAGACCAAAGACTAAGGCAGTCAGCTGCAGGGGTCACCCTATGAAGAAGGACATTATTCCTACAGGGTTAGTGATTTTTCAATTTCTAGCACATATTAACTTTTGTATGTGAGTGAAAACAGACAAGATTGGTGGGTGTTCAATTTTGGTTGGTCAGATGGAGCCAGTGAATATTGAATTTCCAAGTAAAGTCTATCCTATGCATTTGTGTGTAGTCTTCATAGACAGGGCTATGTCTGCTCAAATATTTGAGATTCATCTATTGGCGGTAGCTTTGTATGTCAGGTTACCAATCTCAGCAGCTAACACTGCAGGTAGAATCAAGGTCAAACACTATCTGATTAATGCTATTAGCTCTACCAGAGAAGGGCCTGCTTTTGTTCAAAGTCAGTATACCTATGTAGTTTTTTAACTATATTTATCTTTCTAAAAAAGTCAATTGTTGGTATTACTTACTAAGTTTTATTTACTTTATGCATCACTGCTCTAATCTCTTATTTGTTTCTCTTCTCCAACATTTCCCAATCATTAAGAATTTCATTCCTGGGACTGGAGAGATGGCTCAGTGGTTAAGTGCACTGTCTCCTCTTCTAAAGGTCCCAGGTTCAATTCCCAGCACCCACTAGGCAGCTCACAACTGTCCATAATTTCAATTCCAAAGGATCTGATACATTCACACTAATGCACAGAAAATGAAATTAAAATAAGTTTAAAAAATTTCATTCCTATTTAAAAAGGGATTTCTCATTAGTTTTTGTTTTCAGCAGTGTCTCCCAAAACTCAATCTTTCTTCATGCTGTATAGTTAAGACTTGCTTTGAACACCTAATCCTGCCTCTGTGGCCCAATGTCTTGCAACTCATTTCAGGCTGGACCTTAACCTGGTCAGTGAAATGGAAAAGAGACCAGTGAATGAGGTTCCTCAAACATCACTGACTTTCATAGGTTGGGCAATTACAAATAAAGAGGGACCTGTGTATAAACTGAGTTCACTGACCAACTTTGAAGCTGGTGTCATCATAGCACAGAAAGGGATGGAGAAAAAGGATGGTGAGAGCTTTCTTGCTTGGACAGAAGTGTCAGTTATTCAATTTTAGATGACTAGGAAAACTCCAGACTGGCACTACTTGGAGTTCACAGGCCAAGGAAATCAAGATTCTGGAAGAGGAACTATACTTATTTCTAGAAACCAAATTTCTGTATTTACACTGGGTCAACAAACACAGAAGACCTGTACAAACTGGAGTGGCCAAGCCTAACATGAATTAAGTTATTATTCTAACAATGGCTCACCCCTAGAGAAAAAGAATGCATAATTCTTGGTGTACTCTGCTATGCATGTCTATTCCCAGAAAACTATTGGAGCATGAAACCTGTTTCAAATTTTTAAAACAATTTTAGAGATTATAGTTGAATCATTTCAACCGCCTCAGTCTACCCTACTATTAAGTCTCAAATGCTGGGACAAATGGCTGGGATACCTATTTAACAAATGAAAGCTGGCCCAGCTGCTGGTTCTCCCAGCATACCTCTGTCTTTACTTGTCATAGGGTAATGGTTGGCATGCCCGTGGCTGATCTCCCCTTCCCCTGAATGGTCTTCCTTATGTAATCCAACCATTTTGTCTACCTGGTCTTTTTCATCTATTATTTAATATTCTGGCCAATTGGTCTGGCTTTCCCCTCTCCTTGCCTCCCTTTCCTCACAAGGCTGACAGTCATGTCCCCTCTATACTCTCCCAGACGTCTCTGCCTCTGGCTATTCTGTCCCTTTTATGGATAATAAACTTTCTACTGTACCATACCTAGAATCATCCATGTCCTTACCTTTTTTTTTCTTTTTTCATTCATTTCCCATTTACCACTTCTTACGTTTAAATTCATGGTCACTTTTTGCTGTAATTGCTGTTACTGTTTGACTTTGACTTGTTTGGCTTTGGGATTTCTCAGCAATGAGGTAGAGATAGCTGCACTGAACATTGATTGTGCATTGGAATGTGCATACAGAGGACCCTGTGGCTTGGAAGAGGAACTGTCTCCTTGTGTCTTGGGGACTGGAATGTTGTACTAAAATACAGATTTCTTATAGTAGGTCTCTGTGTGATCCTAAGGTGGAAGGGCCCAGCTGGGAAGGCCACAGCTGTCTGAGCCTTTTGATTAGATTCTGCTGTAGAGGAGCTGCTACTGTCCTGAAGCCCAGCCAGGTGGTCGAAGGAAACGAGGGACTCTGGGCAGACCTGCCATTCGGCAGCACCACTGGAAAGTAGCTCATAGTTCCTTTTCAGGTTTCTTCTCTGATGCAGCTGAAGAGAACTGTGAGGGGGACCACAAACCATGCAATGGGGAGTGTGTGGGCTACTGTCCCAAAACCAGGAGGAACAGGTCTGCTAAGCTCTCTGAGTCTGATATGGTGATGCTGAGACTGTGAGTCCACTGTAGTTCTGTTGATCTATGTGGTGACTTGGGGTGTGGTCCTTTGTCGCTGATTCTCCCTTGAGTGTGGATTCCTTGGGGGCCATGGGTGTGGATTTGGGAGAATTCTTCTTCAGCCCCTGGCAGTTTAAAGTTGTGATGCTTAAAATATCACTGTCTAGTGTGCATACACATACATTGCTTTTGGTGTGTACTGGGAAGAGGGATTGGAAAACTGATCATCTGCTCTCTAGAAGTTCTGAACCTTGCATTCCACATTCAGGTTTTTGTGGACAATTTTATAAATAGTTTTGAAGCTGGTAGAGAAGGGGCATGTGCATCCTCCAGCAATTTTTGTTTGGAATCTTGTTATCTTTTCGCTACTTTCAACCACAGTGTTGTGACTCAGGAAAATTTAATTTCAGGACACAAAGGGAATTTCTGAAATGCAGAGGTTTTTAAGGTGTGCATGGTGTTGGGTAGGTGGATAAGGCAGATTCCATATCTTGTGGCACAATCCATGTGGGAGTAAGCAAACATGAAAACACTTACCACATTGGTTTGTGTATTGCTTTCAGGGGTGCTAGATTTGTCTGAAACCACAAGAATGCATGAGGGGCTGTAGAATCGTAACCCACTTTTTGGATCACTTTTTTTTTTTTCAAGAGAGAGCTCCAGAGCATAGAGCATGTTTTCTCTCCTTTTGGAAGAGCAATCTATAGTAGCTGGTGGGTCACAAATATACTTTAGGGGTCAGTTTGAGTTGCTTTTGTAAGAGTTTTGAAGTCTGTGTTTATTTAATTTCTGTACATATATAACCAAAGGTAACTTGGTCAAGTACACATTTTTCCTGGCAGAGATTCATTGGGTATTTTGAGGAAAATTTCAATATATTTTAAGCTTATGGTTTTGGCTTTTTCTCTTCATCTCCTAATTTTATCAAAACTGTTGTACACATTCTTGGTAGTTGTAGCTCTGAGATACGTTCTGAGGTCACAGCTGCCCATGTGTGTACTCTTACTTCATAATCCTACTTGGAATTCTGTGTCTTTTTTCATGGGATACAGCTTTGGAATCAGCTTTCTTCTTAGAAATTCATAGAAATTTTCTTTAGATTCTGTTGAATTCATGTTGAAATAGAAAATAGCCAACATCTTTTTATTTTTACATACATCATTCCATTAGTGTCATTTACTCTAGTATAAAAGGGTAAATGATATTATCCTATATAATCATTTGTTTAGCAAACTACAGTTAGTACATAAAATTGAAAGTGATATAAAATAATTTACAATCTATAGAAAGAAGACCAGTATAGAGTTTAGTGACACAAAATACATTGTTATGGTCACAAAAGCTATCCCACCAAGTATAATTTGAGAAGACAAAAAGTGAAAATAAAACATGGTCCAGAATTGAACAATAAATTTGAATGTGATATGGGATCTTGTATTAGCATACAAAATAAACTCATGAATTTGGGATTTTACATATAAACAAACTAAAATTAGGTAACATCAAGTTGTGTTGTTATAGTCAATGTAAAACCGCAAGTATTTAGTGTATGTAATCTGATGTATTTGCAGATATTACCTACACCTACACCCCCTCATTACCAAAAACAACACAATAAACCTTGTTTTCACACATTCTCATTGTTTCCATGTTTATGTGTGCCTGCATTGCACAGAGCTCTCATAAAATGAGAGAATTGCTATGGATCCCAACAGTCTTCTTAGTAAATTTTCATGTACTCTTGATTGGTTTTAAAGAAGTATCTGAATTTTCATGCTTATTGCATTTATATTCGTGGTGTCATAACTTTCAAAATAACCTAATTCTTCATTTGTTGAGGTCACTCTGGGTACCTCAGGAGGACAGTATGGTAAATAAATGAAGACAATAGCAATAGTTAAAGGATTGCATACTTATAAAAGACTCTCACAGTCAGTGCTGTATTAGTCATGAAACAGGATATAATTACAGCATAAGCACTGTTAAACCAACAAACTTCTCTCTTTATCTGTCTGATTTCAATCTTGCTGCATTCCCATTTGTCCATTGGGTAGGAGACTTTCAGTCATCTTGTCTACCTTAAAGTTTACAATAGAAAATGAAAGGCAGAAACAACACAACCTAGGTGAAGCAATCACTTTCAAAGAATTTTTCTAACATTTTTTTTTAGTTGGTGTGGAGAAGGAAAATCAAATATCAGACTTTTTAGAGCAAAAGTTGTTATAGAAAAAAAGCAAATGTGCTTTTATAGTATAGTACAAAAATTCAGATAGGTGGTTTATTTTGATGGTCTGAGAGCTTTCTGCCAATGAGTCATGCTACATGAAGTAAAAATAAGTTAAGAAACAGACTGACTTGTTTTGCTTGAAGTGAAATAATGACAATAAATTACAGTTGAATAAATATGTAATAGTCTTACACAAGTGACATTTTCTTAGTTTTGTTCTGATCAGCTAACCTGCCTTACATGGTAACACTTTTATTTTTATTGGAAAAACATGTTTAAATGCTTAACATTTTAAAATATAAGTTTGTGTATACTTAATGTATTATATATTAAATGTATAGTGTATAACATTATGCATTTATTTCTATTATTGTGAATATTATTCAAACATTGTTTTTGGTTGTTTCTTTTTAAAGATTTTATTTATTTAATTAGTGTTCTGTCTGTATGTGCGCCTGCATGCCAGAAGAGCGCAACAGACCACCGTATTGATGGTTGTGAGTCATGATGTGGTTGCTGGAAATTGAACTCAGGAGCTCTGAAGAACAGAGAGTGTTCTTACCTGCTGAGCCACCTCTCCAGCTCCAAACTTTAGTTTTTATTATAGAGAAGAAAGAGTACTCTTTTCGAATTAAGTGAGCAGGGACCACTGTAATTCCACATAACATCAGAAAATTACCATTTTTTTTTACCTGCATGATATATATTTCACGTTGGTGAGAGCAAAACTTCTGATTTCACAGATCTAGATGGGACTATAGAATAAGCTTGTTAAACTGCTGAGTGATGCTTTCCCTCTATGCACACAGAACAATAACTGTATGTCATGATTTTGCTTTCCTTGCTTCACTATTTCACTTCTCTTTGATTGGTTCCCTTCTTTCCATTTTTAGGTAGGAAAATTGAATTAATGCTTTTTAATTGAAAAGGATTCTTCCCCCATACAATATATTCTGACCACTGTTTTCCCTCCCTCCACTGCTCCCACATCCAGCATACCTCCCTTCTTCCCCAGTTCCACTCCCTCCACTCTGTATCCTTTTCAGAAAAGAACAGGCCTCCAAGATAGGACTGCAAAACAAGACTAAACAAGATACAAAAAGATAAACAAACAGACCTCACACTGAGGATTGACAAGGAACCCAATAGGGGAAAAAGATTCTCAAGAGCAGGTGAGAGAGTCAAAGCTACGCCTGTTGCTAATGTTACGATTCCTACAAAAATACAGAGCTAACAGCCATGACACCTCAGTAGAGGGCCTGGTGCTGATACATGCACATGCAATGCTTGCCATTTATGTCTCTGTGACATTCCTGGCCATGAAGCGAGTGGATTCCATCCCATGGCTTAGGCTGCAAGTTAAACCAAACATTAGCTCACCACTCAAGCAAGTTTGGTGACACCACACCAACTTTACATCTTGCAAGCAGTACAGATTTTAGGTGGAGGGGTTTTTATTCTGGGATTCTGTCCACATTTCTCTTTCAGTAGCCTGTACAGTACTGTCTCACCATAAAGAGACTAGAACATAGGGGTGAAGTCTTTCAGCCTGACCTGGTCCACCTCTCCACATTCAGTGCACTGTGTGTAAGCTTTCCTCCACAGTGTGGCCCTGCTGTTATTTTTGAGAGATCAATGCTCTGTCCTAATATTAGCCTTGGCTTTTGGGCATTTCCATATGACCCCCTGGGACAACAACTCAGTTGTCTGAGAAAATACAATGTTGGCTGTATTTGTTTGACCTCCATCCAGCAATGGAGGAGTGTTCCCCTTCCCCAACACCTGTGTCAGTGTGAGTGAGCTGTCACTTGTCCTGTTAAACTTCACCATTCTGACATGTGTAAAATTAAAGCTCAAAGTAGTTTCCATTTGCATTTCCTTAAAGGATAAGGATGTTGGACCTGAACAGTGTTTCTCAGCCATTTGAGATTCTCCTGTTGAGAATTCTCTGTTGAGATCTGTTTTGATTTTATTTTATATTTTAATTTTTAAATATTAGTTACAGTTAATTAACTTTGTATTCCAGATGTAGCCTGCTCCCTCATTACCTCCCAATCTCACCCTCCCTCCCTCATCTCCTCCCTGCCTTTTTCCAAGTCCACTGATAGGGGAGGTCCTCCTCCCCTTCTATCTGACCTTAGCTTATCAGGTATCTTCAGGACTGCCTGCAGTGTCCACTTTTGTGGCCTAGCAAGGCTGCTCCTCCCTCAGAGGTGGAGGACAAAGAGCCAGCCATTGAGTTCATGTCAGAAATAGTCCCTGTTCCCCTTACTAGGTTGCCCACTTGGATACCCAGCTACCATGGGCTCCATCTGAGCAGGGATTCTAGGTTATATCCATACATGGTTCTTGATTGGAGATACAGTCTCATAAAAGACCTTTTCCCAGATATAATTGGTCCTTGTGAAACTCCTGTCCTCTCCAGGTGATAAAAACTCTCTCTTATTTTATATGATTCCTTGCCCTCGGAGGACCAGGCCCATAGTGCAAGTGGTGCTCAGCACAGAACTCACTGCCTGCGGAGATGTTTTTCAAAAAATAAAAAATAAAATTTCTTAAGCATAAGAATAAAAGCTCTAATCTAAGAAGGTCTGTGAGGATGGCTACAGTTTCTGAGTTAATGTCTGCATGCACAGACACACACAGATAATAATAATCAGAGGTCCCCTCACCCACCCACTCAAAAATCTTATAAAAATTTAGTTATATAAGAAACCCTCCCTTAAACAAATCCTTAAAAGTTTAAGGTCTTGCCAGTCATGCTTGCATAAGCCTTTAATCCAGGCACATGAACGGCAGACACAGGCTGTTCTCTGTGAGTTTGGCCTGGTTGACAATGAGAGTCCAGCACAGACAGGCCTACACAATGAAACCCTTTCTTGAATAAACAAAACAAAAAATAAAATTAAAAGAGAAAATCTGGTATGGATTTGATGGCACATTCCTTGAATCCCAGTCCCCTGGAAGGAAGAAGCGGGTCAGTCTCTGTGAGTTCAAGGTCAGCCTGGTCTACACATCTAGTCCAAGCAGGACTAAAAGGAGAAGCCCAGCTCAAAATACCAAATATGAATGTCTGTGTTAGCTGTATACATCCAGAGAAATTTATTCTGTCATTTCTTTTCGTGCAGAGAGCCTTCACTAGCACAGCTTTCTGTTTTCTTCATCTTCCCATTGAGGAAGCAGATTTACCTCCTGATAGTACTCCAAAGTGTCATGTTTTTTCTGCTTATTCCCCCTGGGTTGTCTCTTATCCTCCAGGAGAAAAGGGGCTGCAGTTTACCTGAACCCAGTGTGAAGTCACTGAGCAAATATCTCCTTGCATTTTCTAAAATTTCTTTTTAATTCTTAATACTCTTGGCACCATTCTACCTGTCGCACAGACTGTTTACTCTGGTACAGGTTGAATAATGGTTGGGCAATATCCACCTTGATTCCAGTAGGAAGAGGGAAATTGCATCCTGAGTGCTGGAAGTCAGAGGGTAAGCTAGGGGATACAGGCACAAATGATGATGAAATGCAAATTGCTGCAGATCTGAAGAAGGTTTGGTCTTGAAACTGAAGCCTGGGCCAAGAATCACTAACCCTTGTCCTATCAGTACAGTGTAACCCTAAGTGAGGTGTTCATGTCACTCAAGACTCACTGGCCAATTAGGATCTTCCATTCCTCCAGTTAGAGGAAGAGGCTGGTTCTTCCTGGCCCCATGCTGCATGTTGCCTCTGTAGCTGAGATGAATGGGGTTGAACGGTTGGTGTGCCATGGTCTGAGAACCGCTGCTGTGTACTGTAAAGGCATTTCAGACAAGTTCCAAAGTCGCATCATGGTGAGATTGTGTCTGCTGCCCCCAACTTGGTGGAGCAGGAGGCTGAACAGTAGGAGCTGTCGTGTAGCATCCTTCCTGAGGCAGAGTGGGAACCAGCAGGCAGAATCAGCTACCTGAGAGGTCCCTTTTCCTAGCCCTGAACACAGCGGGGCATCTAAATATCTTGACTATATTGGCTTCAGGTTGGGAGCAGAGAAAAGTCATTTCTGGAGCAGAAGGTTAAAATGAAAGCTTTATTTTCTGAGCTCAGGGAGATGGCCAGTTCAGGATATGAATGGCGCTTTATTGTATATTTAAAAGATTAAATCCACAAGGGCAGGGCTCCTTGGTGAGTGCTGGGGTTATCCAGTCAAATTTTAACATTGTGGGTTTATCAAGGGAATTTCTGTTGGAGGTTGTGCTGATACAAGCCACTGGGCTCAAGACCTTTAACTGTTTTCCAAGACATTTGGTCTGGAATCCAAGGTCCTTAGCTTATATCCCTTGACATTTGGTCCTGAACTCAAGATGATAAAGAGACAAAGTTGTGTGAGTTCTGTCCATAATAAGGCAGAGCTTTGTAAATGATATAATTTTACAGCTTAGCCACCTTGGTTAAGGTAACAGCAATTTTTCTGAGTTAACTGAAAATTAGGAAAATGTTTCAAGGGGTAGGGTGGGAAGTAGAGCTGCAAGCTCAGGTGACATTAGTAAAATGGAAGAGCTCCTTGGAGAGGGTTGGGGCTCTGAAGGCTGCCTCCCTACACACTGGGGCTGCATGTTCACAAAGTGTTTGCAGGATGGGTTTGAAAATAGACATGTCCTTGGCAGGATGCCAACTCAGAGAAGCCTAGTTTCTACTACCTTTTCCAAGTTCTGACTTTGGCATTTAACATTTAGATATAAGATTCCTTTGGAGTTAATTTTGTTGAGGTTGTAAATAACATGTGTTAAGTAGCACTTCCTTATAAAGCTGTGATGTAAACGAGTAGAATTGTTGATGTAAGGGATTTACCAATACTTAGATGACAGGAAGTCACACCAAGTAGAATTTAGCTAAGCGCTAAGTAGATAAGTAGCATGCCATGCAGGCCTGTTAGAGATTAGGATGCTAGGAAACACGTTTGCTCAAGATGATAGTCAAAAAATTTGTCTCCAACCATAACCAAGGAGACAGCCCTTATGCATACCAACCATTGGCCCATCTCCATGCCAAAGAAGAGGCATATAACAAGCTGCTTAATTGCCATTATAGACTCACAGCCAACATTAAAGACTGGTGTGTTATAAAGTTGCAGTTTTCTTCTTGAGAAAAGCATAGCTCTGTCACATAGGAAAGACATCTGGTGAAAACCAATGGAACAGGAGAAACACTGTTGCATTGAGGGCTGCTCTGATCAAACAAAGCTTTCCCCAAGAGCCTCACGTATGTAGAATCACCTAACTTCTTCTCACACTCCTCAAATATGTTTGGCAGAGCTAATAGAACCTGTGGCCTGTACTTTGGGAGATTTCCCCAAAATTCTGAGGTATTTAAAATAAAGCAGTATTCCTTTTCTAAAACCAGCAATAGGGTGAGCTGCAAGGTTGGGACATTTGAGGAGGGTTTCCTTCAGATTCTCAGAACCCAACTCTTTCCAACACATGGAAAGAGTTTTGGTAAATAATGTTCTTGAGATCCTGTGTTCCCCCTTGTGCAGTACTGTTTTATTATACTCCTCATGATTTTATCCCACTTTATGAGAGTGTCTGATCAATTCATAGATGTCTCCTGTTTCCTTCCATTTCTCCCCAGGAAGTAGTGTACAAGGTGCTATTCTTCTTAAGAAGCTTACTTAGTATAAGATACAGCTCATGCAAAACCTTCCCACCCTAGCTTTTGCATTTTCTACCTTTTACTTTTCCTAATATTTTAAACCTCTGAGACCTCTGACTTATACCATGTCACTGAATAATGACCTACTGTAGTAGGGGAGTGGATTACAGAAATCATTCTAAGAATATTTTTGCTGTGTAAATCTTCCAATTGACTCAGTGGCTAGACTTGAACTCTAGCCCATATTGAAACTGTTTAATCTATAACCTGGATCCTAAAAGAGATTTAAGGAAGACTGCATGT
>NW_026590045.1:0-166 GCF_907164565.1 Psammomys obesus | reverse complement strand
AGTAGTCTTTGAGAACCTAAAAGAACTCATTCTGTAGAACATCTATTAGAATAAAAGATTTGTTAAGGTCTTTGACCCACCAACTTGCATTCAATTACACTAGATTAGTTTGGAGGAAAATTCTAACAAGTGTCAACAATGTATGCATGTGTTTGTGACATCCATC
>NW_026590044.1:19583-29119 GCF_907164565.1 Psammomys obesus | reverse complement strand
TGGATAAAGGACACTTGCCTAATGAGTGGAAACTCTTTATCTCACTAAACACCTTTTTTTTTTTTCATTTTCAAAATGGAAGATCATTAAGTCCCCATTTTTCCCTTGGCCACAACTAATACTACAGCTGAAAATAGGCAACATGGGCCCAAGTTGTCCATGAAAGTGTCAGCCAATCTGCCCCACCCACGTATTTTAAACTTTGTCTCACTGCTTTCTATAAGTTATAGGATATCCACAGCCATTGTGGGCTGGAAACTCACATTTTCCCCGGACACACACACACACACATTTTATTTTAACATTTTCTGTTTCTTAATGTTTGGTTATTAGTGATATAAGTTTAATTTTTTTTTAATTCCTTGAGAATTCCATACATATAAATAACATATTTTGACCATATTCACACCCAACTCCTCCCCTAAATCATCCTAGTTGCAACCCCAACTTCTCTACCAACTTGTCATTTTTCTTGTAATAATCTACCCAGTCCAATTTGTCCTAATCATATACTCATACATGTGTGAAATTTATTTGAGCATGATTGACCTTCCAGAGATGATAGAATTAAAGTAAAGTGATGGCTCTTATTACCTATTTTAGTTACTATTTTATTGTTGTGAAGAGAAACCAAGGAAGCAATTATAAAAGAAAGCCTATATTTGGGTACTTGATTTAGCACCCAAATTTTAGAGGATTATTCTATGATCCCCAGTATCACCTGTCAAACTAGACAGCTAGGACAAGCTTGTCTTTTACAGAAAAAAAGATGGGCTTTGTACACTGGGAACCTTAGAATTCCGAGATGTATAACCTGGGGCTACACCTCATTTACTGTATGATCTCCTTGCTTATGGACAGGACTCCCCATTGAGTCTTTATGCTTATGAACAAAGGCTGGGAAAATGGATAACTCCTGGGCTAAACCTCAATTGCCAGAATTCCCAGGTTGGTCTATTGCAACACAGTTCCAAATTAGGTTTGTCTCAGATGTTGCATGGACAACTTCATTCAGAACTCCCTGAGTCCAGGTTTTCTGGGAACTATATTACTGCCCCTCCTCTCTGTTTGCAGCAACACATCTGTTCCTGCAGCAAGGGTTCCTTGAACCAAACTGGTGATTAAACTCATAGCAAAAGATTAACTTAAAACTTATAACTCAGGCTTACTAACTAAAAGTCTGTGATTAGACAGTCTTAAGCCATATGTCATGGTTCCATAACATAGGGATAGTAGACATCTTTACTATAAGATAAAGAACCTGGAGTCATAGCTTCAATTCCAACTTGATAAAGGGTAGGCACAGGCTGGCAGCCATCTCTGTTATGGGGAATAGATACAGCTTCAACACTATCATAACTAAAGGATGCCAATATGCCAATATATTAAACTATAGATTATTTAAATAAGGTTTACTAACTTCTCTGACTTCTAAGCTTTCGCTATCTGGATAAACTAAGCCATACAGAAGACTACAATTGCCTATAATGATGGCATGTAGTAGAAACAAACAATGTTTGTCTATTCAAATATAATTTTGATAGATGGTCTTCAGGCATTATCTGACATG
The DNA here is from genome assembly GCF_907164565.1 of Psammomys obesus. Taxonomy (NCBI): domain Eukaryota; kingdom Metazoa; phylum Chordata; class Mammalia; order Rodentia; family Muridae; genus Psammomys; species Psammomys obesus. Next base: position 27,549 of record NW_026590044.1, on the reverse strand, counting down.
TGCTGAATATGGCATTTAACGTTTAAATGGAAAAAGTTTAGTATGACAGGTACCTCAGCTCCTAGCAGGGACCCAGAGTTCTCCAAAAAAGATCGATGTGGCCCTAATGATTCCTCCTGTATTGTGGCAATACTAATCATTGGACCCTGAATTGTGGACAAATAGGAAACACAAGGTGCCTCACTTTAGTTAAGATATAATAATATATTTTTTTATTTTTAATTAATTATTTATTAAAATTTATTTATTTTGTATTCTGGCTGTGGCCCCTCCCAACCCCTCCCTCCTTCTTTCTTCTCCTCCTATGCCACTCCCTTAGTCCATTGATATTGGAGGTCCTCCTCCCTTTCTATCTGACCTTAACCTATCAGGTATCATCAGGACTGGCTGTATTGTATTCTTCTGTGGCCTGACAAGGCTAGACCCACCAGGGGAGGTAAGCAGAGAACCTGCCACTGAGTTCATACCACAGAGAGGCTCTGCTTCGCTTACTATGGAACTCACTTGAAGACTGAGTCTATGGGCTACATATGATCATGGGTTTTAGGTCCTATCCATTTATGGTCCATAGTTAGGACAACAGTCTCTGCAGGACTCCTAGGGTTCAGTTTTTTTTAATTATTATTTTGGCTTTGTTGGTCTTTTTTTTTGGAGCTCCTGTACCCTCTAGGTCTTTCTGTCTCTCCTCCTTTCATAAAATTACATTCACTCTGTCTGAAGTTTGGTTATGAGTCTCAGGCTCTGCTTCAATACACTGCTGGGAGAGTCTTTCAGAGGCCCTCTGTGGTAGGCTCCTGTCTTGTTCCCTGACTTCTCTTGCTTCTGATGTCTATGGCATTTTCCCTTCTGAATGAGTGAAGACCTTCAACAGGGTCTCCCTTGCTGTTTAGCTAATTTAGGACTATAGGTGTTGGTATGTTTATCCAAGATTATATGTCTAATAACCAGTTTTGAGTGAGTAAATACCATGTATGTGTTTTTGCTTCTGTGTTACCTCACTCAAGATGATCTCTTCTAGTTCCCACCATTTGCCTGCAAATTTCATGATTTCCTTGTTTTTAATACCTGAGTAGTATTCCAGTGTGTAAGTGTACCACATTTTCTGTATCCATTCCTCCATTGAGAGACATCTAGCTTATGTCTAGACTCCAGTTATTACAAATAAAACTGCTACAAACATGGTTGAGCAAATGTCCTGGTTGTATAGTTGAGCGTATTTTGGATATATTCCTAGGAATGGTATAGCTGGATCTTGTGGTAGCACTATTCCTAATTGTCTGAGACAGCACCAGATTATTTATCAAACTGGCTGTACATTCCCATTAGCAATGGAGGAAAGTTCCCCTTTCTCCACACCTGTCCAGCATGTGTTGTCACTTGAGTATTTGATCTTAGTCATTCTGATTAGGGTAAGGTGAAATCTTAGGGTCATTTTGATTTGCATATCCCTGATGACTAAAGACATTGAACATTTCATTAAGTGTTTCTGTGTCATTATATATTCCTCTATAGAGAATTTAATAGATGTCTACATGTAGAAAAATGCAAATACACCCATACTTATCACCCTGCATAAAACTAAAGTCCAAGTGGATCAAAAACCTAAACATAAAACCAGACACACTAAATCAGTTAGAAGAAAAAATGGGGAAGAACCTGGAACTCATTGGCATAGGAGGTAACTTCCTGAACAGAACACCAACAGCACAGGCTCTAAAATCAACAATTAATAAATGGGACCTCATGAAAATGAAAAGCTTTTGTAGAGCTAAGGACATGATCGTCAGAATAAGTCGACAGCCTACAGATTAGGAAATGGAATTCACCAACCCTATATCTGACATAGGGCTAATATCCAGAATATATAAAGAACTTAAGAAGTTAAACACCAACAAATCAAGTAATCTAATTTAAAAAAATGGATTTCAGAGCTAAGAACATATAACAGTCTTAACCAAAGTTTCCCAAGTTCCTTCTCCATAGGAAGTCCAGGCAAACAAAAAATGATAGTGCCTCAGGGACTGTGCTCCCAACAAAGTCATCAGCACCACTGAAGCCTAGTGGGATGGCCATTCAGGTAATGGGTAATTCTCTGTCAATCCACACAGGCCATGTGGATTATAACTCCTGCTATAATCTGTTATTCTCAGGTTTCTGATGTGTTTGTAGACTAATGTAAGAAGTAATATTTTTACTATTTCCTTTATCCTAAAGGAACTCATTTTAAGTGAGGACTCCCAGTAATCAAACATCTGTGTCTTGTGGTGGTAAATATTGTGTGTAAAGTTTAAGACTTCAAGGTTAACTGTTTTAACCTCAATCAATGGTGTTCTGATAAATTATTAGTCTGACTCTGTTAAAAACACTCCACTATAGATCAACTATCATAATCACAAGCTTAAGATTTGAAATTCTTTCCCAAGCTTCTACTATGACAACAAGGTGTGAATCTACTGTCTTCTTTACAATATGGATTTCAGTATAGATTACAAAAAGTGGTAATACTAACATATCTAAAATCCATCTGTATTTGTAAACTTAAAATGTTTCTTGAAAACTTCAGAGAATACACTCAAATTTACCTCTCACAGGTCAAATGGACTCCAGATAAGTCCTGTCAAACAACAGCCTGTTACCCTTTCCACCTGCCTATTTCTGAGGGTGCAATCTATTCTCATTTCCTTGTGCTTGCCTCCTCTTCTAGGTGACAAGATCATGGGCCTGAAATTTCAAAACTTTCCCCTTAAACTACTTAACTTTATACTTGTTACAGCATCCTTCAAAGTCCAAGAATTCCCTCAAAACTTGCATCCAAGATATCTCCAACGTGTCTACCCACAGGTGCTTCACAAACTGGTTCAATGTGACCTCCATGTCCCTAGCTCCAGATGGTCCTGCAGAGCTTGGACAGCTGACTGCTGATGACAGACCTGAGCAACATTCCAGCTTTTAAACCCCCAATAATAGTGCCCCAATGTGTTGCGCAATTTTTGGTTTATGAAGGATAAACATATTTTTGTTTAAACCTCTTTTGTGAAATATGGGACTTATTCAAGATTTCCACAACAGCAAACTGTTTCTTTCATGCAGACTGTGTGAGGGGATCTTTGTCAGCTGCAGATAGTTTAAATCTGAGGGCACTGGAGAGGGAACAAATGCCAAATACAAAGAGCTCCAAGCAAGAAGAAGGCTGCTTGTGCCTAACCCTCTTTCTCCTGGTTGATGTTGATGCAGTTAGATGATGAAAAAGTTGGAGATATCCTGAAACAAAGACTGGAATTGCCCCCAAGAAACCCAGAGACCGTAACTTGCAGGTAGTATCTAAGGTAACTACACCTGCTCTCTCCACTAAATTTCCTTCTCTCATACCTGTTGTTGGTGTGCTGGAAGGGATTGTTGTGAAGAAGGAGGTTATAGACATAATAAATGTAAATAAAATAGAGTTTAAAAAATCTTCACCTATTATTCATCCAACAAAAGGCTAATATCTAAAATTTATAATGAACTCAAGAAATCAAAATAAACAAAATAACCCAATTTAAAAATGGGGCACAATCTGATTGGCCTGCTCTTTGATCACCTCCCCCTGAGCGGGGGAGCAGCCTTACCAGGCCACAGAAGATGACAATGCAGCAACTTCTGATGAGAGCTGATAGTCTAAGATCAGAAAGAAGGAAAGGAAAACCTCCCCTATCAGTGGAATTGGGGAGGGGCATGCATGCAGAAAGGGGAGGAAAGGTGGGCTCGGGAGGTGAGGAGGGAGGGGCTTATGGGGGGATACAAAATGAATAAAGTGTAATTAATAAAAAAATGGGGCACAAAACTGAACAGAAAATTCTCAACAGAGGAATATTGAATGGCCAAGAAGTACTTAAAGACTATCAATGCAGATGCTGAGACTTATGGGCAACCTTTGGGCAGAGTGCAGGGAATCTTAGGAAAGAAGTCGGAAACAGTAAGATCTGGAGAGGACAGGAACTCCACAAGGAGAGCAACAGAACCAAAAAATCTGAACACACGGGTCTTTCCTGAGACTGATACTCCAACCATGGACTATGCATGGAGATAACCGAAGACCCCTGCACAGATGTAGCCCATGGCAGTTCAGTATCCAAGTGGGTTCCATTGTAATAGGAACAAGGACTGTCTCTGACTGATTGGCCTGTTCTTTAATTACCTCCACCTGAGGGGGAAGCAGCATTACCAGGCCACAGAAGAAGACAATGCAGCCACTCCTGATGAGACCTAATTAACTAAAATCATAGGGAAGGAAAGGAAGACCTCCCTTATCAGTAGACTTGGGGAGGGGCATGCATGCAGAGGGTTGAGGAAAGGAGGGATTGGGATTGAAGAAAGGAGGGAACCACAGGGGGGATACAAAGTGAAAAAAGTGTAATTAATAAAGAATTAAAAAAAAAAAGAAATGCTCAACTTCCTTAGTCATCAGGAAAATGCAAATCAAAATGACTCTGAGATTCCACCTCACACCACTCAGAAGAGCTAAGATCAAAATCACAAGAGACAGCACATGGTGTCCAGAGTGTGGAAAAAAAGAACACTTCTCTATTGCAGGTGGGAACATAACTCTGTACAGCCACTTTGGAAATCAATTTGGTTCTTTCTTAGAAAATTGGGAATAACTTTACCTCAAGATCCTGCTATACCTCTCTAGGGTATATATCCAAATGACACTCCACTATACAATGACATTTGCTCAACTATGTTCATTGTAGCTTTATTAGTAATAACCAGAATCTGGAAACAACCTAGATATATCTCAGCTGAAGGATGGATAAAGAAACTGAGGCACATTTAGACAATGAAATAGTACTCAGCTATTAAAAACATAGAAATAATGAAATTTGCAAGCAAGTGGATGGAACCAGTAAATGACCATCCTCAGTGAGGTAACCCAGACCTAGAAAGACACACATGGTATGTACTCACTTGTGAGTGGATTTTGATCATATAGTACAAGATAAGCATACTATAAGGCACAAACCCAAAGAATATAATAAGGAGGACCCAAGTGAGGATGCATAAATCCCACTAAGAAGGAGAGGTAGAATAGACAGAGGCAATGGCTGAAGAGAGGGAACAAGGTAGGAGAGCAGGCACACAGAGTTAATAGGGTAAAGGTCAGTCATGAGGAGAGCAAGGGCAAGAGGACAGACCTATACAGAAAAGGGAAACTGAGGGTGAGGAGATCTCTGTGACAAGCTGGAGACCTACATCAGCATAGGCTCCTGGAATCTATGAGGGTAATTCTAGCAGAGACTCCTAGTAGCAGAGACCATAGAGACTGAATAGATCATCCTTTAAAGAGACTAGCCTTGTAGTAAAGGGCAGGGAACACCAGCCCACCCACAATAACTTTGACCTAGAATTTATTCTGCTTACAAGATGTGCAGGGCTAAGGCTAGAACAGAGATTGAGGGAATGTCAAATCAATGCCTGGCACAAACAAAGATCCATCATAATGGGAAATGCCAACTCCTGACACTATGAAAGACACTCTGATAAACTTGCGTGCAGGAGCCTGTCAGAGTTGTCCTCTGAGAGGCTCTACCCAACAGCACCTCAAAAGAGACGATAAGACTGAGACTCACAGACAAACATTGGTCTGCCTGTAGGGAGTCTTGGGGAATAATGGGAGGAAAGAGAAAAAGACCCGGAAGTGACAGGAGCTCTACAAGTAAAAGAACAGACCCAACTAACCAGGAAACAGAGAGTTTGCTGAAACTGAAGCATCAACCTAGAAGAATGCATGATTTGGACCAAGACCTTCTAAAAAGATGTAGCAGATGGGTAGCTTGGGCTTCAAATGGGTACTCGGGTACTCTAGTAAGTACTAGAGTTAGTCTAGTAAGTACTCTAGTTAGTCCTAGGAAGGGACTAACTTCCTGGCTTTTAGATCACTTTCTTCTTGTGTGACTGCCTTGACAGGTGACAGGGGAAGAGGACACATTCAGTCTTGAATCAACTTGATGAGCTGGGGTGTATGGGAAAGGGAGCTTCTCTTTTTCTGATGAAAAGGGGAGAGTGTCAGAGGTTGGGAGAGATGTTGGTACTAGGATGGAAGGAGGGAAGATGCTGCAAAGATATAAAGTAAATAAAATAAAGAAACGATAAAAATGTAGTGTCTACTCCAATGTCTTTAGGAAGTACTTATAGAAGTTAATGTTACCCCTTATTCATTTATTATCACAATAAAACCATGGATTTTAAGGATTCAGTCCTGGGTCAATTAGCTTATGTGCCCATTTAACCAAAGCATATGTGGCCTCCATATTCTCCCAACACATCTTACTCTCTACTTATTACAGGACATGGCCAGCATGCCCCTACCACTACCCTAAACTCTCCAGCCCAGGGGTGGGACTTCCTCTGTCCCAGGGGCTCTTTACCATATAATCCAGATACTTTTGTTCCCTCTTCACTGTATCTGCATTTATTCTGTCCTTTCTGTGCATGTTCTTTTTGTCTTCTGGCCCCTGCTTTTCTGTCTTGATCTGCATGGCGACTTCACTGAATCCCCTTATGTGAGTTTGGTAAACCTGTCCAATAAACCTGCCTTATACTTTAATTTAGCATGAAATGGCTCATTTCTTCTGCTGAGAATATTTATCATCAATATCTGTCTCTTAGAATATATTCCATCCTAACTTGATCTGTAAGGACATTGAGTGAATCTGTGTTCTCCAACTTCATTTGCCCTATGGAGGACACTTAGAAAGAGCTAGTGTATATCTCACAGAATCCGTGCTGCTATAATTTTGATCTGGAATAAAGATAGGGTTATGTTTGAAATAGTGTGATCTCCATGTGGAGGTAGTGTCTATCTCACAGGATCCATATTATGCAAAGCCTGACTTTTCTTAGAGAGAATGTAAGGAAATGATATGAGCTAGTATGTTGTCTACTTCATTCTATCCTATAGTGTAGGATTTCAGAGAGCTAGTATCTGTTCATATTTTCCTAAACTAGATCCATCCTGAAGATGATGTTAAGAGTGAACTACTGTGGTCTCTGCCTCTCTCTTTTACAGAGTAATGTAGAAGGGAGATAATATGTATATCATAGAATCCATGTCATCCTAAACTTGATCTGTCCCATGGAAATTATTAGGAGTTAACTAGTGTGTAATCCACTTCAGTCTTTCTTAATAAGGTGTCTCAGGGGGAGTTAGCTTATCTCTCTTTAATTACTGGTTTCCTTACCACTGATCAGTCCTGTAGATAAGGTTAGGTATGAACTAGTGTGTACCCCAGTCTATATTGTCCTATTAAAGAGGCTTAAAGTGAGCTAGTATCTGCCTTTAGGATACAGTGATCCTCTAACAGTGATAGGAAGGGCATAGAATCCAGCATGTACTTTCGAGGAGACTTTGAGTGTGCTACTGTCTATCTCCCAGAATCCATATTGACCTAGCTTGATGTGTGCTATGAAAGAAATTATGAGTGAACTCTTGAACTCTTCTACAGAAGCATACAAGGATTTAACATCTCTTATAATACATGTTATGCTAGCCTTGAACTGTCTGTTTTTCTCTATCTCAATGTTTCTCTTTTTCTCTCTCAGAATTCATGGTTTCCAAAACTTGATTAGTCTTATCGAGGGATGCCAGCAGGTGACAAGCTTTATCTCCAACTCAATCTATGCTACAAAAGAGAATTTATGTGAACTATGTCTGTCTCCTGGAATCCCCTTTGCTCAACCCTGGGTCAGCCCTCCTGAGGACAGGAGTTAGTATACACAGCATCTTATGATGTCCTTTTGAAGATTCTTGGAGAGTGCTAATGTCTCTTATAATCCATGATGTCCTTACTTAATCTGTACTATGAAGGAGAATTGAAGTGAACTATTTTTGTTGTCAAATTCATTCTGTCTTAAAATAACAATTGCAGAGAGCTAGTGTTTCTCTCTCTCTCTCTCTCTCTCTCTCTCTCTCTCTCTCTCTCTCTCT
>NW_026590044.1:0-19573 GCF_907164565.1 Psammomys obesus | reverse complement strand
CTCTCTCTCTCTCTCTCTCTCTCTCTCTCTCTCTCTCTCTCTCTCTCAGGATACATGTCATCTTTACTTGATCCATACCATGAATGACAAAAGGTGTGAATTAGTGTGCTCCTAGCCTCAATTTGCCCTACAAAGGATGTTTGGAAAAAGCTATTCTTTCTGTCTCAGAATCTATATTGCTCAACTTTATATGAAATTAAAAGTAAGAGCTGGAGAGGAGAGGGACTCCACAAGGAGAGAAACAGAACAATAAAATTTGAACACAGGGAACTTCCCAGAAACTCATACTCCAACCAAAGACTATTCATGGAGATATCCTAGAACCCCTGCAGAGATGTAGCCCATGGCAGGTCAGTGTCCAAGTGGGTTCCATAGTAATGGGAAGAGGGACTGCGTCTGACATAATCTGATTGACCTGCTCTTTGATCACCTCCCCCTGTATGGGGAGCAGCCTTACCAGGCCACAGAAGAGGACAATGCAGCCACTTTTGATGAGAACTGATAGACTAAGATCAGAAAGGAGAGGAGAACCTCCCCTATCAGTGGACTTGAGGAGGGGTATGCATGCAGAAAGGGGAGAAAGGGTGAGATCGGGAGGGGAGGTGGGAGGGGCTACTGGGGGGATACAAAATGAATAAAGTGTAATTAATAAAAAATAAAAAAGAAACAAAAAAAAGTAGGATAGGATTGAACTAGGGTACTGCCAGATTCAATCTTACACACAATGGAAAGTATGAGGAAGGTTTAGTCACTCTAAAAAGGGCCAAGATGTGCTAACATTGACATGTCCTTATGGATAACTTTAAGAGTAAACTCTTATGCTCTTCACCACAGTTTGTCAGAGGCTTGGAGGGAGCTAGTATCTGTTTCTCGGAATCTATGCCATCCTAACTTGATCTCTATTAGGAAAGAGGAAATGCGTGAAATAGTGTGCTGTCAAACTGAGTGCTACTAATTTGGATTGGAAGGATTGTCAGTCTTTCAGAGTCTATGTTTTCCTTATTTGATCTGCCCTAAAGAAGACATTAGGAGTGAACTAATTTTCTCTCTGCCTCAGTTTTTTTCCATGGCAAAAAAATATAATTGAATTAGTATGTTCTCCATATCAGTCTGGGGCATTGAGGAACCTTGGAGGAATTTAATGACTGTGTTTCAGTCTATGTTGTCTTAACCTTAGTTGCCCTAATGATGAGGACAAGATTGAACAATGTCCTTTCCACCACAGCTGGTCCCACAGAGGAGACTTGGTAGGAAATAGTATGTTTCCCTCAGAATCCATATAGTTCTAACCTAAATCAATAAGATGGATAAGTAAAGGAGTTATATAACATGATCTATGTATGCCTCAGTCCATCTTATAGAGGAGGCTTATGGGGTGCATGTGTTTGCCTATCAGAATTGATGTCATCCTAAACTTGATTGGCCTTATAGAAGAACTTAGGCATAAACTAGTATTTTCTACACATCAGTCTATCCAACAGCAGGCTTAGAAAAGGATAGTGTCTGTCTCTCAGAATCTATGCTATCCTAAATTTGACTTGTCTTTCTAACTTTGTCAATCCAGGAGATGAGGTTAGAGGTAAGGTACTGTGCTCTCTACCTCAGAGTATCAAATGGAGGAGGCTTGGATGAAGCTAGTCACTTTCTCTCAGAATCAGTGTCACCATAACTTGATCTGTCCCATGAAGGAATTAAAAAGGGAAGTAGGGTGCTCTCTAATGCATTCCAATCTTCTAAGGTGGCTTGGAGCAAGGAAGTGTCTGCTTCTCAAAATCCATTTTTATTAACCGTGATTTATCTTACAGATAAGGAAATAACTGACCTAGAGTGCTTTATACTTCTCAAAGTATATGCCATGGAAAAGAAATGAATGGACCAAGTGTCTGAAAATCAGAATGCATGTAGTTAAAACTCAGTATGCATAACAGAGGAGGTTAGGATTGAACTAATGTTCTCTCTACTCTCTCCTACTGAGGAGGATAAAAGAAAGCTAGAGTTGGTCTCTCAGAATACATGTCATTCTACCTCTGTTCAGCAAAAGAGATAAACCATGAACTAGTATGTTCTCTACATCTGTCTGAATAATAGAGGTGGCTTAGAAGAAGCTAGTTTAGGGAAGCTAGACTACATATAGTTCTAATTCTATCTGTTAAATAAAGGAATTAAAAGAGTAATGTGCTTTCCACTTCAGTCTGTACAACGGAGGAAGATTGGTGGAAGCTAATGTCTAACATTCAAAATCCATGTTATGCTATCTTGATATGTTATGTGGAAGAATACTGAAGGGAACTAAAGTGCCCCCCTTTTCATTTTGTTCCTCAAAAGAGACTTGAAAGGCACTATTTTCTGTACCTCAGAATCCACATCATCCTATCTTTGATCAGTCCTATGAAAAATCTCAGAGTTAACTAGTATGCTTTATTACTTTGTCACACCCAGGAAGCCTATAGAGTGTTAGTGTCTGTCACCTAGAATTCACCTTATTCTAATCTCAATCTATACTATGGATAAGGTTACAAGTAAACTAGTATGGTATCTACATAGGAGTTTTAGATGGAGCTAGCATCTGTTTCAGTATCTATGCTGTCCTATCTTTGATCTGCTTTCTAAATGAAGACAGAATTGAACTAGTGAGTGCTTCAATTCACTCCATCCTACAGAGGAGGCTTGTAGGGAGCTATCGTATTTCTAAGAATTAATGTCATACTAACCAGGATCAGCCTAATGGAAGAAAGGAGAGAACTAGTGTGCTCAGCAACTCAGTCTCATGGATAAGGCTTGGAAAGAACTAGAGTCTTTCTTTCAATATAAATGTTGTCCTAAGCTTGATTTGTCCTAAGAATTAGGACAAATAGCTTTGAATTAAAATGATCTCTATCTCCTATCATAGGAAGGATTGTTGGAGGGACCAAATATCTTTCCCTCAGAATCCATGTTGTGTTGTCCTTGTTCTGTCCCTATGGAGGAGATCAGGAGTGAACTAATCTGCTTTCAATTTAATTTTGTCTGAGTAGTCTTTGAGGGAGTCAATTCCTCTTTCAATTTTATTAACTTTCATCTGTCCTGGATATTAAATTATGAGTTAAGCTAGGGTGTAGTCCCCATATATCTGTTCTACAGAAGAATTTTGAAGGATTTAGTGTTGTTCTCTCAGAATCCATGTTGTTCTAACCTTGATCTCTCTTACTGAAAAATATAAGAGTGAGACAGTATGCTATCTATTTCATCTGGCATACAGAATAGGAATAGTGGGAGCTAGTGTTGTCTCTCAGTATCCATGTTGTACTAAGCTTGATCCCTGTTTGGGAGGAGGTTAAAGGAGATATAGTGTTTTCATCATCTTTGGTTGTCCTCTGGAGAAAGTGTGGTCAGAACTAGTGTTTGTCTCTCAACATACATTGTTTCTTAACCTTCATCTCTCCTAAGGATTACATTAGGAATGAAACACAGTTACTCTGTGTCAGTTTGTTCTATGGAGGAGGCTTAGAGGGACTAATGTTTGTGTCTCAGAATCCCAGTTGTGAGAAGCTAGATAGTCTCTAATGATGATGATGGAAATGAACTACTGTATCCTTAATATCAATGGCTCTTATTGAGGAAGCTTAGAGAAAGCTAGTGTCTGTCTCTCAGAATCTGTCATCCTGGGCTGATTTGTTCAAATCTTTCCTAATGAATCAGAGGGCATTAGCAATCAATTTATGGACTCTACACATCAGACTGTTCTCCTGAGGTGAAACTGTTTTCTGTCTCTCAGAATCTGTGTTGTGCTAAGCTTGACCTGTCCTTCAAAGAAGGTTAATTGTGAACTAGAGTACACTTCTCTGCAGTTTACCCAAAGAAAGATCTTTGGTGGGACCTAGTTTTTCTCTCTTAGTATCCATGTCATGATAACACTAACTTTTTTTCCAGATAAGGATAGGAATGACCTAGTTTGCTCTATAGTGAGTTCAATCTGATAGAAAAGTACTTGAGGAAGCTAGAGTCAGTCTCACAGAATACATATTTTTTTTACAGAAGAGTTTAGGAATGACACAATTTGCTTTATACCTAGTGTCTATCTTTCAAAATCTTTGTTGTTCTAAGTTTGTCCAATAGAGAAGCTTAAAAGTGAACTAATGTGTTCTCCACCTCAGTGTGTCCAATGGAAGATGTTTGGTATTGTTCAGAATCCATAACATCTGATGGAATATTTAAAGCAGGAAGTAGTGTATTCTCCACCTCAGTACCTTTTACTGAGGATGATTGGAAGTAGCTGCTGTTTGAACCCAGGCCACTTTATCCTTGATCTAGCCTACATTAGAATATAGGAGTAAAGTACTATGTTATCCTCCTGTGTCTGTCCTACAGAAAAGGCTAATGTAGAGCTACTCTCTGTCTCTGTGAATCCATGTTTTTCCACTTAATATGAATTATGATGGAGATAGGCGTAAACCAATATGCTCTCCACCTCAGTCTATCCTTCTGAGGTGTTTTATATACAGCTAGTTTATTTCTCTGTGAATCAATGTAATATTATATCTACTGAAAATGAGGATAGGAATGAAATAGTGCACTCTCTCACTCACTTTGTCTACAAGAAGATTGGTGGTAGTTACGAAATTCTTCTTTTCATTACTTGATCTCATCAATGTAAGAGGTTATCAGCAAACTGATGTGCTTTCCACCTAAGTATATCCTATTGAGTAGGCTTGGTGAGAGTTGGTTCTTGTGTCTCAGTATCCATGTAGTCCTAAATGATCTGTCCCAAATAGAAAGTTGGACAGGAACAACTGTGTTACCTCCCCAGTATATCCAAATTAGGTACCTGGAGGGAGCTAGTGTCTGTCTGTGAGAATACATTTCCTTTAAAAAAAACTTTTAAAGCCCAGGCTGGCCTTGAACTCTGCCTGATCTCCCTGGCTCCTTCTCTTTCAGTAAATCCTACCAGCATGCACCAACACATCTGGCGATAATCCATTTCCTACTATTCTTGGTCTATTAGTATACTGAGAAATTTAGAAATGCAGAAGAGGGTGGTAGTTGTAAGGAGTTAGTATCTGCTTCTCAGAATCCATGTTGTGCCAACCATCTATTGTATGGATAATGCTGAGTGAAAATGTATGCTCACCATATCAATCTGACATATGAAGGGGTCTTAGAGAGAGCTAATGTCTGTCTTTACTGTGGTAACCTTGAACTTTATTATGGATAAGGTTTGGAGTAAAGTAGTGTATTTTCAGCCACAGCATATTCTACTTAGAAGTCTAGGAGGCATCTAGTGTTTAACAGAAGCCATATTTCTTAACCATTAATTTGGCATGCTCAACAGAGGATGTTAGAAGTAAAGTAGTGTGCTCTCTATTGCAGTCTGGTCTGTCCTAGCAAGGAGGAATAGTAGACATGCAAATCTGTCTCTCAGAACCTGGTTTGAACACAGGGGTTTTCCCAGAGATTCATACTCCAACCAAGTACCAGGCATGGAGATAACCTAGAACCCCTGCAGAAATGTAGCCCATGGAAGTTTAGTGTCCAAGTGGGTTCCATAGTAATGGGAAGAGGGACTGCCTCTGACATAAACTGATTGGCCTGCTCTTTGATCACCTCCCCCTGAGGGGGGAGCAGCCTTACCAGGCCACAGAAGATGACAATGCGCCACTCCTGATGAGATCTGATAGACTAAGATCAGAAGGAAGGAGAGAAGGACCTCCCTTATCAGTGGACTAGGGGAGGGGCAGGTGTGAATAAGGGGTAGGGAGGATGGAACTGGGAGGGGAGGAGAGACAGGCTTATGGGGGGATACAAAGTAAATAAAGTATAATTGATAAAATAAAATAAAAAATATAGTAAAATATTATTATAACATTTGTAAAGTTAAAAACTTTGCCTAAAAGAAAAAAAAAAGATTATTTGAATCCCATTGTCTTGTTTTGGCTTTCTGACATAGAGAAAAAATAACTTCTCATCTTTTCTTTATAAAAAAAAAATTTAAATGGGTCTGTCAGTAACTTTAACAGGATATTGTACTTCAGAAAAGCTATATGCTTTAGGAACTTTAAGAAATAATATAGTGTTTACTTGAAAAACATATGTTGCCCCAACTGCCCTTTTGGCAAATGTCTATTCTTACCACTTGAAATTTGCCTTATAAAATGGTCTCTTTAACCATTGTTGACATTATTTTCTGCTGTAAATGTCCTCTTTGAGCACTGCCCATTTTTACCCTTGGGTATACCTCATTTTTTTCTACAATAAATTCTTATTGTCTTCTTATTTGAATTATTTCAACAAAGATCACAAATAAAAGACCAGGCTAAAGTGTGATCTCAGTCATAAAACATAACTTTTTTTAAAAACAAATCCTGGGACAGGAAAATAAGCAGTTATCATGAAAATGTAATTATAGATTTAAAGATCTTACAATTACTCTGAGCAGGAACACAGTATAGCCAGTCATGATGAGACATGATATGATAGGGTCAGATGGAAGGGGAGGAGGAACTCCCCTATTAGTGGTTTTGGAGAATGGCATGGGAGGAGATGAGGGAGGGAGGGTAGGATTGGGAGGGAATGAGGAAGGGGGCTACAGTTGGGATACAAAGTGAGTAAATTGTAATAAATAAAAATAAATTTAAAAAGGTATTACAATTCAATGTTCCAATTTGGTGAATATTTCTTATCAGTTATCCTTTTTTTTTCTATGAAAGTGGAAACTGTCTTCCTTTCAACTTTGCTGTAGTAGACATTGTGTTTAGCATAAACCTTTTAATTCCCAAGGTCTCTGTTCTCTATATTAAACGTATCCCTGTATCCCTTTGTTGTATCTAGCTTAGTCACTCTACTGAAATCAAGGCACTGAATGACATTCCTAAGAGTACCAGTGACAATTACCTTGGATCAGAAAGCCCAACCATGTTTTTTTTTCTTTAGATAAACAATAATTCCATATGTCATAGACAAAGAGGCAGATGACTCATGAAACAGCACTAAGCAATTGAAAGGAACCTCTTGAAATCTGAACATACAATGTATAAAAGGATATTTATTGATGGTTAATTCTGTACCATAAGGAAAATACATGAATGTGGGTACACTGTGGATGAGAAAGTATGGTTAAGGACAGGACAATCTGCATGTTTATATGTATTGCTTACAGACGTATTCAGAAATTGTAAAAAGAAAATTAGCAAATGTGGTCTGTGAACATACTTCCAGGAGCGAAGTCTCTCATTTGAAAATAACATGCTAAAGAGACCACAAGGAGAAAATAACCTGACGCTCAATATTTTTGTTTATCTGAAAACGAGGACATGAAGAGCAATATCAATATTTCTTCAGGTCCTTCATATGAAGCATGTGGCTGCATAAATAAGCGTAAACCTATGAGGCAGAATCAATGGCTCTGTCCCTTCTTACCTGACTCTACCAAAGTTGTGAAAAAACAATTCTTTTGTTGTACTTATGAAAAACAGTGTGTGTGCTTTGTTATTGGTGCGGATTAGGGCTCATCACCCTCCTTCCAACAGTCAAATTTGCTGAGTCACTCACTTGGAAACCCAGTCTGGATGGGGCTAATTAAGCCCAGCTGGAGCATGACACCTGACAAAGATGCTTACTTTGAGTTTGCCTTTGAATTTAGCCTTAACACAGGAAAATTTATATTCTGAGCTTTCCTAGAAGCAAAAGTGGTATACTTGGTGAAAAAAATAATGGTACACTTGGTGGAAAATAAAAGGGGACAAAGAAAATTAAATATGTGACAAAAGATAACCTGTATGGAGATTCAGGGAAAATGAAGTCCAGTGACAATTATGGAAAAATTAAATAACACATTGATTGTTTTTTAAAAGAGTTAATAATAAGAACAAGGTATCTATTTCTGGAAGAAAATATTACATGATATATCATATGTACAATGGGACTATAAAGCTTATACATATAAATATTTTATATAGTTTTTATATCCATACCTGTATCTATATCTATATCATCTATATATTTATACATTTGGATGTATACCTTCCCACAAGGTCTTATTTTTACTTGAGCTATTATAAATTAATTATCCAAGAACAGTAAACAATATTTGATCATCTTTAGAACTTTAGCACTCTCTGAATTATAGAAAAAGTTGCTTGGTTCATGGGTCATATTGTTCTTTCTTTGGAGATCCACAGAAAAAAAAACTGTTATTTGATTCACAGAAACTACTTTGCTGTTATTCAGAAACTGTTTCTTTTGATGTGCTATACACTGTTTTAGAACTCACTATACTACCATACTCTTTTTTTTTTTTGCCATGGCTGCTAAGATACTTGTAGTTTCTTTTCATTCTTGCAGGAAGTAAACTTCTAGGACATCATGATGTTTGCTATGTAAGTTGGAGTTTTATATGACAAATGATTCTTTGTATTTTATCTGAGGATGATGATCTCAGGAAAACCACTTAGAGCCACTTACATTTGAAACTATGTTTAGTTCTGTAATCTAGTCTCAAATGGATTCATTTTTTTCTCTTAAAACCAATATTTCTCCTTATTAGTGAAGTTATGAAATAATCTGCCTGTTTAAGAATCTCAATAAAAAATGTATCCATTTTTGCTTTCCCCTCAACCGTATCCAAATATAACTTAAAAATTAGAAAGCCATGGTCATGAAGTTTAAAGTATGTAATGTCATTACTCTGAGAGCTGAGACAAGGAGATCTCAAGTTTTAGGTAGGCCTGGCCTGCCTACAGAGGCCCTTTCTCAAAAAGTATATAAACATATTAAAAATGCATCATCTAATTCAATGAATATTTAGATTGATATTGTTAACATCATGTGGCCCATTAGAGGGGCCACACTATATCATACATCATCAATATGTTATCAATACTTAAAAAATAATTTAAATTTCAAAATAAATGTACCTGTGACTATGAATGAGAGCATTCAATGCCAAGCCATCAGACCAGCTGGAGGTGAAGTTAATGACATTAACCTCTGGATAATTTCGTGTTGATTGTCGGACCCAGCTCAGAAGGATCTTTTCACTGTTGGTTTGCTGCAATCCAGCCATGATAGTTTTCATCACATTTTTTACCTGTATGTTAAAGAAACTTTTAGTAAAAAAAACATATTCCCCAAATATGTACTCTTCACATTTCAATAATAATTTATTAATAATGTATTAATATAATAGTATATGATATAATAATAATTAAATAATAATTTGTCCCTTACTCTTCAGGAACAAATTGTGGGAACTTTGGGATCAATAAGTGAACAGAAGTAATAGATCTTATTGAGTCAGGATTGACTCTGATCAGTTAGGAATCAATTCTATCTGATTGATGGCTGAGAAATATGCTCAATATCATCCCTAGAGTCTAGCATACTAAAATAATGTTCTGAGAATTGTCCTTTTTCTAGATTTCAATAGGCTCCAAAGAGAGGTTACAAAACATTAGATTTATTGTTAGACAATAACAAGCTAATTCATCGTGTTTACAAAAAAAGCATTCTGAGTGATGAAATAGCTTCAGCAGGTTATATATATATATATATATATATATATATATATATATATATATGTATATGTATGCTTATACACATATATCAGTAATACTCAAATAAAAATAGACTATTAATTTGGGATTCGGGGGAATTTGGGATTCGGGGGATACTGAATGGAGGGAGCAAAATGAGGAGAAAGGTGATGTAATTCTATTTCAATTAAAACTTTTTAAAGGAAAATGTTTGCCCACAAACTACATTATTTATTCCTTTGCTATTAATTTTTGAAATTCAGAAAGTTACCTAACCTTTTAAGCACCATTTTATTTATCTCTACAAAGAAGGTTGTTGCCAGAATAATCCAAAAAATAAAATAAAAATAGTATAGATTCATTTTATAACATAATATAGTGCACATTTTGGTTATTTACTGTAATGTTTAACCGTAATTTTATGTCATCTTGATACAAGCTAAAGTCATGTGAGAAGAGAACCTCAATGAAGAAATGCCTCCATAAGATCTGGCTGTAGGCAAGCCTGCAGGGTGTTTCCTTAGTTATGGATTGATTTGAATTGGCCCATTCCATTGTTGATGAGGCTCTCCACCCTGAGCTGGTGATACTGTATTTATAAGAAAGCTAGCTGAATAAGCTACCCCTCCATGTCCTCTTCATCATCTCCTGCCTCCAGGCTTCTGCCCTGTTTGAGTTCTTGTCCTGACTTCCTTTTATGATGATGGAAGTGTAAGCAAAATAAATCCTTTTTCCCCAAGTTATTTAGTCATGGTGTTTCACCATAGCAATGATAACTGTAAGTGAAATGTTTGCCTTTTTAAATTTTTAAATATCAATAAGTTAACAATATAAAAAAGCATCTGTATGCTTAATATCTATAGATATATGTGTTAGTTTTGTTTTTATTAAATGCTTTCAGAACAATTGTTCCTAGGTATAAAGAGGGTACAAACATTATTCAGCATGTTATTGAATTTCAAAATCTCATTCCTCTAAGGAGTCTGATGCCATTGCACATTCTAAATATTTTATAAGTTTTAAGAATGCAGTAATATAGTTTTATCCGGGGGGCAAGATGGACTCTCATTCTGAGGAGCAGCACAGCAGGATTGGCACAGTGACCAGCAATCAGAACTCGCGGCCATAAAACACAAGGGATTGTGTTTCACAGGTGAGAGGATACCCCACGGTGGGGGATTCAATCAGCTTTAACTCAACCGGCTAAACCACAGAAGAGATCCCGGTTCCCCCAGGCGCTTGGTTGCCAGCCCAGAGCTACCCGCCAGCGCGATCTGGTCACGGTCCCAGACTGAACTGTGGACCCACAACATCATAGACTGGATTTCCTAGTTGAGAGATAACCCCACGGAGCAAGAAACAATTGGACCTCAGGTTACCCAGACATCCCCTGGAAAAGACTCAGGTTCCATGGGTGCCCCAAGAGCCAGCCCAGACCCAGAGCCGGGACACAGGCACCTGCACAGAGCCCTGCCTGTGCACCTGATTAGCCACCTCAGATAGAACTGTGGGCATCAGGGCACCAGGGCAACAGACTGCGTGTCTCTGGCAGGAGGAAACCCCCAGCAGAGGGGGTCAGCAGCTCTAACGCTTAGGACACCCAGCACCAAAACACTTCCTGGACTCACACAGACTCTAGTACAGGGAGGAGTGCTGTGCTCTGCCGCCATTATTGAGTTCCCCTAGGGCACTGGGACACACAGCTGCATCCTCAGACCTACAAAAGCCAGAGAGCCATTACAGCACCCTCAGATACTGTGCCAAGGATCAACCAGTAATCCATTGCTAGACTGTCAAAACTATGGGAATCCCTGGTCCTCCAAGAGGGCTACACCCACAGCGTCTAGACCAGAGCATTGCCTGCAGCCGCCATCCCAGACAGAGACACACAGTCTGGTCCAGAGTGAGGCACCCAGCCTCTAGACCAGAGCAGCGCCCCCAGGCGCCAACTCAACCTAGGTGCACATTCTCCAGGCACAGAGCAGAGCAATCAGCCTCTGGCCCAGAGACTTGCTTAGTGCACCTCCCACTTTCCCAGACAGAACTGTGGGCCCCAGGATAACAGACTCAGTTTCCCTGTTGGGAGAAAACCCCACAGCTAGGGAATCAGCAGCTTCTTCAAGAGGACTGTACATGGAAATTTAGTGAGCAGGAGCACACTAAATTTATAACAAGAAACCCAGCAGTGGGGCAGCTGTCTTGAGAAATTCTATGGGTAAGAGGAGATCCCCCCCCTGCCTAACATAGACCACAGCTACTACTCAGGGCTATAAACCTGAGGTGAGCAGTGGCAACTCCTGAGAAACACTGGCCATACAGTGACCATAACCAAAAAGCAGAGAAGGACTCCTTTAGGAAAAATCATCTGCCGGCCAAGGGGATACTCCCTACCTCAGGACTCCAGGAAGCACAGAAACTAACAGCCAACACCTAAAGAGCCCAATGGGTAGAGGTCAGCGTAAAAGCACAACCAACAAAAGACAGAGCAATATGGCATCTCCAGAACCCAGCCGTCCAGGGGCAAACAGCCCTGAACAATGAATGCAGCATAATAGAAAATCAAGAAGATGACCTTACATCTATGTTGATGAAGAGGATAATAGAGGAAACAAATAAAATACGTAAAGAATTAGAGGAAGATAAAACCAAACAGATCATGGCTATCCGTAAAGAAATGGAGGAAGATAAAGACAAGCAGATTAGGGCCATCCGTGAAGAAATATGGGAAGATGCAGCCAAACAGCTTGTGGCCTTCAGAGAAGAAATAATTAAATCACTGAAAGAAATAAAAGAGACAGAGTTGAAGGTACTAAAAGAAAAAGAGGAAAATACAAGCAGAGAGGTGAAGGAAGTAAACAAAACAACTCAAGACCTGAAGATAGAACTAGAAAAATTAAAGAAAGCACACATGGAGGAAATAATGGAGAGGAAGAATTTAAGGAAGAAAACAGGAACTACAGAGGTAAGCATAACCAACAGAATACAAGAAATGGAAGAAAGAATCTCAGGTGTAGAAGATACAATGGAAGAAATCAATGTATCTGTCAAAGAAAATGTTAAACCCAAAAAATTCCTGACACAGACCGTCCAAGAAATCCAAGACAATATGAAAAGACAAAACCTAAGAATAATAGGAAGGGAGGAAAAAGAAGACTCCCTTCTCCAAAGCCAAGAAAATATTTTCAAAAAAATCATTGAAGAAAATTTCCCCAAATTAAAGGAGAAGCCAATAAGGATACATGAGGCCTACAGAACACCCAACAAATTTGACCAGAAAAGAAAATCCTACCGCCATATAATAATCAAAACAGTAAGTATACAGAACAAAGAAAAAATACTAAAAGGTGCAAGGGAAAAAGGGCAAATAACATATAACGGCAAACCCATTAGAATCACACCTGACTTTTCAACAGAAACTATGAAAGCCAGAAGGGCCTGGACAGATATCATGCAGACCCTAAGAGAACACAGATGTCAACCCAGGCTAATATACCCTGCAAAACTCTCAGTCCTCGTAGACAGAGAAAACAAGATATTCAATGACAAAAACTAATTTCAACAATACCTACACACAAATCCAGGATTACAGAAGACACTGGAAGGGAAAATACAACCCAAGAAAATTAGCTTCTGTCAAGAAAACACAGGAAATAATTAACCTTACTACAGCAAAACAAAAAGCAACCAAGCACACAACCTTATGAACACAGCCAACATCAAAATCAAAGGATCTAAAAGCCACTGGTCATTAATTTCTGTCAACATCAATGGACTCAACTCTCCAGTAAAAAGACACAGATTAACAGAATGGATACATAAACAAAACCCAGCAATCTGTTGCATACAAGAAACACACCTAAGACACAAAGATAGACATTACCTGAGGGTAAAAGGTTGGAAGACGACTTTCCAAGCAAATGGACCCAAGAAACAAGCAGGAGTAGCCATTCTAATATCTGATAAAATAGACTTTCAACCAAAATTACTAAAAAGAGATGAGGAAGGACACTTCATACTCATCAAGGGAAAATTCCACCAGGAAGAGATCACAATCCTGAACATCTATGCCCCAAATACAAGAGCACCCACATTTGTAAAAGAAACATTGATAAAATTTAAACCACATATAGATCTCCACATATTAATAGTGGGAGACTTCAACACCCCACTCTCAACAAAGGACAGGTCAACAAAACAAAAATTAAACAAAGAAACAATATCTCTGACAGAGGTCATGAATCAAATGGACCTCACAGACATTTACAGAACTTTACACCCAAACACAAAAGAATTTACCTTCTTCTCAGCACCTTATGGAACCTTCTCCAAAATAGACCATATAGTTGGTCACAAAGCAAGCCTCAACAGATACAAGAAGACTGAAATAATCCCTTGTATCCTGTCTGATCACCATGGAATAAAGCTGGACTTCAACAACAACAGAAATAGCAAAAAGCCTACACACACATGGAAACTGAACAACTTGTTACTAAATGACAGCTGGGTCAGGGAAGAAATAAAGAAAGAAATTAAAGTCTTCCTAGAACTCAATGAAAATGAAGACACAACATACCCAAACTTGTGGGACACAATGAAAGCAGTGCTAAGAGGAAAGTTCATAGCACTAAGTGCCTTCAAAAAGAAATTCGAGACAGCTCATTCAAGCAACTTAATGGCCCACTTAAAAACCCTAGAAAAAGAAGAAGCAGACACACCAAAAAGGAGTAGACGGCTGGAAATAATCAAACTCAGGGCAGAAATCAATCAATTAGAAACAAATAAAACAATTCAAAGAATCAATGAAACCAAGAGCTGGTTCTTTGAGAAAATCAACAAGATCGACAAACCCTTAGCCAAGCTAACTAAAAGGCAGAGAGACACCTGAATTTTGACAAAGATGCCATAACCATACACTGGAAAAAAGATAGCATCTTCAACAAATGGTGTTGGTCCAACTGGATGTCTACATGTAGAAAAATGAAAATAGATCCATACTTATCACCCTGCACAAAACTGAAGTCCAAGTGGATCAAAGACCTCAACATAAAACCAGACACATTAAATCAGCTAGAAAAAACAGTGGGGAATACCCTAGAACTCATTGGTACAGGAGAAAACTTCCTGAACAGAACACCAACAGCACAGGCTGTAAGAGCAACAATCAATAAATGGGACCTCATGAAATTGAAAAGCTTCTGTAAAGCAAAGGACACCGTCATCAAAGCAAAGCGACTGCCTACAGATTGGGAAAGAATCATCACCAACCCTTTATCTGACAGAGGACTCATATCCAATATATATAAAGAACTAAACAAGCTGAAAAGCAATAAACCAAGTAATCCACTTTAAAAATGGGGAACAGAGGTAAAGAGAGAATTCTCTGTAGAGGAATATCGAATGGCAGAGAAGCACTTAATGAAATGCTCAACCTCATTAGCCATTAGGGAAATGCAAATCAAAACAACCCTGAGATTTCACCTTACACCCATCAGAATGGCCAAGATGAAAAACTCAAGGGACAACACATGCTGGAGAGGTTGTGGAGAAAGGGGAACCCTTCTCCACTGCTGGTGGGAATGTAAACTTGTTCTACCACTCTGGAAATCAATCTGGCGCTTTCTAAGACAACTAGGAATAGCGCTTCCTCAAGATCCAGCCATACCACTCCTAGGCATATACCCAAAAGAGGCTCAAGTACACAAAAAGGACATTTGCTCAACCATGTTTGTAGCAGCTTTATTTGTAATAGCCAGAAGCTGGAAACAACCCAGATGCCCCTCAACTGAAAAATGGATGCAGAAACTGTGGTACATCTATACAATGGAGTATTACTCAGCAATGAAAAATAAGGAAATCATGAAATTTGCAGATAAATGGTGGGACCTGGAAAGGATCATCCTGAGTGAGTTGTCCCAGAAGCAAAAAGACACACACGGTATATACTCACTCATATAAACATACGACATAGAATAAACCCACTAAAATCTGTACATCTAAACAGACTAAGCAAAAGAGAGGACCCTAACTAAAATATTCAATCCCCATCCTGAAAGGCAAAGATGATGGACATCAGAAGAAAAAGAAAATAGGAAACAATTTCGGAACCTGCTACAGAGGGCCTCTGAAAGCCAGAAGAAAACAGGAAACAACCTTGAAACCTGCCACAGAGGGCCTCTGAAAGCTTCTGCAGTATAGACTGTCAAAGCAGATGCTGAGCTTGATGGCCAACTGATGGGCAGAGTGAATGGAATTTTATGTAAGAAGTGGGAAATAGTAAGAGCTGGAGGGGACGGGAACTCCACAAGGAGAGCAACAGAACAAGATAATTTGAGCACAGGGAACTTCCCAGAAACTCATACTCCAACCAAGGACTATTTGTGGAGATGACCTGGAACCCCTGCACAGATGTAGCCCATGGCAGTTCAGTGTCCAAGTGGGTTACATAGTAATGGGAAGAGGGACTGCCTCTGACATAATCTGATTGGCCTGCTCTTTGATCACCTCCCCCTGAGGGGGGAGCAGCCTTACCAGGCCACATTAGAGGACAATGCAGCCACTTTTGATGAGAACTGATAGACTAAGATCAGAAAGAAGAGGATAACCTCCCCTATCAGTGGACTTGGGGAGTGGCATGCATGCAGAAAGGGGAGGGAGGGTGGGATTGGGAGGGGATGAGGGAGGGGCTTGTGGGGGAATACAAAATGAATAAAGTGTAATTAATAAAAAAAGAGTTAATCCAAAAAAATATAGTTTAATCCACAGAATCTATTTAATAAATATTCTGTTTCTTTTAAAATCTAATATAGATCCAGTATGAGATACTTGAAAGAATATCTAAGTGTGATTAATGCTTACTTACATGGCTTTCATTTTGGAAGATATATACTCAATATGTGCAAAAATGTGATGTGATATTATGTATTCCATTATCATGAATCAAGGTGGATTATAAATGTTTTGTTTTTTTTTCTCCATGAAGAAATTAGCAAATGCCTTTGCCATGAATACATACTTCAGCCTCTCATAGTAGTCATCTTTTTATGAACTGTTCAATGAAAATTTGGGGATATAGTATTAAATCTCATTTTTAAACACTTATAAACTTAGAGAAGACATGGTGATATGTTGATGATATCAAACATGTACATATTATTACATAGAATGTTGATAGCTGCTTCTGTTTCTTAGGACTAAATTGTCCAATTTTTTAATTCCTTTCTGACATAATTATTTACCCAGTTACCCTGTAAATAAATAGGTAAAAATCATATATAATATATAACATTTCATAGCATATTTTAAAATGATCACTTTACCTCCAGGGACAGTTCTTGGAATAATTGTTTTGTGTACTATGCTGAAGCTAGGTTGAAATCAGCCAATACTGGCAACTTAATGATGATAGATTTTTATCTCATCATGCAAAGTTTCAATAATGAATGAGATTCATTTGTGATGTGCTTGACCATACTGCCCCCTATGTGCATAATGTTTAAGGACAACACAGGATTCAGTGCATAATGCTTTTAGCATCATGGTTTGTCTAATTCAGCTTATTAGCTTCAGTCTCATTGACCTTGCTTCTACTTGAACACAATTTTGAGAGAAAAAGAAAGGGTAATATGTAATCATTGTTTCTCCTTTTTCTACATAAAATGGTTATCAAGAAATCAATAAGATTTCTAGAATATTGAAACAGGACGCAGAAAACTCCCTTGTCTTCAAGATTTACAGTACCTGTGAGAGAAAGTATCAACTGATCAAAATATGTGTATATTTGTTAACTGGAATGTAATTATGATTAGGAAAGGCTAGAAATACAGCTGATGGTTTAGACACATTTTTAGCCAGTTCCATATTTAAGAGTGAAAAAATAGGCCAATGAAAAAAATAGGTCAATGAAAAACTGATGGAGTTACCTAACTAAGCAAACAATGTATGATGTGCATAAAGCTGTACCATCAAAGACTCCCCTTCATGAAGGGTTTGTTAGTCAGTTGTTATCAGAAAGACTCGAGCTATTAGTCTCCTCTGAAACTATCTGAACTTCAGAGTTCTGTCACCAAAGGTCATAGCCTTTTCACAGTTACACATATCTCATTGCAGATGAGAGGGAACACTATGAACTATCAGCCATCTGAACCACAATTATGTCACTGTTTGTCCAGGTACACCTTAGTACTAAATAAGGCCACTTAGATTCACTGTCACTGTGAGGCTATAGCTCTTTTGCCTTCAACTCCTGCCACTTCAGTCCTTCTCTGGGTGTTAATCTCCAAAGCAGGGCTTAGCAAACATGTGGTTAATATAGATTGCTCTCATAAACTGCTTCCCAGAATGCATTGCTTGTGATAGTCAGGCAATGCAGAAATGGGTAAAGACTTCTTTCTCTGCTGTGGAAAAACTGTGCAAAAACTGGTTGTACAGTTTGGCTGGACTTTGTAGAAAGGGCTTTCAGTAGCACAAAACATGCATGGCATTCTCTTGTAATTTGATGGTGTTTGAATAAAAAAACAATATAAAAATAAACATCCCAATGTGAAACACACTTGTTAGCAATCTTTAGTTTTCTGGATGGGTGTATCCTTAGGTTTTGTTTACCTCCTTAAAATGGAAATTTTAAAAAAATATTAGTATTTGTTATTATTATTACTTATAATTTATATGCTTTGTATCTCAGTTGTAGCCCCCTCCCAGATCTCCTAATGGTCCCACCCTCCCTCCCTCTTCATTACCTAGCCCTCTTTCCTAGCCCACTGATAGGAGAGATCCTCCCCCTCTGTCTGTGCCTAACCTATCAGTTCCTATCAGGTCTGCCTGGAAGCTTTTCCCCTGTGGGCTGGCTATGTTGCTCCATAGGGAGATGTGATCAAGGAGAGACTCACAACCAAACTTTGGACAGAGCACAGGGAGTCTTACTGAAGAAGGGGGGTATAAAAGGACCTGGAAGGGACAGGAGCCACACAAGAAGACCAAAAGAGCTAAAAAAAAAATCTAGGCTCTGGGAATAGCAGAGACTGATATATCAACCAAAGACCACATCCAGGGAGAACCAGGACCCCCTGCTCAGATGTAGCTCATAGACAGCACAGTCTCCACATAGTTACACTAGTACGAGGACAAGGGAAACCCTCTGACATAAAATGGAGATCTTAAGCTGAAAGAAGGAAGAAAAACTGCTAAAAGTATAGTGGAATACTTTAATTTTGTTTTAAACACAAATTATTTTTATGAAACTCTACCTGGCCTTAAACTCATGAACCTCCTGAGCACTGGGATTATAGGTGAGCATCACTAAGGTCAGATGACATCAGAATTTTGTTTTAAACAACTTATTCTGAATATAAATATTTACTTTTTTAGGTTAATGACTGCATTTGAAGTAGGAACTGGAAAGATGGTGAAAGAGAAGTAAGATTGAAGTTCACAAATTCTCAAATCCAAAGAGAAATTATCACCAGCATTATTAATCATATAATCAATGGCATTGGACAAAGGAATTCAAATATTTGTTTGCTTTAATATCATTCACAATCTGATGAATCTAGAATATATATTATGTTTACCAAGGTATGCTTTCATCATTTTTTTTTAATTTCTAAGCCTTCAACTCTTTAATAAAATCACATATATGAACTTAATTGAAAGACCTTTTGGGATTCATGAAGTAATGAATATTTAGCAGGATAATGTTTTTAGATTGTTAAGTAGTTTTAAGAAAACAGGGTGCTAAAAGACAGAGCTTATACAGCTAAGAGAGAATGAAAGAATCTGTATGCCTACACTTACAAAGATAAGGTGAATTAAGTACCTTAATTGAAGTACACTCGATAAGAATGTCTTCGATAAGCTCCTGTCCTATTCCCTGTTTTCTCTCTCTTCTGATGTCTGTCCCATTTACTTTTTCTGAATGAGGATTGATCATCTTACCCAGGGTGCTCCTGGTCCTCCTTCTTGTTTTGCTTCTTTAGGTGTACAGATTTTAGTATGTTTATCCCACATTATATGTCTAATATCTACTTATAAGTTAGTATATATCATGTGTTATTTTCTGCTACTGGAATACC
>NW_026590043.1:0-3013 GCF_907164565.1 Psammomys obesus | reverse complement strand
CCTTGAAAAGAGAACGTCTCCACTAGGGCGTCAGCCAGGCTCATAGGGAACCAAGAACAGCCTGTCTAGAGGAGCAGGGATCACCCTCCCAAATGGCATGTAAGCAAGGTGGAAGTCTCTGCCCCTCCACAAGATGGTTCTCACTGTGTCGCCCTAGTGGGCCTGGAAGTTGCTGTGTAGACTAGGCTGGCCTTGTCCTCACAGAGATCCTGTCTGTATCTGCCCCCAGAGCCGTGAACTCCTTGGGAGCCTTGAAATCCTCAGGCTCAGGTGAAACTCCTGCCTTTGGCTCAACATAGTGAATATTGATCGTCATCTTGATTAGACTGAGAGGCACTTGGGATTAACAAAGAACACTTGTGGGTATCCCTGTGAGGGGAGAACCACTCCCTCGCCCCTGAGTCTAGTCGACAGCTCCGTTCAGAATTCAGGGGCCTGGCTGGAATAAAAGTGGAAGAAGAGAAAGAGCCAGAGAGTGGTGGAAGCTTTTTCCTCGCTGGGCAGTTGCCATGGTCTGTGGGCATCACCTACAGCTTCCTCAGCTTTTGGCGAGTGGCCAAGAGACTGTCAGACACTGCCCGGCCTCTCGGCCCAGCGTCTTAAACTGAGGCTGACAACAGGAACTGCGCGCTGGCTTCTGGCTCTGATGGTGCAGCCCTTCAGTCCCAGCACTCTGGAGGCAAAGGCAGGAAGGTCTTTGTGAATTTGAGGGCAGCCTGTTCTACACAGTGAGTTCCAGGATACCCCAGGACGACATACAGACCTTGTTTCCAGTGAAACAGGACAAAACAAAAGCCCCGTATCGAGAGGCTGGAGAGATGGCTCATCGGTGAAGCGTATTCACTGGTCACCATAAAAACACCTGTATGTAGAGACCCATGTTCAGTTTACAGAGGGAGAAAGTAAAGCTGGGAAAAGGGAGGGAATCTTTATGAGGCCAGATTACATGAGCGATGGGATTGTTTGGTTTTAGGCCTTCACATCTGCATAGAAACCTGAGCATAATCACAGTCACAGTCCCTTTCCGGACCTTTTGTCTTGTTCAACAATGTGTTCTAAACTATGCATCAGATAGAATTTGGGTCATAAAACAAAAACATAAAATACAATAAAAATCATCTAAAGGCAGACATCCTAAGGCTGGCGGAAGAACTGTCTTACAAACTCTGCCGACTTGCTACTTAACGTGATTTCCCCTCATGTCCCAGATGGCTCCTCGTCCTCCACCCAACAGAAAGGACAAAGAAGTGCTCCCACAGAGGACAGTTTGTGGATGTGGTACGTATTTATTGTCCTGACGCCAGACTGTCCCAGGAGAACTTGGTCGTTATGATGCCTCGTTAGAAAGCGGGGTGGGGCGGAAAACGTCGTCTTTCCTTTCTGGGCCCACATGTCCAAAGGAGACCACTGTATATATTTGAAGTTGGAGCAGGTCTCGCTATGTTCCTGAAGTCCTTAAGCTCTAAGAAATTACAGTTAAACTGAGCCTAGAGCGAACAGAAGTGAGTTGTGCAGATCAGGAAGCGAGAACGTTGCAGGCACAGAGATGACACACGAAGGTGCAGACGGACTCGGTGGGTTATGTACAGTCAGAGCCATAGTATACAATGACGGCTGTGAGCTGGGTGTGGTGTAGCCATCTGCAACCCCAGAACTCAGCAGACGGACACAGGGTGAGGGCAGCAAACCTGAGACCAGCTCAGGCTGCTTCTTGAGAGTCTTGTCTCAAAGCGTAACACAGGGACAGAAACGGTGGAGGTGACGGACAGAGAGCACGAAGCCGGAGTGAGTGTGGAGGCGTGAGTTAGTGCACTGACTTCTGGAGGAGGTGGGAACACGAGTGGATTCGTGGTTTTGTTAGGTTTGTTCTCTTTTTTTGGAACAAGGCCTTGGCCGGCCTCCACCTCAAGAGAGACCCATCTGCTTCTGCCTCCTGTGAGCGGGGATTAAGGCCTTTTGCCGCCTTGCCTGACGGTTGTTAATTAAAGTGGCGTCTTAGGGTGAAGTGGTATCCGGGGAAACAGTACCCAGGTAGATTGCAGGGTTCTTTAAGAAGCAGGACTTAGGGTTCGGTGTGTTGTAGACACGAACACGTTCATGTCTTAGCCCCAGGAGTGGGCTGCGAGAAGGACTCAGATCGTCCACAGATGCAAATTGTCTGTCTCGTGTGGGTTCTGAGAGGAGCTCTGCGCCAGCATCTGAGGACCGGAGAGAGAGTAAACGCCAGAGCCCAGAGAGGGTTGGGGAGCTCCGAGACAGAGCAAGGCTGTTGCAGCTCCCCCCAATACACACACACACACACACACACACACACACACACACACACACACACCCCGAGGCTCCTGCTGCTGCTGTTGCAGTGTTGGCTCCAAGGAATCCTAAGCCTCACCGGCAGGAAGCAACGGGGAGAACTGTGTCCCCTCCTCCACTAGCCCTTTCTCTCTCCTACCTGGTGTTGGCGTGCTGGAAGGGAGAGGGGTAGAGCAGGGAGAAAGAGAGAGAAAAACGTAGAGAAGAGGTTTCTCCCTTTTCCTTTCAAGGACAGAAACACAGGGGACCTGGCTCAGCACTGAGTCACGGGCACTTGCTGTACAACCCCAGTCGCCTGTGTTTGGTGCCCAGAACCCACATGAAGGCGTCAGGAGAGAAACGACCCCGTAAAGTTGTCCCACAGCACACGAGCACACACCATGCAAACACCCACAGGACGAACCCAGAAAGCAGAAACGGAGCTGGGTGAGGAGTTAGGGGTGGGGTTGGGCGAGGGTGGGAGGGTTCGGGTTCCCGAGTCCCGATGCTCTGGTGGAATGAACGGACTTTACCCTTGTTCATTCAAATGCTGATTCTCTCCCCCATTATCTGGTTTCCATCCAGACCTGGCCTTGAGGTCAAGTTTGTGGCAACGGCCGCCATTTGCTCTCCACACTGTCAATTAAACCAGCCACCGTGTTGACAGTGGAGAGGACAGGGTGGGACATCCTGGTTCCGCGGGGAGGAGGGGAAGGAAGCGGCC
>NW_026590042.1:1771-7218 GCF_907164565.1 Psammomys obesus | reverse complement strand
CCTCCTCCCTCCCCTCCCTTTCTCAACCTACCTTCCCCTTCTTCATGGATGTCCCCCCCCAAGTCCACTGATAGGGAAGGTCCCCCTCTCCTTCCTTCTGATCTTAGTCTATCAAATCTCATCAGGTGTGGCTGCATTGTCATCTTTCAATAAATGGTCCCTCATGAAACTGAAAAGCTTCTGCTAAGCAAAGGACAACATCATCAAAACAAAATGACTACCTAAAGATTGGGAAAGAATCTTCACCAACCCTTTATCTGACAGAGGGCTAATATACAGTACATATAAAAAACTAAACAAGCTTAAAAGCAGCAAATCAAGTAATCCAATTAAAAAATGGGAGACAATGCTAAACAGATAACTCTCTGTAGAGGAATATCAAATGGAAGAGAAACATTTAAAGAAATGCTCAACCTCATTAGCCATTAGGGAAATGTAAATCAAAACGACCCTGAGATTTTACCTTACACCCATCAGAATAGTCAAGATAAAAAACTCGAGTGACAACACATGTACCCCATTTTTTAATTGGATTACTTAGTTAGTTGTTATTTGACTTCTTTAATTCTTTATATTTACTGAATAGTAGCCCTCTGTCAGCTATAGGGTTGGTGAAGATCCTTTTCCAGTCTGTAGGCTTTTGTTTTGTTCTGAAGACAGTATCTTTTGCTTTACAGAAGCGTTTCAGTTTCATGAGGTCCTATTTATTGATTGTTGTTCTTCGATGACATTTGTTAGCATATTGTTTACATGGGTGTCATGGGTTTCCAATTCGTAATATTAAATTTACTCATAAATATGAGATAAAAGCCTGGAAGGTAGAGTCTATCAAGACACAGTCATACTTCTTTAGAATAGAGTGAGGTTTCCAGGTCTCTATATTTGAGAGCAGATTGGAAGAATTCAGAGTGGTGTGTGACCCGAGAGGAATAGGCAGAGGTGGACATGTAGCTTAGAAACAAAATTATTACATGTATCATCTCATTTACAAATCTTTTATTTTAAACATGAATATTTAAACATGAATTCACCTATAGTGGATATATAGAAGGGGAAATAAGTGAGGGAAAGAAACTTGTAGTAAAAGAAACATGGAACAGAGAGAAAGAGGAGGATTTGTCTTTTTAAGAATTATTATGGCTATGATAAAATGTCATGACCAAAAGCGACATAAAAGGATGGGAAATTTTATTTTTCTTATACTTCCAGGTAACAGTCCATCACTGAGGGAAGTCAGGGCTGGGATTCAAACAGAGAAGAAACCCAGAGGCAGCAGCTGAGCACAGGCCATAGAGGAGAGATGCTTACTGGATTTCTCCTCATAGCTTGCTCAGTTTGTTTGTTGGGGAACCCAGGGTCACCATCAATGGCTGGCATCACCTACAATGGACTGCATCCTCCCCCATCAAATAGTAATGAAGAAAATGCCCTACAGGCTTGCCCAATGCCCAGGACTACGAAGGATTTTTCTCTATTGAAGTTTGTCCCTCTCAGA
Source organism: Psammomys obesus (assembly GCF_907164565.1). Lineage (NCBI taxonomy): Eukaryota > Metazoa > Chordata > Mammalia > Rodentia > Muridae > Psammomys > Psammomys obesus. The sequence goes on along the minus strand of NW_026590042.1, from coordinate 5,723 downwards.
TTATTTTAGTTTGTGTATATTTGTCATAAAATCGCATCAGTATTTGGTATAAATATGACTATATAACATAATCTTGAAAGTAGATTGCATTTATAAAATACAGCTTTATGTACAATGTGTATATTCCAGTACATTTAATTTTTCAACAACAACAGGGTAAGGAGCAGGTTGGGTAGGAAGGTGCTCTCTGAGTCCCTGCTGCTACCCATGCATTTTCTGTCCATACATTGAACACATGGAGGCTGTGTTCAGATAAATGTGCATAGCTTTCATTGCTTACGTAATCAGTGTCTGCCAGATATTTGATGTATTCCTGTCTTGCTCAAGTGTTTATTTATGTAACATTATTCTTCATGATTTCTGTAAGTACTTTCATTTTTGCTACATGCCTAGGACAGAAACTAATTTTATACAAAGGTAATATCAGAAATTTAACAAAAAAAATAATGTCATTACTGGAATTTGAAGATTATCCATTTAAAAAAATGGATGATTAATATGAAAAGAAAAATTTTAATTATTTCTAAAATACTTTTTCTGCTAGTGAACACAGCCACAAAAATGAGAATACTTTTTGGCAAATCACCTTTTAAATCATGCTATCAAGATAGACAAAAATAATGGAAAATAATTATTTAATCTTCACTCAAACTAGTATCTCCCATAAAAGATTAAAGGACACATTGGCCCTTGAGTGCTCTACTAGACTTTCAATTCTATTTGACTAGGGTAAGGCTGTCTAACTGACCACTGTGCTGATAGGAGGGTGAATACTAGGCTATGTAGAGATTTTAAAAAATGATGATTCAGACACTGGCTGTCAGGCTGAGCTCTAAATGTGTCTGTATTACAAGCTAATGCACTGAGGACGAGGCCAAAACACTCCCCATGGTAATAACCTGTCACATCTTCAGTCTTAATGCTCATGGTGATGAAAGTGAATGCTGTCCTGAATCCAGGAGCAGTCAAGATGCCTGGAAGTTACCCATGTGTACAAAAAAGAAGCCCTTCTCTGCTTTCGCTGGAATCAGACTAAATAGCTGGTTCTGAGAGCTGTGCAGATACCACTGATCATGCAGCTGGTGATGACCCTCTATGCTGTAGACATGGCCAGGGAGGATCTCTACTTTGACCAGGTTCCTTCACAAATTACTCCTCTATAGTCTCCCCCAGAAGAAGCCTACAATTCATAGCTCCTCCTAGAGGTGATCATTGGAAATTATGTTAAACCCAAGCTCTGTTACAATGTTTTAATTTATGCATACAATCAATAGTATAGCTAGAATTCCAAAACGTGTAGTATATAGATGAGGCTGTGAGTTACAATCATTTCCAATCTTATTAGGGTTCACTAGAAGGATGGCTGGTAGTGGTGAGACACATGATAAAAAAATGTTTAGGTTGGCATTCCCAGCCATCTTCCTAAGATATTACCCCTACAACATTATTGGACTTAATTTGACATATATTATGGTATCAAGAGTTACACCTGTGCCCAGTTTGGTTGACAGGTGACTATAATCTGTGAATTTAGATTGCTGCCAGAGGAGAAACAGGCATATGCCAACAACCCATGATAAATAGTTTACTGACACAGAAACACAGCTAGACATCATTTCAAATGTATGTATGTACACACTCTCCTGTCTCCCATTGCACAGTTTCATTAACATGTACATACGTTGTCATTCAAAGGAAGTTAACAAGTAAATTTCCAATTACTTTACATTGATAAGAGAGTAGTTAGTACTGTTAGTCAGAAAAATACTAAGGTTATAGATGATAAGATGAAAAGTGAATGAACTGGTGGGAGATGCAACAGAAATAAAGGAAGAGGCATGCCATCTTCAGAAGCAGGTACTTGAGAGCAGGTCTGATGGAAGAGATTTGTCTGTTCAAAGTGCAGAGTGGAGCCCTTTACCCATGCATAGGGCTCTGTGTTCATGAAAGGCAGAAGGTCTTAAATGCACAGAGCCTGGGAAAGCTCATCCTTGTGGAAACAAATAAAATGGCTTATTCATAGAGGCCAGCATATAACTGAGACTGCCTGACTTGAGAAGTCTCTCGGTATTTTTGAGGTTAATGCTAAGTGCATTGAGAGCCTGTGAGACAATGGTCACAGTGAAAACAGGTTTTCCCTGAATACATTTTAGTCAATGTTGTGCTGACACACAAAGGAGAAGAAAATGTGGAGACTGTTATTATTTCTGTGTGGAGATAGAAAAGCTGCTGCTTCAGACACTGGCTGACAGGCTGAGCTCTAGAGGGGGGTTGTATTGCAGGCTGACACACTTAGGACTCTAGAGATTAACTTTTAGGAAGTATTTCCCATCCTTATATGAAACATAGGGAATGAAATTAATGGTAGAAATGCAAACATTTTCAAGAAACTATGTAGGTGATTGTCTTTGAACCTAGAAAAAAGCTGCCATTGTTTGTTTTATATTGTTTTCTGAATGAAAATGTATCAAACTGCTTTCACATCCTTATATTTGAGCACATAGAATCATGCTATTCTTAGCATTCATCCTAAAACCTTCTTCTTAAAGTACAAAGATGGTAAGATAGAAGCTCACAATTGGTCAAAGTACAGAGAACATATAACTGTGGAGTAGTCTTATTAAAGAGAATGTCTCTGACCCAAGTCTTGAGGATGTTCATGGAGAATAAACAGAATCCACATATAGAACAGACACTAAACAAGGGCTGTAAGACAGCGCCTTTTTATATATTTTTATTTTTATTAATTACAGTTTATTCACTTTATATTCCAACTGTAGCTCAGTCCCCCTTCCCTTCCCAATCCAATCCTTCCTCTATCTTCTCCACCCATGCCTCTCCCCCACTCCCCTGTTAGGAGAGGTCCTCCTCCTCTCCCATCTGATCCTACTATACCAGGTCTCATCGTAGTGGCTGCATTGTCTTCCTCAATGGCCTGGTAAAGGCTGCAAATCCCTGAGGGTTGGGGTGATCAAAAAGTAGGCCAAACAGTTAATGTCAGAGACAGTCCCTGTTCCCAATACTAGGCAACCAACTTGGACACTGAAATACAATGGGGTACATCTGTGCATTGGTTCTAGGTTATCTCAGTGAATGGGCCTTGGTTAGAATATTAGTCTCAGAAAACACCCTTTGTGTCCAGATTTTTTGGTTCTGGTGCTCTCCTTGAAGCTCCTGTCCCTTCCAGGTATTTCTATCTCCCCTTTCTTTCATAAGATTCTCTGCACTCAGCCAAAAGTTTGGCTATGAATCTCAGCACCCACTTTAGTACCCTGCAGGTAATAAAGAGGATCTCTGTGGTAGGCTCCTGTCCTGTTCCAATTTTCTTACTTTTCTAATGCCCATCCCATTTGTCTTTCTGAATGAAAAGTGAGCATCTTACCAGAGTCCTCCTTCTTGATTAGCTTCTTAAGTGTACAGATTTTAGTAAGGTTATACTATATTACATGTCTATTATTCACTTATGAGTGAGTATATTTCCTGTGTGTCTTTCTGCTTCTGGGATACCTCACTCAGGATGAACTTTTCTAGTTCCCACAATTTGCCTGCAAGAGTTGGTGATTTCCTTCTTTTTAATTACAGAGTAGTATTCCATTGTGTAAATGTACCACAATTTTTGTATCTATTCCTCAACTGAGGGTCATTTGGGTTATTTCCAGCTTCTGGATATTACAAATAAAACTGCTACAAACATGTTAGAGCAAATATTCTTCTTGTATACTTGAGCACCACTTGGATATGAGCCTAGGAGTGGTATAGCTGAATATTGAGTTAGTGCTATACCCAATTGTCTGAGAAAGTGCCAGATTGATTTAAAAAGTGGTTGTAAAAGTTCACATTCCCACCAGCAATGGAGGAATGTTCCCTGTTCTACACAACCTCTCCAGCATGTGTTGTCACTTGAGTTTTTGATCTTAGCAATTCTGTTGGTTGTAAGGTGAAACTCAGGGTT
>NW_026590042.1:230-1761 GCF_907164565.1 Psammomys obesus | reverse complement strand
AAGAAGATAAACAAGAAAGAGGACCCTGCATAAAATGATCAATCCTCACTTAGGAAAATGAATGGGATGGGCATTGTAGTAGGCAGAAAAAATAACAGGACAGGAGAGAGTCTCTGAAAGACTCTACCTAGCAGTGTATCAAAGCAAATGCTGGGATTCGTAACCAAACCTTGGGCAGATTGCAGGAAATCATATGAAAGAAGGAGGAGTAAGTTGGACCTGGAGAGGACAGGAATTCCATAAGGATCAAATATACCTTGGCACAGGGGTCTTCTCTGAGACTATTTCTCCAAACAAGTGCCATGCATGGATATAACCTAGAACCCCTGCTCAGATGTAGCCCATGGCAGCTCAGCATGCAAGTGGGTACCCTAGTACGGGGAAGAGACTATTTCTGTCATGAACTCACTGGCTGGCTCTTTGACCTTCCCTCCCATCCCCGAGAGAGGAGCAACCTTGCTAGGCCACAGAGGAGGATATACAAGTCAATCCTGAAGAGACCTGATAACCTAGGCTCAGATGGAAGGGTAGGAGGACCTCCCTATCTGTGGATGACCCGTCCAATGGGCAAGTTGAGCAGGGTCTACCTGAAAGAGGGAGTGGGAATGATAGGGGTAGAGACATGAAGAATGGAGTCAAGACAGGTTTCTGATCAAGACTTGTTTATTAAGCCCTTAAGCAGCTTTTTTTTTTTTTTTTTTTTTTTTTTTTTTGTGAAGCTGTTTGGTTTGAGGTCGGACCTGATATTTCCCCAACCGTGGAGTTTCCTACCAACAGGGAGACTCAATCTGTATTGTTTTGGGGCCCACAGTTCTGCCTGACAAATTGAATAGCACACACAATTACAGGTGAGTGGCTCTGTGCTAGTGACTAGACACATACGGGAACCCCCGAATATTTTCAGAGAACGTTTTGGTGTGTGTGGGGTAGTCAGCTGAGTGCTATAAGGTCCGACCTGATGTTTCCCTCACTCTGGGGTTTTCTCCCAAAAGGGAAATCCAGTCTCTGGTGCTCTGGGGCCCACTGTTCTGTTTGGGAAGGTGAGTCAGGGACACAGGTGGGGCTCTGCAATGGCAGCTGAGTGCCTACCAGATTCCAGGATCTATTCCAGTAGTTTTCTAGGTGACCTGAAGTCTGCACAGATTACTTCCTTCACCATGGGGTTTTCTCTCACCAGGGAAACACAATTGCTAGTGTTTTATGGCCCAGAGTTCTATCTTTTGGAAGGTGTTTAGTCACTACTGTCCTGTTCCTCTGACAGTTTCCTCCTGTAGCCACCATTATGGACACCCCGCCCCTTCAATAATTTAATTATATATTTCTTTTTTTAATTTTTTATTAATTACACTTTATTCATTTTGCATCCCCCAATAAGCCCCTCCCTCATCCCCTCCCGATCCCACCCTCCCTCCCCTTTCTGCATGCATGCCACTCCCCAAGTCCACTGATAGGGGAGGTTCTCCTCTTCTTTCTGATCTTAGTCTATCAGTTCTCATCAAAAGTGGCTGCATTGTCCTCTACTGTGGCCTGG
>NW_026590042.1:0-220 GCF_907164565.1 Psammomys obesus | reverse complement strand
TTTTAGTTAGGGTCCTCTCTTTTGCTTAGTTTGTTTAGATGTACAGATTTTAGTGGGTTTATTCTATATTGTATGCTTATATGAGTGAGTATATACCATGCGTGTCTTTTTGCTTCTGGGACAACTCACTCAGGATGATCCTTTCCAGGTCCCACCATTTACCTGCAAATTTCATGATTTCCTTATTTTTCATTGCTGAGTAATACTCCATTGTATAGAT
>NW_026590041.1:26247-49598 GCF_907164565.1 Psammomys obesus | reverse complement strand
TAACCTATGTTACAAATGTTGAATGAGAAAATTCCATGCAAGAACAGCTAGCACTTTCAGAATTTGTGCACCTTACAACATTCATTCCCTTTTTCTTCTGCCTTCAAGTAGATAAAATAAATGGGGATAGGTGTGGCATGATTCCCAGAATTCTCAGTGTCCTGAAATCATGCATTTGGTGTTAGACCTCTTGCTAGAGCAGGATTCTTGAGTTTAATTTGCAGCACTTATGTTGGCTTGGAATACTCAATCAAATCAGTAGGTTTCTAAAATGGTCATGGTTTATTTCACATTGCTTCCTCAGTTGTGAAATGAGGCTATAGTCGTTGGGTTGTTTTGAATAATAAATAATTTACTAATTGCAGTTCCCTTAAAACTGGACTTTTCCTGTAGTACTAGATATGTTTAGCTGTTATTTCTTAATTATATCTTGAGATCACTCATAGAAGTTGTGGTTAGTATCAGAAACTTTATTATTTGCTGTTAGGATAAAATTTTTGGTAAATTAAAATAAGTTTTGTTCACTGCCAAAATTTACTCTTTGTTATAAAAACCCAATAATAAAGCAGTTGATTTAGAATTCCAATTAAAATATTCAGTCAAGATTTTCCTTGTTCTTGTCCTATTCCCACTAACTTCCTTTCTTTTCCTACTGATATCTTTCTTTGACCCTCTCCCATTGAGTGTGTGTGTGTGTGTGTGTGTGTGTGTGTGTGTGTCTAAGCTAGTGAGTTTCATTAGGGTTGCTTACACAGCATGGGTGATAGTTGAAACAGGAGCAAGAACATCTTATCAGTGCCAATTGTCACTGAAGAAAATGTCTCACCCTCACCTTATAACCATTAACTACTTATCTGAAGATCATTTACATGAATCACAATGTTGACAGACCCAAGCTTGTGCAGATAATCCTATTTGCTGAGAGTTCAAGATTGCATTTGCTCTGCCATGCTTGGATGACAGCATTCCACAGTACTCCACACCTTCCTGTAGCTCTCAACATTCTCTCTACATCTCTTCTGTGATGTTCCCTGAACCTTGGAGAAGGTAGTATAGATTTCCATTTAGGGTTGAGCATTCAAAGGTCACTTATTCTCCATACTTGACTAACTGCTGCCACTCACTGTAGAAAGAAACTTCTTTGACCAAAGCTAACAACAGCACTAGGCTTTGGGTATAAACGCAAACACCTAGAAGCCATTCTGCAGGCACATCAAGGTCCATTTAGCAAAACAACAGAAGTAGCTTCCCCATTAGAACCTTTGACCTCCCCAGCCATGGCTCTTGGTCAGGTTTATAGAATCAGATGTGAGTGGACCTTAAATACAATCAAAGTGTGGTTGATCATGCCACTATTTAATTCACCATTAGGTACAACTTGTTTTGTGGGTCATTATTACACCAACACACATTGTGCTTAGTTGAGGAAGACTCTTGATCACTGCTCTTCCCCAGTAGCCTGCACACCTTTTGTTGCTATGAACAATAGCTATCAGGGAGGAAGTTTCCAGCTCAGCTCTAGCTTGGGTCTCTATGTACTATGATTAAAGCGTGTCTTTGTCAATAGGGTCTAAACATTCTCGTTCTGATGAACTACCAAGAGCAATGGCAAATAGCATGTATTGTTTTAGGAACCAACAGATCACAGGAAGTAGGCAAAACTATGACTGTCTAATTTTTAACACATGAATTTTGCATGCTCGGTTAACCTAATTATTTGAATAGTTTACCGAAAATCTATTTCACTGTTACTATAATTCAATAAATGTCTGCTTATTAAGTGGTTATTGTGGATATAGACTTTGGGGCAACAGATAGCTCAACTGGTAAAGTATATACTACACAAGCATGAGGGGTTAAGTTTGAACCTCAGGGCACATATTTAAAAAACTTACTGAATGGATGGTGGCATGCACGTGTAATTCCTGTCTTAGGAAAACAAAGATTGACACATCCCTGGCAACCATTTTATCCTACTTTGTTGAATTCCAAGCTGGTGATAGTCCTCCCTCTTCCTTCTCAACAAAGTTGATGGTACCTTCTGAACAATGCCTGTGATGATCTCTGGTCTCCATATGCATGCACACATCCTCTCATATGCATTCCACAAATACACAAACATACACGTGAGTGTTTGGAATATTTGTACATTTATTTTTTTTTCTTGCTGCTCAGATTGTCATATATCTGTTACCTATAGATGTTGTAATTATTGGGCTGTGGAGGGGCAGTCTGCATTTTTCTGCTTCCAGTTTTGACTTACTAGCTGACTTCATTAGCTCTCTGTGGTCTTAGGGCTGAGTCTTACTTTTGCCTTTATCAAAAAGTTTACTTGGTGGACTGGTGAAATGTCTCATTGCAAGTCTGATAAGCTGAGTTCAGTCCTTAGAACCTACAGTGGAAGGGGTGAACTGAGTCTTAGGTGTTGTCGTCTAACCTCCACATGTGTGTTGTGGAACATACATGTTCGGCTTTTTGTTGTTGTTTTTCTTTTATGTGCTTTGGTATTTTGCCTGCATGTATGTCTGTGTGATGTTGTCAGATCTCGGATTTGCAGGTAGTTGTGAGCTGCCATGTGGTTGATTGGAATTGAACACTAGTCCTTTGGAAGAACTGTCATTGCTCTAAACTGCTGAGCCATCTCTCCAACCCTCATTCTTGGCTTCTTATAAATACACATTATCAAAACATACAGAAATAAGAAAATTTATTCTCAGGTTAATACAAAAGAAAAGAGAGGTATATTTAGCTTTGCTTTGATCTCTGTTGCCAACACCACCAGGGTAAAAAAGGAGTAGCTGGGCTGAATCCCACTAAGTTCATTCAGTTTCTTTGGGGCCAGGGAACATGTGCTAATTGGCATAGCAAATATAAATATAACTTTTTAAATAATAAGGTGGCTATTAATAATTTGGTATCATGAATGCTAAAAGACATACATCATTTCTGTATATTGTGTGTCATAAAATCTACTCTTTTGGACACTGAACTGCCATGGGCTACATCTGTGCAGGAGTTCTAGGTTATCTCCACGAATAGTCCTTGATTGGAGTATGAGTCTCTGGGAAGTTCCCTGTGTTCAAATTATCTTGTTCTGTTGCTCTGCCTGTGGAGTTCCCATCCCCTCCAGCTCTTACTATTTCCCACTTCTTACATAAAACCTGAGGGGGGAGCAGCCTTACCAGGCCACGGTGTAGAGGACAATGCAGCCAATTTTGATGAGAACTGATAGACTAAGATCAGAAAGGAGAGGAGAACCTCCCCTATCAGTGGACTTGGGGAGTAGCATGCATGCAGAAAGGGGAGGGAGGGTGGAATCGGCAGGGGAGGAGGGAGAGGCTTATGGGGGGATACAAAATGAATAAAATGTAATTAATAAAAAATTAAAAAAAGTGGAGCCAATTAAATATGAAGGAAGAATCCATGGTCGTGATTATGCTATGCATCTTATAGGAAGTGTGCCTTGCTTTAAATAAAGCTGATCTGTCACTGAAGTGTTAATTTATTTAAATCATTTCTAGTAAGGATTCTAACAGAATGTGAACAGCCAGAGACATGAGAAATAACACTGCCCTAAGTGTGTGCTGTGAATTTTGACACTTCCTATTAAGTATTGGATCAATGAGTAGAATATTCTAAAACATGTTTATTTGCTTTAATACGAGAAAAATCACAGAACAACTGTAGTCCATATTATTGCTGGAAAACCATGTGTCCATCTAGGGAGAAAGTGAAAAATGGAAGAACAGAAAGACTTGAATGTAAGTTATTATCCTTTAAAAGACAACTGAATTTATGAAAATAGCTTGATCCCCTAGAGACCTTATAAATTAAATATATGCATACATGCATGTAGACACATATTGAGAGAGAAGGAGAAAGAGGACGAGAATTGGCTTACAAACACTGTTGGCCTACATGATAAACCAAAAAAGAAATAGAAATAAAGTATGCTTCTATTTCTCCAATGACTTTCATAGTCCCTTTTGTTTTACTTGATTTTTTATTGATATGTATTTATTTTCTCAGTAATTGGTTATATAACTACATTTTCATTGCAATATATCATATACTTTGTAATATTTAACTACGTATACCCTCCCCTTTCTTCAAGATTCCCCCTTTCATTAGTACATTATGTTTCTCCAAATAGGTATAATTAATTTATGTATGTATGTATGTATGTATGTATGTATGTATGTATGTATGTATGTATCTATCTATCTATCTATCTATCTATCTATCTATCTATCTATCTATCTTTAGATATGCCACTTCTGTGCATGCATGTGTACTTACGCACATACATGTATAATCCAGGACAAATCTACAACAAATAATTTGATATTTATCTTTATAAGATTGGTTTAATTTAGCTTAATAAGATAAATTTTAGTTCTATCCATTTTCCTGTAAAGGCATTTTTTCCCATTAATTTTTATAGCTAAATAAAACTCTGTTGTATATAAGCATTATATTTCATTTATCCACAAATTTGTTAATAGGCATTTAGGTTTGTCTTATAACTTGGCTTTTCTGGCTAGTTTTATGGCAACCTGATACAAGCTAAAGTCATCTAAGAGGAGGGAACCTCAACTGTCAGAGTGCCTCTGTAAGATTAAGCTGTAGGCAGAGAAGATTGATGGAGGAGTGTCCTGCTCATGGTGGGTGATACCATCCCTGGGCTGGTGGTTCTGGGTTCTATAATAAAGCAGGCTGAGCAAGCCATGTGTAGCAAGTCAGTAAGCAGTATCCTCTATGGCCTCTATATCAGCTCCTGCCTCTAGGTTCCTGTCTGGTTTTAGTTTTTGCTTCCCTCAATAGACTGTGATTCAGTATGTAAGCCAAATAAACCTTTCACTTCCCCCTCCCAAAAAAAAAAAAACAAATCTAATCTTTTACTTGTAAACAGCTTTTAGTTTTAGAGTAACCATGGTGAATTTGAGATGGAGAACTCCACTATCAATGGAAAGATGGTAAATGAAAGTTTTGTATTTAATGACACATATCTACCAAAGAACCTGGATAGTGGTGGAGAGTATTTCTCTAAGAGTCCCTCTGAGGGAGTGGAGATTTCACTCACATTCTGAGTATTTGTCATGGGCTTTTGCCAAGTTCTGTCTGTCTATTCTTTTGTAGTTTTTATTATTTTGTTTTAATTTTATATTTCAGTTTTTATTTAGCAGTATATGAGTGTGCCTTCTGTGTAGGTCTCTGAGTGTGAGTCCTTGTGTCTTCTCAAGGGCATGTGCTCTTCACTACTGAGCCACTTCTCTAGCTGTTTCATTTGTAATCGTATACACATTTTCCATGTGTTCATTTTATTTTATTTTTGTTTATTTATCGTTTTGTTTTTGGGATACAAGTTTTTTCTTTGTAGACCTGGCTATCCTGGAACTCACTCTGTAGGTCAGGCTGGCCTCAAACTCACAGGGATCCACCAGCCTCTGCCTCCCTGAGTGCTTTGATTACAGACATGCACCACTGTGCCAGGCTTCAAGTGCTCATTTTTGCTCCAGTAACTTTCAGGATAATTTAAATCTTGAGGAAAGAGTTAGGAATTGATAAATAAAGTAAGATGATTTGAAGGAAAACTTTAGGTTTAGAGTTGAGGAATGGTAAGCTTAGAAAGTTTAAAAGCCTTCCTTACTCATTAGATGCTCTATATTATTAAAAGTAGCATTGTGTTATCTCATTTCTTAAGAGAAAAATATGGAGCTGTACTTTTCAATAGACTGTTATTGACTCAAGAATTGTGGATCAAGCTGGGCATGGTGCCACATGCCTGTAATACCAGCACTGGAGGTGGAGTGGCCAGTGGATCTCTGAGGTCGAGGCCAGCCTGGTCTGCAAAGTGAATCAAGGACAGCCAAGGCTCCAAAGAGAAACCCTGTCTCAAAAAAATGGAACCAATCAAACAAAAATAATTTTGGATTAGTCTTTATTCATAAATGATAAGAATATATCAAATAACAGAATTCTGAATTATTGATGAGATTCACCTAGTAATGTAGTTTATTTGAAATTATGGTATCATACAAATGTCTTCAGTTTTAAGAAGTGGTCCATTTTGCAAAAGAATGTATATGAATGTTACAAATTAAACACAGATTTATATCTGATAAAATTAAGATCATTTTCTCATGTGCTTCCAATCCAGAATAACTGAAAAATATAGCCTTAAATTTCCCTAGTTTGGGAACTGGAGAGATAATTCAGTAGTTCTTGCAGAGGATTTGGGTTTGATTCCTATATTCCACATGGCAACCTCAGAATACCTTATAATAACTGCAGTTCCAAGGTATCCAACATGATCTTCTGGCCTTTGGGCAGCAGGTACACAGGTGGTATACATACATGCAGACGTACAAATCTTAAAAATAACATTACATATATGCAAATTCCTTCAATTCAAAGTTAATTTTCTAATTATGTACAAGTTTTTCAAAATTAAAATTTGAGGTGTGTTACAATAATTTGCTGCTGAAATTTTTATACATACTTAAAAACTTTTTTACATGTTATATACTTGAGGCCTATCATATTTCTTTACAGTTTACAAATATGCTTGAGTATGTGAAAAAGTCTTTTAAGGCTTGAGATATTTTTCTCATAAGATGTTATGGTTGAAATTGCCTTGTTTTGGTTACTGAAGAGTCAAGAAGCCAATGAGAGAGGAAACTATGCTTCTTAAATCTGAAAAAAAAATGTAATTATCCATAAATACTGTAAATTTTCTGCCTGTATGCATTTCTTTTTTAATTTTTTTTTTTAGTAATTACACTTTATTCACTTTGTATCCCCCCTGTAGCTTCCTCACTCCTCCCCTCTCATCCCTCCCTATAGCCACTCCTGATGAGACCTAATAGATTAGGAGCAGAAGGAAGTAAAAGAAGGCCTCTCCTATGAATGGACTTGGGGAGTGGCATGCAAAGTACACAAAAGGGATATTTGCTCAACCATGATTATAGCAGCTTTATTTGTAATAGTCAGAACCTGGAAACAACCCAGATGTCCATCAACGGAGGAATGGGTACAGAAATTGTGGTATTTTTACACAATGGAATACTACTCAGCAATCAAAAAGGAGGAAATCATGAAATTTGCAGGCAAATGGTGGGACCTAGAAAAGATCATCCTGAGTGAAATATCCCAGAAGGAGAAAGACAAACACGGTATATACTCACTTATATAGACCTATAAGATATAATAAACATAATGAAATCTGTACACCTCAAAAAGATAATTAAGAGAGCGGACATGGGGTAAGATGGTCAATCCTCATTTAGAATGACAGATGGGATGTGCATTGAACGTATGACAGGAGTCTACTGAGCGCATTGGAAAGACTCTAACTAGCAGTGTTTTCAAACAAAGACTCATGACCAAACCTTTGGCAGAGTACAGGGAATCATAAGAAAGAAGGGGAGTTAGTCTGATGAGGAAAGGATAGGAGCTCCACAAGGACCAAAGATATCTGGGCACAGGGTCTTTTCTGAGACTGACATGCAACCAAGGACCATGTATGAATGTAACCTAGAACCTCTGCTCAGATGTAGCCTGTGGTAGCTCAGTAACCAATTGGTTTCCCATAGTGAGGGGAACAAGGACTATTTCTAACAGGAACTCAATGACTGGCTCTTTGGCCTCCCCACCCCCCAAGGGAGGAGCAGTCCTGTCGGGCCACAGAGGAGAGCTTTGCAGCCAGTCCTGAAGATACCTGATAAAACAGGATCAGATGAATGGGGAGGAGGTCCCCCCTATCAGTGGACTTGGCAAAGGGCACGGTGGAGAGGAGGGAGGGAGGGACTGGGAGGGAATGAGGGATCAGGACACGGCTGGGATACAGAGTTATAAAATGTAACTGATAAGAAAAAAATAAAATACAAAAAAAAATATAAAAAAAATCTTTAAAAGGAACATTAAGGGTCATTGCCCATACTCATTGTGTTCAGATTCTGTAGTCTTCTCCCTCATCCCTTACCAATCCCACACTCCCTCTCTCATATCTTCCCATATCCACTCCCCTCCCCCCCCCCCCCCCCCCCCGCCAAGTCCACTGATAGAGAAGGTCCTCTTCCCCTTCTATCTGAATTAGCCTATCAGGACTCAAGACTGGCTGCGATGTCTTCCTCTGTGGCCTGGTAAGGCTGCTCCGGATCCAGCCTCTGAGTTCATGTCAGAGACAGTCCCTGTTCCCACTGTTCCAAGTAGGGCACCCACTTGGAGACTGAGCTGCCATGGGTTAAATCTGTGCGGGGGTTCTAGATTATCCCCATGCCTGATCCTTGGTTGGAGTATCAGTCTCAGAAAAGACCCCTTGACCAGATTTTTTGGTTGTGTTGCTCTCCTTGTGGAGTTCCTGTCCTCTTCAGGTCTTTCTCTCTCCCCTCACTTTCGTAAGATTCCCTGCACTCTGCCCAAATTTAGACTATGAGTCACAGGTTCTGCTTTGACACCCTGCTGGGTCGAGTCAGAGGTCCTCTTTGTTAAGTTCTTGCCCTGTTCCCTATTTTCTCCCTTCCCAATTTCTATTCTGTTGGTATTTCTGAGTGAGGATTGATCATCTATCCTAGAGTCCTACTTCTTGCTTAGCTTCTGAACTTTTTTTTCTTGAAAACATGTTTTTGTTTTTGTTTTTTTTTTTTTTTAGACAAGAGTTTTCTGTGTAGCCCTGGCTTTCCTGGAATTTACTCTGTAGATCATATTGTCCTCTAACTCACAGAGATCTGGCTGCCTCTACCTCCCAGTGTAGGGATTAAAGGCTTGTGCCACCACAGCCTGGCTGGATTCTGAACTCTTAATACAACCAAGTGATAATGTGAAGAGTTTTTTGTCTAGCTGCAGCTATTTTGAATATTAAATTCATTGTAATATCAATTTTTTTGTCACTTCTTCAGTTACTGGAAATGATGAGAACAGAATTGTTTATGATTTTCACTTGAAAATCTCATCCGTCCTTTGTTTTTCTCGTTTAACATGTAGATGACTGGAAAACTCCCAACATTGCAGCATCTGTTCAAGCTGCTTATCCCATACCAGCAGCCTGTGGAATTTATTATTTTGAAGTAAATATTGTCAGTAAGGGAAGAGACAGGTAAGTGTAAATTTTGGTTGCCATAACCATTTTTTATTCCTGGATAATTATATTTGAAATGATTCATAAATGTATATGATATAATTGGAAAGTTGTAATCTTGAAAATGTTGGTTTTGGAAAATTAAGCTCTAAATGTTACAGTACAACAGATTGGTTCTTTTAAGTACTAGCTGAAATAAAGCTTGAGCTCATGGTTGTAACAGTCTTTCTAGCAAGGTCTAGCAAGAGTTGAGATTTAATCAAGAGAGTGTCTCATTTTTTTTTTTCTGAATTCTGCTTAGAAGCTGGATCTTCTAAAACTTGCTTAGTCAAAGCCGGTATGTGGCTTGTAGGTATCTTAGTAGGCTTGGGGTTCAGTATTTGAGGTATGACTTGGAAGGTAGATTGCTTCTAAGTTCTTGATTCAGCGCTTCCTAGGAGGTTAGTATGTGGTATGAAAGCTTCAGAATGAAAACTCTGGTTGATTGTGGAACCAACTTTGGTTTATTGCTTAGTCTAATAATTGATGTGCTGAGATATGTATGCACATCAGAATCACTTATGGGACTATTAAAGTAAGTTTTGGAACTTAACCAAAATATTCTCAATCAGAATTTTCAGTAGTCAACTTTGGTAATGGTGTAGGCATTTTTAGAAAGGCCTATGAGGAATTTGGTGCATATCCTATCTAAGATTCCAGCTTCTGGTTATTACAAATAAGGCTGCTACAAACATGGTTGAGCAAATGTCCTTATTGTGTACTTGAGCCCCTTTTGGGTATATGCCTAGGAGTGCATGGAGATAACTTAAGACCCCTGCACAGATGTAGCTCATGGCAGTTCAGTGTCCAAGTGGGTTCCATTGTAATAGGAACAGGGACTGCCTCTGACAGGAACTGATTGGCCTGCTCTTTAAGTACCTCCCCCTGAAGGGGAAGCAAAATTACCAGCCTACAGAAGACAATGCAGCCACTCCCGATGAGACCTAATTCGATAGGATCAGAAGGAAGGAAAAGAAGACCTCCCCTATCAGTGGACTTGGGGAGCTGCATGCATGCAGAAGGGTAGAGGAAGGGATGGATTGGGACAGGAGAAAGGAGCGAACCATAGGGGGATACGAAGTGAATAAAGTGTATTTAATAAAAAAAAAAAAACTGAGTTGAAAAAACGACAGCCTTGTACTGCTCCTGTTTTTAGTGGAAATACTTTCAAGTCTTCCCTCCTTAGTATACTGTTGGCTATAGGCTTATCATATATATTGTTTACTGTGTTATATTCCCAGTGTCTTCAAGACTTTTGTCATGAAACTCTTTCAAAAACATTATTGTGTTTTTTGGGGATTCCCATGTGATTTATATCCTTGTCGACATATATAATTTTTAGTGTTTATTATAACTAACCATCCCTTTGGCTCTGGGTTTAAGTCAACTTGATCATGGTGAATGATCTCTTTGGTGATTTTTCAAATTTAGTTTGCAGATGTTTTACTTGTTGTTGTTTGTTTGCTTTAACCTTTGTTGCATTACTTACTGTTCTCTTGCTGTGAAGAGACATCATGACAAAGGCAATCCTTATACAAGAAAGCATTTGCATACAATTTGAGAAGTTGGTCCATTGTCATGACAGCAAAGAGTATGGTGGCACCCATTGTGCTGGAGAAGTAGCTGAGAGCTATATATCCTGATCTGCAAGCAGGCAGGTAGAAAGAAAGTCTAGGCCTGGCATGGGGCTTTGAAATCTCAAAGCTCTCTGTCAATGACACACTTCCTCCATCAAATCAATGCTTCCGAATCCTTCTAATACTTTCAAATTGTTTCACTCCACGTTGACAAAGCATTCAAATATATGTGCCTATGGTGGCCATTCTTCTTCAAACTATCACATATGTCCATCAGAGAGATTTGTCAATAATTTTGATTATAATGTCTTTATCTGGTCTTAGTATCAAAATTAATATTGGCTTTATAAAAATAATTTGGTAGTGTCTGTCTCTTCCTATTTTACCAAAGACAGTCAATCTATTTGGACTTGGACTTTGATTAGTTGTGTATTATTCATTTTTTTGTTGTTTGGTTTTGTTTTTGGACTAAAGTTGTGACATTTATTTAGAGGTGTGGTGTGTGATGGTCAGAGTATAGTTTGTGGAGAGTTAGGTCTTTGTTCCACTATGTAAGTTCCAGAACCATTACCTGTTGAGCCATCTCAGTGGCTGTGGGAGATTTTCTTTTCTTTTTAATTGTTGTTTTTGTCTCACTGCTTGTTATAGATCTATTTGAAGTATTCATCTCCTTTTGGTTTAATTTTGGTGGGCCATACATATGTAGAAATTATTTCATTTTTAAGATTTTTAATTT
This sequence comes from Psammomys obesus, assembly GCF_907164565.1. Classification (NCBI taxonomy): domain Eukaryota; kingdom Metazoa; phylum Chordata; class Mammalia; order Rodentia; family Muridae; genus Psammomys; species Psammomys obesus. The sequence continues at coordinate 38,167 of NW_026590041.1, read as the reverse complement.
AGTACACTGTATATAATATTTTAAAGGTAAACCTTTAAAATTTTCATAAGTAACTACATTGATGTATGTTTTACAGGCTTCCTTTTCATCTCAGATTATTTAAATTGGTTCCATTTTCTTTGGCTTAGTTTGACCAAGGGTTTGTTGTTCTTAATCTTTTCAAAGAACTAACTTGGTGTTATTAATAATATGCATTATCATTATTTGTTTCTGTTTCATTAATTTTTGCCCTGGAATTGTTTCTTTCCAACTACTGATGGTAAGTTTTTCTTTTCTTTTTTTTTTTTTTGTTTGTTTTGTTTTGTTTTTTCAGAGCCTTGAGGTATATCGTGAGGTTATTTGATATCTTTCAGATTTCCTTTTATTGTCATGTAGAATGTAGTATTGGTATTTTGTGTGTATGGAAGTCAGAGGAAGTCCTGTGAAAGACACATTTCTCCTTCCACTACTTGGATTCAGAACATTGAACTCAGATTATTAGGCTTGCCTGTGAGTGCCATCTTATCCACTGAGACATCTCTCTAGCTTTTACCAATGTTTTAATATATTTATGAGTGATTACTATAGTTTACTGGAAATCTAGGTTTTATTGGTAGTTAATAGCACTCTTTGTTGCTACAGAATACACTGTAATAACTTTTCTGTTGCTCACTTAGGAGCCTCAGTTTGGGCTTGGTTCTGATGATGTTTTAGTGATTTGTCCATATCTGTCTGTAATAACCTGCATTTCCTTTCTTTTGTTCTCCAACAGCTACATGGCAGTTGGTCTGTCTGCTCAAAGTGTGAACATGAATATACTACCAGGTACACATGCAAGTGAATTACAGTATTGTTAGAGCCTGTCATTTAGGACTGTCATTTCTGCTTAAACTTTTCAAGTAATTGAAATAGCTGAAAAATACCTTCTTAAAGTTTTATCACTCTTAAATATTATGAATTCTGGGTGGAACTTGAGTGGGTTTTAATGTATTGAGATTACATGCTCCTGTTTAGAACTTACATACCATAATACCTATGCTTTGTTTTCCTGTTTGTTTTGTCCTTTTTAATTTTACATACTTGTACCAGCCACTTGAAATATTTTAATGTCACTGGCTCTGTTGCCATCAGTCACATCCCAACCTTTAACCCATTTTAGTTGTGTGACCTTGTGAGACTGTGGACAAATGACACAAGTGTGCTCAGGAGTGTGTGAATGATATGGAATACTATGCAGGAACCAGACAGCAGAAGGAATTGATTCTATTTCCTGATGTTAAAAATCAGTACTAGAAGAAAGTTTTTATGTAGAATGAAAACTGACCTATGCAGAACTCGAGGAAATACATTTTGACGGGAACATATCAAGACAGTGCCACTCCCATCTAATTTTTTTCTTGTATACCTTGCTGTACTTTCATTGGGCATTTTTGCTAAAAGTTATGAGGGTTTAATAGGGGTTTAATTATGATATTTAAGAATGTATGTAGTTGAGTGTAAAAAACATTAAAAATTATTAGACAGTTTTACATATGGATCACCATCTTGAGAAATTTGTGTTGACTGAAAATTATAATCTATTTTCATTAAAGTCTGTGTGTGTTATTCAAATTAAAGCAAAATGTCTTTGCTATATTAGTTAAAGAAGTAACGCATGGACAAACATGTAGTGCATGACTACAGTGTTTATGTTCATATTCCTGGTAAGAATTCTCTCTCTTCAGTACTTTTTTTTAAAATATGTGTTCTGGGTGGTGAGTTTATTTGCCTTAATGTTGCAGACATCATTTTAATGCTGAAATCACTCCATAATATAGTTGTTGAGAATATAGGTATATATTTGGAGTTTTTCATTTCTATATTATTTGTTGTGCTCTTCTGGCTTATCTCACAATGTTACTGCGTAAATGATTTCTGAGGAGCCTTGTTCTTCATTGTAAATATACTGAACCTATCTCTCCAGGTTGGGATAAAGATTCATATTGTTACCATGGGGATGATGGACATGTATATTGTTCTTCTGGACCTGGACAACCGTATGGACCAACTTTTACAACTGGTGATGTCATTCGCTGTTGTGTTAATATTATCAACAATACCTGCTTTTACACGAAGAATGGAGATAGTTTAGGTACTGAGATGATGTATTGAAACAAAATGCCAAATACTGTAATTTACTAATGCATGATGTTTGTGTTTATTATGTGATTCTGTTTATCTCTCCGTGTGTATGTTAAAGAAGTGATACAATTTGTATCCTGTGAAGGCTATCTTAGGTACAGTACTAATACCAGAATACTAGTAATACTAAAAGTTCTACCCAGCACTGAGCCATTCAGTCTGGTGATAGAAATGCTAAGTTTGGCTTGGTGGAAAAAACTTTACTAGTTATTCAATTCTCTAATACAACTTAAAAATCTGATCTACAAATAGTGTGGGGAACATTTAAAAGGAATGGATGGTCCAGTACTTCTAGTGAAAGAGTAGGATGGACATACTTAACAGTTAGACCTGCTGATGGTGATTGCTGAAGGATGATGTCTGAGAAAAGTCTCTGTCCAAGGATAGAATGAATAACAGAAATGAAAGACATGTGGGCTAAAATACATTAACAACACAAAGACACAGTGTAAGGAAATGAGAAGTTAAGGCTTTAGTTCAACCTGCATATGTTCATTAGTTAGCTTTGTGCATAGTTGTTATTGTAGGTTTTTTCTTTTTTATTTTATTTGTCTGTACAAATAGACGTGTTTGTGTGAATGTATGTCATGTATTTGTGGTTGCTAGAAGAGGCCAGAAAAAGCTGTCGGATCTCCTGAAGCTGGAGTTACTGGTAGTGTGAGCTGAGCTACACAGTGTATGTGCTGGTAACTGTATTTGAGTCTTCTGGAAGAGTAGGCGGCATTCTTAGCTGCTGATCCATCTCTCTAGCCTACTTTTATTTTTAAATTGTAAGCAGTATAAAAGGTAGTAAGACTAATGTTTTTAAAACCTCACATTTTTTACTTTTGGGGAAATTATATGCTCTTAGCAGATTATTTCTAATGGGCTCAAGTGAATAGAAGCAAAAATTAAGTAACTTTAGAGGGCAGAAACTGTTTACTTCTGAATCGTGTTTTGAAAGTTAGACTGCAAGCAGTCTGCTGATCTTCTGTAAATGGCATTGTTTGTGCTTCATTGCATAGAAGAAAATTCTAAGTTTCAGTTTGCATTGCAGCAGGTGTCTGTAGTGCTTAAGCATAGTCCAGATGTAACATCTTTGCATTTTTTTCTGGCTTAATATTTTCACTTAGATTTTTTTTTTAATTCAAAAACTCTTCTCTTTTATGTGAAGTAATGTGTTATTGGCCTTCCAAAAAAAAAAGTCTTATTCTCATCTACGTATCCTGTTAGTGATCCAATATGGATTATATTCAAAGTAGTTAGCTGATACTAGTCTTTGTATTGGCTGCTTAAAATGTTTAAGATCTTAAACTTTAAACTCAAGGGAAGTCTGCTTCCAAGTATGAGAGCTCAAAATGTGCAAAACAATACATTGTTAAAAAACCATGATTAGGCTTTTTAACACTAAATTTTCAAACATTTCAGAGAAGAAATTTTATTTTGGTAGATGGGAAGATAACAGGTGATGGGATTTTTTTTTCCTAATAAACTTTAACAAATATTTAAATCAACCCTTTTCATTGAGTAAGAAAGGTGTTTCAAAAGATAAGATGCTTAAGAAAAGGACAACTAATGATGGAATTACATTCTAATTTTCTATAAATTTGAAATTTTTAATGTAATTAATAAATCTAGTAAATATTGAGCATGTAAGTAGTATGATAGTGTTCAGTCAGAGTCCTTCAATCTTGACTGGGTTTGATTTTTGGCTTCTTTGCCATGTGACCATGTGATCAGTTACTCACTGAAGAGTAACTGTAACACTTGCCCTAGTAATTCATCAGAGAAAGCCAATATGGTAACCTGAAAGTTTACAGATGCTAGTTCCTCTAGGCTGGGTGCCAGGGCTGCATAGATCACCCTGGTTAGCAGAAGCTATCCCAGTGAACAGGGTTTCTATAGGAGTGACAGCCGAAGTTCCTTTGGAACACAGCCACACCTATCTCTTCATTTACGGTTTTTCTATGGCTGATTTCCTGGGGCGGTGGCAGATTTGAAGGGTAGTGACAGAGACTGTATTACCTGAAAAGCAGGAAGTATTAGCTAGTTGTCCCACTGCAGGACAAGTCTTCATGCTTTTGGTCTAGACTCTAGAATCTAGAAGATAAAATGCTACTCAGCTGCTATTCTTGTTTCTTCCCATGGGCATGTGTAAAGGGATATTTCTACACTAAGGCTGGCAGAGTTTGTTTCTCTCTCAAGCAGAGTTTTCAAAATTGTACAAATACTCAGTATAAAAAAATGAGAGGATTTCATTTGGAGAAAATATAAGAGACATTGAAGTATAGAACGAACTAACTTGAATTTTTAATAATTTTTATCAGACATCATTTGTTACCTGAAAAAGATCATTTCAGAAAACTTCTTGGCAAGTGAAGAAATAGAAAAACTGAAGACAGAATAGTTTTTACCAACTTTGTTACTAGGTAGATTTTTGTGGCCTGAGCCACAAGTTGTGTTGCTTACTTGACATGTCCAAAACTGTTGATCTCTAGAGCTAATCTGTTTTTTTTTTTTTTTTTTTTTTTAGCACTCTTGAAAGAGACCAAAATCTTTAGTAATTACTGCCAAGAATTTTTGGTAAAGCAATGTAAATTTAGACCTACTCATTATAAATGCATATCTTAGTGAAAAATATTAGTCTACAATACAAAAAATGTTAGAAATGGCATAGTCATGTCTTGTTAAAATGGTCTCTTATTTTTCCTCATGTTTTTTCTTTTTGTATTATTTAATTTCCTGACAATTTTTAATAAATTGTAATATTTGGCTGCCAATAAATGAAACTAAATATAGTTAGAATATTTTGTATGGAATTACAAAAAGAAAACACTTGGTTTTGCTTTTTTTTTCCCACAGATGAACACACTTTATTGATTGTTAAATCATAAGAACAGATTTACCAACCAGAAAGCATTATTTTTACATTGAAAATATATCACAAGTTAAATATTTCTTATCTGAAATTGCTCAGGACTGAAAAACTTTTAAGATTTGGATTGTAGGATATATATGTGTGTACAGACACACACATAGAAATATATATGTATATATACATACACAGAGAAATTTGTATGTATATATGTGTGTATATAAGCACACACAAACACACACACACACACACACACACACACATATACACACATACACAGAGTGAGATACCTCCAGCATGGAACCCAAGTGTAAACAGGAAATTCATTCAGGTTCCATATATGCCTTACACACACACCCTGAAAGTGATTTTTATGCCTTATTTTTCATATGCTTGCATTCTGAATATGACCTATCACATGTTTTGAGGTAGAAATACTTGCCTCATTTGTTGTATTCTTTTTAGTTAAGAATGCCAGGGGAGTTATGCTATTCCAGTTGTATTTGGCACATCTGTGTTGAAATTTCTGTTGTGGCATTCCGGAACACTCTACTTCCTTCAAGAAGGAATTGATTTGTTTTGATTTGTTCTGTTATGAGATAAGGTGTCAACATGTTGCCCAGACTGGCTTCATAATGAGGTCCTTACACCACAGTTTCATAAGTGCTAGAATAACAGGGATGCATTAACTACTATATCCTATCAAGAAACTGTTTTGTTTTGTTTGAGAAATAAGTACAATACTTGATTTTGTTCACTTAACATCAGGAAATGTCTGTTTCTTTTACCTACAGTGATTTTTATTTATTTTCGTATTTTGGAGACCAAGTCTCTCGTAGCACAAGTGCAGTTTGAATTTGTTGTGTTATAAGGATGACCTTGAATTAATCATCTTGCCTCTGTCTTCTGAGTGCTAGAATTACAGGCGTGCACTATATAGGTGAGCTTCAATCTAAAATTTTACAAAAAATTAAATCTAGACCAGCATTTAGTAAGGAGGTGGGTAATATAGTTTTTTGGTGAAACAATCAAATCTGACACTTTTGCAACCTGTGCTCTCACTTAAATAGTTTTGAAGCTTTTTTTTTTTTTTTCTTAACATCACTTAAAACTCTAGAGTTAATGCCATTATCCCAGAAATAAAATGCATCTGTGACCAGGACTAACGATTACTACTAGGAAGGCATTCATGCAGGCAGACATTAGTGTCCTTGAAAAAATTAGGCTTTTCTTCCCCTTTTCTTCTTTTTCTGTCCTCTCTGCTTTAGTTAGATATTCAGCTTTTTACTATTACTTGCCTTTGGAAAAAAAAAAGCCACTAATCCTTTTTTTTTTTTTTTTTTTTTTTTTTAGGTGTTGCTTTCATACACTTAACGGTAAGACATAATTTTTTCAAACATGATTTTCAATTTTAACTTTAAAAAGTACAGAAACTAGAACTAGACATGTGGAGCAGTTTCACTCATCCTAAATGCATGTACAGTGTGGCATGTTGACAACACAAAGGAGATTACCTGAAGTACCCTTTCTTCTTGTTTGTGGATTGGATTTACAGCCTCCCTTGTAATAATCACTCTTCTACACTGAGCTTTGTCCACAACCTTAAAACACTCCTGTTACTATGTGTTCATCTTGGTTATGATTGAGATTTTCAGCAAAGGGTTGTAGAGTTGTAACTCTTCATTCTCCTAAGTGGTGTTTGAGACCTGCTGTGTGAGGTACTGTGCTTTTTGCATCATTTGGCAACCAGTAAAGATTTCTGGAGTTGGTTTGTGAGATCAGTGTCTAAGTTAATTAAATTAAAGAATAAACACATGACAATAGTGAATTGTAGTATTTCAAATGAGTTTATGTACTTTGGAGAGAAATAGGGCAAGCTAAAGCAAGGCAGAGTTGTAAAAGCTGCCCACTTTCCTCAGGGTGGGACTTGAGCTGAGACTTTTGACAGAGTCCGTCAGTGGCTAGGTAGAGTATGTATGTTTGTAGAGTATTCAGAGAACAGGGAGAGAAGTGGTCAGGCAGAATCCAAGTCTAGATTTGGGGGCTAAAGAGATGGCTGTTCAATTAAGAATATATATTGTTCTTCCAAATAACTAGAGTTAACGTTCTCAGAACCCATGTGAGAGAGCTCATAACTATCAGTAACTCTAGCTTCAGTGTTCTGACACCCTCTTCTGGCCTCAGAAATCTTGTGTTCATATACATACACGTAAATATATATATATCTTTTTAAAAAGAAAGAGGGCTTGACTGTAAGTTAGTAGGCTTGAGGAATGCATTGGTAGTGGAGATGGGATTGTTTAATGATAAGCAGAACAGCTTTTTGGTTTGCTTATGGTTTTATGTCTGAGGTTCAAACTCCAGATTCTTGTGTATGGTGGGTAAAAGTGTTAGTACTGAGCTACATCCTGGCACTTTTTTTAAAGACAGGATCTCTCCATGTTGCTCTATCTGCCTGTCGAATATTTGAATGCTCAAGTAATTCTTTTGCCATAGCCTTCCTGGTAGATATCACACCAGGATAAGTTTGAAAAATTAGAGGAACAGGGTGAATAATTTATTTTGGTGTCAAATATGGTCACACACAGTTGGTTTGCAAACTGGAATTAAGGATAATTTTCTGCACTAAATTTGGGGCCATTTGCATTTAGGTGTCAACTGCATGTGGCCAACATGCGAGTGTTGTGTGTTGACACAGAAGAGAAGTAGATGGCTTTCTAGGACATGGTAAGTGTAGGAGAAATAGGGAACTATCAAAGTAAAATTGAGAAGCACTCAGTGAGGTAAGGAAAACAGTTAATACTGAAAGCCAGGTGAAGATAAACATCAACAGAAGGAGTTCCATTACTTATTTTCTATTACAACATCACTACCAAAGATAGCTTATGGAAGAATTTGTTTTGACTTGTGGTTCTACAGGACAAGAGTATGCAGGGAAACATGTCAGCAGATATAATGGCAGGAACAAGAGGCTGAGAGATCACATCTTCCCAAACATGAACCAGAGAGAACATGGAAGGGAAGAGATTATGAATGCTCAAAGCTTGTCCCCAGTGACATACTTAATCCTATGCTTCTCTAAAAAGTATCACCAACTGGAGAATAAGTGTTGAAATGCTCAAGCTCATGGGGGACGTTGTTCATACAAACAGCCACAGGAATCATCAAATGCATCAGTACTGTGTGATGGATCATGTCATGTGAGAGCCCACAACTGACCATTGCATTTAGTAGAGTAGAGGTCTGACCTTGTCATGACATTGTCATGACAAGGAAGTTTTAGCAGAGTGGAGAAAGGCTGTTAGGAATGAACTCAATAGAGATAGGAAGAGACTGTTGATGACTTTGGAGAACCTTGGTTATAATGGGAAGTGGGGACATGGGGCAATAACTGGTGGTGAAAAGGGGGTGAGTAGAAAAAGAACAGGAAGTTATATTTAGTAGAATATTGATTGCTGTTGAATGATTCACTAGGAAGAAAATAAACAAGTTGATAATCTCTAGAGAGGAAAAGTACTATAGTGATTATATGTTTCAATAAGCAAGTGTGTAAGTGAAAGGAATTAGCATTTGAATAGAGCATTTTTCGTGGTGACCAGCAGGGTAGCAGAGTATGCAGTTTTAAATACATTCTTTTGTATGGGAGGGTATGCCCATGTTTTGGGAGTGGCATTAACACACATGCTGAGGCCATAGGAGAAAAATGTCAGGAGGCTTTCTCTAGTGTTCTTACTGAACCTGAAGCTTGTTGGTTTCCAGCCAGTGAGCTTCTGCAGTCCACCTGCCTCTGCCCCTGACACTGAGGTTGCATGTACACACAACCATGCTCAGCTTTTACATACGTGCTGGAGCTTGAACTCAGTTTCTCCTGCCTTCATAGCAAGCTCTCTTACCCACTGATCTATCTTTTAGACCCTGCAGGTAAATTCTAGTAGGTAAAATGATGGCATCCTTCATTGCAGAATCTTTCACAAAAAGACTCCCAAGATTCACCTGTAAGTGTTACAGGGTTTTTTTTTTTTTTTTTTTTTTTTTTGCTGGGATTTTGCTTGTTGATGCTTAAGCATGTTAAAGTTCATCATTGGGTGGGCTGTGCTGCAGTGATTCTCTGTGCCTCTTCATTGGCCAGTGCAATAGAGTTCATTCATCAAAGGCATACCTGATTTTAGGCACTGCATGTTTTTTTTTGTCAGCTTTTAGTGGTTTTCTGTCCCAGTTTGATGTTGTGTCATAGACTCCCTCCCAATTATTGTAAAACAGTGGCAACTTTGTTGTTACTCAGCAAGGTAGAAATGGTAGTAGTTCTTACAGGTTTCCTTTGATAGTATTTGTAGGGATCGAAAGTCTTGTGTGACTTCTGTATGCTACACTTTTTTTACTGCAAGGAAATGGGAAAACTAGTCTTTCCCGTAATGGTATTACTTAGAAAATATATGTTCCTTATCTGTGGTTTTGTTTGATTTAATTGGAACATTGAATCCTCGAGGAGTATATTTGCAAAAACCTTAATTTTCCTTGATTGTATGCTCTGAAACCCTAACATATTTTTGTACTTGGAGACAATGTCTTACTCTGTTGCTCCAGCTGTTCTGTAACCTGTGGTGATATTTTCCCTGCCTCTTTAAGTGTTTCTCCTAGACCTCATATTTTGTTATTTGTTTTGTTTTTGTTTGGTTGGTTTTTCTGGTTTTTGAGACAGGGTTTCTTTGTGTAGCCTTGGCTATCCTGAAGCTCACGATGTAGAACAGGCTGCCCTGTTCCTTGCATACATTGTTTTTGGTTTCTTACATGTTTGTGTTTTAAAAGTATCTAATAATGTTGGGATGGTTATAATGAAAAGTTTGCCATGCTAGAAGTAAAGAGACAGCTTTTGCCTTTTTCATGAAGCCATTAAGAATCTGTGTGCTTTCGGTTTGAGTCTCAGGTCTCTAGTTTTTTTAACTGGTGAAAGGAATAGACTGTATTGAATATCTGACCTGCTTTGCATTTAAATTTGTTAATATGTTAGGCGTGCTCCTTATTAAGAGTTTAAGGTAGGCATGATGGATCACACCTGTAATCTTAACACTTGGGAGGCTGAGACAGAATAATCCCAATGAGTTTAAGGACACATAAAGCATAACCTTCCCACCAAAAAGAAGTACTACTTTTTCTTATCACATAACATAAAAATCTCATAGGTCTATGTCTTTCTTTTGATGAACTACTTTGTTTATGATTTGTGTTGCTTGTTGAACAGTTATTTTTAAATATACCCTCAATTTGCTTTAAATATCTACATACCCATTATCTTTTTAAACTTTACCATGTTTTATAGTAAAAATACCTGTTGCACCTACAAATAAAGGTAAATAAACACGGCACAAATCCAAACACTAAAAGTGTGGGAAGATTTGGTGTCATTGGAATAAGGATGAAATTTGCACCTGTGTTGGGAGCCTGTGTTCTATCTTTGCTTGTTAATAGTAGAGCAACATTGTCTAACTACTGGTTCTCAGTTTGCACATCTGTGTAATGGCACCAAGAACTTCACAAGTGATTCTAAGGTGTGGACCTGGCATTTAGTGAACACTCAGTATGTGATCTCTCTCCCTCTCTCCCTCTCTCTCTCTCTCGGTGCAACAGTTGATTACACATCAAAAAAAGGTTATTTGACGCTATTTGTTTTTACATTTGAATTTTTTCCCACTTTAATATCTTACAATGTATTTGAATGTATTTCAGTTTCTATACTCAGATATGTCTCTTCTTCTTTTGAGATGATATATTTGAGGTTTAATTTTTTCATTAAGAATCCCCACAGTGTGCTACCAAGGTGAGAAATAAAAGTGGAATGAAACAGAGATGATTAGCATGGCCTCTGTGCAAGGATGACCTGCAAATTCATGAAGTGTTCCATAGTTTTACAAACGAAGAAAGAAAGTCCCTACAGTGACACTGTGTCTTACTTAAAGCAGGTTTTTATGACTGTTTCTATAAAGGCAGGCTTTACAAGTGTGCTGGTAATGATTTTAATAAATTGTAGGTGGTGCTCTCTGTGAACTAGCTGTAATGTGCATTTTTGTACTGTGTACCTTATATAAACACTGAGATAAACCTGAGCCATATGTTAATTTTAAAGCTTTGTAACTGTTATATGACATTAATAGCACAGGTTAGATATTCATGTGTTAGAAATAAAGAGCCACATGGATTATTCAACAGGGTCCTGGAATCATTTATGTGAGTATCTTAGTTGTTTACATTTTCTTGATTATTTGACTGAAGAAAATAATATTTTTTCATCCAACACATAATGTATCTTTTTATTTGTTATCCACTAATATTTTGATTGAGATTTAAAAATATTTGCAAAGTAAATGTATAGTTCTATTTTTATATTGCAAAGATAATGAAGGCTTTAATGGTACAATCAATATGTTTTTAAATAAATACATTGTTTTACAGCCAAATTTGTATCCTACTGTGTGGCTTGTGACACCAGGAGAAGTGGCTCATGGCAATTTTGGGCAACATCCTTTTGTCTTTGGTATAGAAGACTACATGCGAGAATGGAGAACCAAAATACAGGCCCAGATAGACCAGTTTCCTATTGAGGATAGAAAAGGAGAGTGGCGGGCCATGATACAAAAGTAAGAGCAAAGAATTTTTAATGTACAGATTTAAACACTGAGTGTTTAAAAGACCAACCATTCTTTTTGCATTCAAAGATGTAAATCCAGGAGTCAAGTTTAAATCCTAATTGTGTGTGCTATTGATTATATTTTAATCTCAAAAAGTAATTCACCAGTTGAAAAAAAATAGTGTTGATTTAAACACATACAGAATTGCATTTGTCTGATTTATCTGAATGGAGGAAATAAGTGAGACTTGATTGTAAAAGTAGTTTAACTCTTTTGTTATCTT
>NW_026590041.1:0-26237 GCF_907164565.1 Psammomys obesus | reverse complement strand
TTTATATGTTTGCTTTGTTTTATAGAATTTCATAAGGAACAGCAAGAAATTTGAATTCCTATGACATTCAACCTCTTTAGACAATATTTATGTCAAAAGTCTAAAAGACAGTGCCTGGATATCACTAGTATTAAATGATATGGGTAAAAGATTGATGTAGGTAATATATACATACATACATACATATATATATGTAATATATACATACATATATATTTATATGTATGTATAACATCATAAAAATGATTCTGATTTTATAATCTAGACCAAGAAAATATCCAAGACCTTCAAATATATCATCAGTGTGCAATGGTCTTGAAAATGTATTTTTGCTTTAAAGATTCTTCAGCTTAAGTTTTTAAGAAAACCTTTTTGGGTATTGCTTAGAGAAGATAATGGTTGGAGATAGCTGAGTTTTGATTACTATTGTTGGAATACCAGTTTTGCTAACTATATCTTAGACGCTTAGTGGCTTTTCAAAGAAAGCTTGCGTCCTAGATATATCACTGTCTGCAAGTGTTACAAAATGTATTTCCTGTTTAAAACCACAAAATTGATTGCATTGTTTAATTGTTCCCATGTGCATTTTGTTCCTGGAATTTTTTTTTCTGGGCTCACCTCACTGTCTCTGTTCATACTTTAAGATCTCATCTCATTTGACTGCTGAGCTCAGAAAGTAGTTGGAACTCTATTATTAATCAGTTATCTCAAAATAACTGGTTTACGTAGGGCTAACATGTTATTCGTTCAACTATAATTAAGGTGAGGTCTAAATTATGGTTAGTGATATTGAAAAATAAGACTTTGAATAAAGAACAAGGGTTTAATAATGATCCAAGAATTAAATTAAAAAAGATGATTTTGATGCCTTTGTTCTTATTTTAAATTGTCTTTTGGACTACTCATAACTAGAAAAAAAATGTTACTTTCAAGGACTTGGCAAGGGGCACGGTGGAGATGAGGGAAGGAGGGAGGGACTGGGAGGGAATGAGGGATCGGGACATGGCTGGGATACAGAGTTAATAAAATGTAACTGATAAGAAAAAAATAAAATTCAAAGAAAATGTCAGTCATTATGTATAGTTATTATACTCTAATAAAACAAAAATGCATAGCTGATAACATTATGTTCAGGACTTAATAAAAATCAAGTTCATTAGAAGTAAAATATATTTAAAAGGATCTATAGATATTTCTCTAGAGATTTTTAGAACTTATTTGGCACATAATATTTATTTAAGTACAGTAAAAATTAAAAGAAGGAAGCTAAAAAAAAATAAAATTGAAGGTCAAAGAGCCTGGTTTCAAAGAAATAAATTTATTTTGTAATATCAGATTAGACTTGTTAACAGAGATTGTAGCCTGAAGCGTGTATTCTCCTGACTAAAAGATGTGTTTCTTTGATTTCTCTTAAGACTGGTTTCATCTTATTTAGTCCAGCACGGGTACTGTGCCACAGCAGAGGCATTTGCCAGATCTACACACCAGACTGTTCTAGAAGAATTTGATTCCATTAAGAATAGACAAAGTAAGAACACTGTGGTACATGGCAAATACTTTTTTTAAATAATAAGTTTGCTTGCTTTAGCTTTTACAAAACTTATATTTTTATTAAAATTTTGTCCAACATATTGTTTTAAAGTGGATGCCTCCAAACTACTTTCAGTAGTTGGTTTTTGTGAGTATTTTTTGGCTTGTGGTGGGTGTGGGGGATCTTGTGTCTGATTCAAGGTCTCCTGTAGCTCAGACTCATCTTGAGCCATTGTACACTCTAACAGTTTTGAAAATTTGTTTTAAAAATTCACACCAGAGTTTTTAATGTAGAAAAAAATTTGTTGACCTTAAAAAAGAAATATCTCTATCACATTTCCATTGGAAAAATTGCTGTCTTGTTTGTTGGGATGAAGTTCCTTGATGAGCCCAACTCTCTGATTTGGTGTTAGCACCTGGTGGGTGGAGGATGGTGCAGGAAAACCTTCAGTTTTAAGAAATAAAAAGTGTTCAATTCAAAGAAAGTTTCCTTTGTTGTTTGGTGAGATAGTGGAGATAGCATATGAAATATTTTTTCTTTGAAAGGAATTTAATATCTTCTAATTACCGCCTAAATTGAAGGCGGCATGTTGGTCATAAGTATTTATTGCTTAAGGCACTGTGCTGGACAGTGAAAACAGCTGCTACTGTTTTCATCAGGGCAAGGCAGAATGCCAACCTCTGTAAGTTAGACATTCTAAAGTCACTGTTGTTAGCTCATCTTGGAAGACCACATATAATGGGTATTTCCTGAGTAGAAAAATGGAAACAGTTTACAAGTAAGACCATGATGGCTGAGAGAATCTTCTGCTAGTTAAGATGGCTAAAGTAATGCCAATTGCACCATGCTATAGTACATGGTATAGTGGTCTTTCTCACTTACTTCATACACCATCACACAGAGGAGGTCACTTACACAAAGATGTTACTTTAAGAAAGCTCTGACATTTTCTAGTCCCAAGACAGAAGGTCCTAAAGACATTTTAAGTGTTATTCCTTTATATCCGTCTTTTAAGTATTACTGTTTGAAAATATACCGTTCAGTAGATGTTTTCCCTATAATTCTTACATATTTATTCATGAAATATTAAAGCAGTCTTTGAAAATAGTTATGTTTTCTAATTTTTAACATATCTGATATTTTCCTTGTATTTTCTAATCTAAACTTAAACTTTTTGGAAAAAGAGAGTTTAATTATTTCAGAGGGTTTCAATTATTTTCTGGGGTGATTGAAGGTTGCCTCTGCTCTTATAGAGGTAATATTTTTGCTTTCTTTTCTAACTAGGAATTCAGGAGTTGGTGTTAGCAGGACGAATGGGAGAAGCCATAGAAATAACAGAACTGTTATACCCAAGTTTATTTGAAAGAAATCCCAATCTCCTGTTCACATTAAAGTGAGTTTTAGTAAAATGTTATTTTAAGTAATTAAAATTATCTTCATTATTTGTAGTTTTGATTTTTGTTTTTCCTTGTTTCAGATATTTATACATAATTTTATATTACAGCACATTTAAGTTTTTAAAAACACGTGGAGATGAGGATATGTACCTCAGTGGCAGAGCAGATGCTTAGGATGTGTGAAAAAAAAAGCATAAGGAACTTCATCTTAAGGTCTCTAATCACATGATACTTTTGTTGGCTTTTATCATATCATCTCTCTTAATGTGTGAATGCCATACTTAGAAGACAGTAATCTCAACTTTCTCCTAAAAGGTACTTTCAGTAACTCCTGTGGACCTATGGAAGAGTTATAGTAAAATATACGTAAAATGTACTGTTTTACCCATTCTTACTTGTGTTCTTATCAAGTACACTTAGTGTTTTTGTGTATCACTGGAGTATATTCATCTTCTTAGCCTGCCCACTAAACACTAGCTTCTCCTTTGCTCACTTCCTCAGAGCCCTCTTACTGTGTGTCACTTAGTGTAATATCCCTAACCGTCACCTATATTGTAGCACCTCCTGGAGTTCTCCTTAATTTTGAAGGCTAAAGATGATCCTATCATGTGGCTGCACTGCCTGCCATTTGTTTTTCAGTCTGATGGTGGGTGCTGGGGTTGCCCTGTCTCTCTGCTATTGTGAATAATTCTGCTGTGAACAAAGCTGAGTGAGTGTGTGCTTAAGTCCTGCCTTTCAATTCTTCCATTATTTACCTAAAAGTGGAGTTGTTGGCTTATTGCTGTGCTTACCATTGTGAGGACTCATTGCATCCTCCTTGGTGCATCCTTCTTTACTTCTAGCACAGTATAAGGTTTCCAGTATTTTCACATCATTGTCAACACTTATTTTCTGCTTTAGGATATAGACATCCTGATTAGGCACTTAAAAACTGGATCTTATTTTTATGAATACCTTTAATCGAGCTGTCATAAAACTTAGTGGATCCCTGAGACTTGAAGGCCAATCTTGTCTGTACATAACAATTTTGAGGCCTGCCACGGCTGTAGAGTGAGACCCAAGAGAGAAAGAGAGAGAGAGAGAGAGAGAGAGAGAGAGAGAGAAAGTCAGATGTTGCTGAGCTTAGGATCTCAATCTTCTAAGCCTAAGTAAGTCTTTGCACATCAAATATCAATCATTTTGCCTAACACCAAAAACCAACTGAGGCTCACTTTGGCTAAGAGCTTAGTAATTCAACCTGGGATGGAAAGACTGGTATACGATTTTGCTTTGAAATATCAGTCTCAGAAAAGAACCCTGTGCCCAGACATTTTGGTTTTGTTGCTCTTCCTGTGGAGCTCCTGTCCTCTTCATATCTTGCTATCTCCCCCTTCTTTCCTAAGATTTCCTGCACTCTGCCCAAAGTCTGTTTGAGTCTCAGTATCTGCTTTGATACATTGCTGGGCAGAGTCTTTCAGAGGTCCTTTGTGTCAGGCTCCTATTCTGTTTCCTATTATCTCCTTCTTCCAATGTCCTTCCTGTTTGCCTTTCTGAGTGAGGATTGATCATCTTACCCAGGGTCCTACTTCTAGCTTAACTTCTTTAAATGTACAGAATTTTGTAGGTTTATCCTATATGACAGGTCTAATAGCCATTTATAAGTGAGTATAAACCATGTGTGTCTTTCTGCTTCTGGGATACCTCACTCAGGATGATCTTTACTAGTCCCCACCATTTCCCTGAAGATTTCATGATTTCCTTGTTTTTAATTGCTGAGTAGTATTCCAAAGTGTATAAATGCACCACAATTTCTCTATCTATTCCTCCGTTGAGGGACATCTGGGTTGTTTCCAGGTTCTGGCTATTACAAATAAAGCTCTTCTGAGACTGATACTCCAACCAAGGACCATTCATGGATATAACCTAGAACTCCTGCCCAGATGTAGCCCATGGCAGCTCAGTATAAACGTGGGTACCTTAGTAAGGGAGACAGGGACTGTCTCTGACATGAACTCAGTAGATAGCTCTTTGACTGCCTCCCTGTGATGGAGGAGCAGCCTTGCCAGGCCACAGAGGAGGACAATGCAGGCAGTTCTGATGAGACCTGATAAGTTAAGGTCAGATGGAAGGAGAGGAGGACCCCCCTATTCGTGGACTTGGTGAAGGGCATAGGAGTATATGAGGGAGGGAGGTTAGGATTGGAAGCAGATGAAAGAGTGAGCTACAGCTGGGATACTAAGTGAATAAACTGTAAATAATATAAAAAATAAAAATTAAAAAATAAAAACAATTGTGCTGTGTTCCTCTCCAGGTACGTGTGTTTCTAAAATCTCACCTACTTGGTAAGATAGCAAGTAAAATACCAATTTTAATTTATAAATTAAGCTAATTTTAACTTTAATATAGCTATGTACAGATTGGATGACTGTACCTAAGTAACCCTTCTTTTTTTCTTTCAGAGTACGTCAGTTTATAGAAATGGTGAATGGTACAGATAGCGAAGTACGGTTTTTGGAAAGCCAACGTCCAAAATCTCAAGACAGTTATCCTGTCAGTCCTAGGCCTTTTAGTAGTCCAAGCATGAGTTCCAGCCACGGAATGAGTGTCCACAGTTTAGCTTCAGGTAAAAGCAGTATTTCTGGTGAGATACAATTATTTTACACTTTTAGTCTTCCTTATATTATTTTGAGGTTTTTTAAATCTAGATAGTTTCCACTTTTAATTTTGTAGGTACAATCTATGAAAATACAGATTCATCTGATACTAGTACCAGGAAGTCTCTTAAGAAACTGAGACTATAAACAGAGCTTCAGAATCGGTGTCGTTATTCAAAATGAGTTGTCGCTAAAACCATTGACAATATTGAGAAAATAATCATGTATTTAATGAAGTATGGATTTTAGTGTGATTTAGCTATTCTGTCAAGCCTAGCTGGCTTCCTGTCTCTCTTGGCTCATTTCTAACTATTTTTTCTTTCTTTTCTTTTTCTTTTTTTTTTCAAGTTTATTTTATTTCATGACCCCTTTTCAGCTTACTTACTTCTCAAACTATGAAACTTGGTGTTCTCTTAATTCAGATTATCCTTACTGGATTTTTGCCATAACTTCTGTAACTCTTTCTCTAATCCTCCTCAGTTTTCTTTCTTTTCATCGTTTTTATTCTGTTTCCCACATGTACACTTCACTCTGTGTACTTTATTTTATCTTTGTTGTTGTTTAATTCATCACACTTTATTTTTGTATCAGTAGAGTAAACAAATAGTATTTCTACAGATACTGTCTTGGAGATGTTAAGATGTACCAACAAGTCCAACAAATATTGACATCTCTAAGTGCAATTTTAATTCTTATTAAAGATGAGTTCCATAATAATTTAATGCATTAACCTAAATATACACATAGCCTGCATATCTTGAACTACAGGAGTGGTTTGTATAGTCACATATTATTTTATTTAAGTATTCATTTCCACAACGAAAGTACTTAACATTATGTCAATAAAACACTATCCCAAATACTTGTATTATCATTCTTGCTACTGAAAACATTTATTTCTAAAAGGCTTAATGACATTGAAGAAGATGAGTTCCACTAAATGTTAACCAAAGGTTTTTAATCAAAAATCTTTCCAACATGAAAGTACTAACAAAAAACTTTTATTCCATTATAAAAATATAAAACAAAACACTTGTTTTTTTGAAAAGATTATTAAAACAAGGGTCAATTAAGAGAGCTAAACATTTTTATTAAAATTTTGTTCATTAAACAAACTAGTTACTATATTTAATGACTTCTCAGGCCACTATTTTTCTAAAACTTTCAGATACATAGAGAACAAGTCTCAACTGTGATAAAGTCTAAGAACATTTAGATTTCACCTATTATGAACCTACATTATATAGCATCCAATGCACAAATCTAACTAAAGCATTAACCCTACTTTACCATTTTCATATGGAACTGTACAGTTTGCAGTACTTTAACCTGGTTTTATTCATTATACCCCAGGAAGCAATTCAGATATGTCCAGATAAGGCAGGCTGTTAAAAGCTCAGTTAGGAATCTAAAACAGAAGACCTCTTCCATTCCATGTCTATCAGGACATTACTGTAGAAAACATAGTTATAACATATGGTTTCACAGAAAATAACCATAATTTCAGAAATTATTAATGGTGCCATGATCCATACTTGGCTTGGCCAAAAGCTTTTCTAGCCCATTTGAATTCTTTATTCTTATTAAATCCACAGCTCTAGCAAAATTCTTTCTGCACTTTTAAGAAGACAGTACCTTAAAGCTTGTACTTGACCTTGTCTTCCAATTGACACTGTCTTGTGGGTCATTTTCAGTGATGAACTCTGAAGCTCTCCAATAATATCCTCTAATTTTGTTTCAATGTGTAAAGATTCTGGTCATTCCCAAAGCCATACACATACACTGTGCTTCTTGAGAGGAAAAAAAGTCAGTCTTTTACCTGTCTCCATTCTGCTCCAACAGTTTCTTTTTTTTTTTCTCTTCATCTGCCATCCAGCCAGCTTGTCAGCCTGCCAAGCCTGTGTTTAAATTATAAAGATAAGATAATTTTACTACCCAACAGGTGCCACCTCTATTCTTTCCTACAGTCAATTGCACTGCTTTACCTAAGGCTTTTTGGTGCACTGTCCCATATGGTGGACAGGAGACTTGCATGTATGTATCCTTAGTAGTAAGATATTTTTCTTGAATATTAGAGTCAGTATGTTCATAGGTAAAGTGGTTGATTATAACATACCACATAATGACATTTCTATCAGTGACAAACTGTACAAAGTGTGAGTTGTCTTGTAGAGCAGAAAAACATCACAAAATCACATGGAATTATTTTTTGTAATCTCTGTGTCAAAGTATATAAACACATACATACCCTTGCATATTTTGATTTCTTATTTTAGAAAAAGATACATTTTCATATTAATGTATGGGTGTATTGGCTATATGTATGTATACTTGTGTACCACATGTGTGCATTTTCAAGAGAGGCCAGATAGAGTATTGGGACCCCTGGATCTGTGAGGCACCATGTGGGTGCTGGGAATTGAGCCCAAGTGTTCGGTAAGAGCAGCTAGAGCCCTTAACTGCTGAGCCATTTATCCAGCCCCATAATATGGTTTCTTATAGCATGTAATATAGTAATATGCCTTTCAGATTTATAGCTGAGGAGGCATAGGCTATCCCACATTGCCTAGAGAGGCCGGACCATCATGGCATTTCTAAGAATACTCAATGATGTTAGTAATACAGTGAAATGATTAACCCAGTTCTTACAATTTGTCTTTGTTTTAAACACTGCAGTGCCCTCACAGAGTGATTCTGAGGATTAAATGAGATCTGTAATTAAACTCCGAGGAAGTAATAGAATTGAAACTTAGAAATTATTTGTTGGAATTCAGTGCATTATTAATTTCTTTGTATTTTGAGTCTGAAAGGTAATCACTGGATTTGTTTAAGGGACAGACTGGTCTTTCCTGCTGATCCTCTGTATCTAGAGACACTTAAACACGCTGGGAAGGGGGAAGAGTCATAGAGCCAGACTTACCTGGATTTGAAACCTGAAACTGCCGCTTACTAGCTGCTTGACCTCAGACAGAATACTTCACGGCTCTGTGCCTCAGTTTTTCATCTGTAAAATGGGTAGAATAAATCTCCTTGTTTATTGTGAAGAGCAGATGAGTTCATCTCTGAAAAGGTATATCAAGTAATTTGTTAATGTTTGCCATTTTATCATCATGAATGCTGTTACTAGTACTGATTTTTATTGGTACACTGTTGTCAGTTATTAAGGCTTAGTCAACATGTACAGTATTAACTGTTCTAAGGGTAATATTACCCTTAAAAGTGTAATTAGTTTTTTTTTTTTTTCATTAGTAAGATAAAATATCATTTATGTTTCTACTGGGGTCTTAGTATCCAAGAACATTTTATTCTGTCTAGGTTTTCTTCCCCTGCCTCCCATGTTGTTTCATATAGTTATAGGGAGTTCCACTTAACTTTGTATGCAAACACTGAAAGGTTCTTGCCTGTTGTCTACACACTGAATGTTGGATCCCAGACTCCTGAGACTATAAATAGAGTATAGCTTTGAGCTACAAAGTTCCAAATAAGAAATTTGTGTCTGTGTTTAGAACCAGGCATGGTGCTACATGTCTGTAACCCCAGCCCTTGGGCGTCCAAGGCTAGCCTGACAAGACTTTGTCTCAAGAATGTACATATAGGAGGCGGATCCATGATGGTGACAATCGCGCACAGTTTCTGAGTTGCAGAGGAGCTGAAGCACTGGAGTTGGTGAGTAGAAGGAAGACTAAAGCCAGGGAAATGATAGTGAGAATTTCTAAACAAGAGGGAACATCCCAGGAGGTGAGAACGTTGGTCTTGTGTCACCCGCGGACTAGTTTGGGGAAGGAGAGAAATGATTATTTGGTCTCCCTGCACTCCCCTTTTTCGGGCCTCCCTCTTCCTCAGCACAGCCGGCTCACTGAGATTCTCAACTCAAAGCTCACTGCCTGGTGACTGTGGTGGCAGAGGCATTGCTCCTGGCCCCTCAGCCGCTAATGCCAGCTGTACCTGCCTTGAAGTCCCAGATCCTCAGCACCATCCACCCCATATTCCACGTCTGCAAGAGGCCATACCAACTCTGCAGGGTCTCCCAGCCACTGACTGTATGGTCTACCCAAACCCTCAGTGTCAGATAATAGACTATATAGCCACCAAAGTCCAGCAAACCCGCTAAACAAGCTAGGCACACCAGGCACCTGGAATCTCAGGTCTGGAGAGTACAGTGGAGGGCCCCTAGGACTTCCCAGAAAGCATCTGGGAAGTCCCCAGCTGCAGCTGGACTTCCTAAACAGGTGGCTTCAGGAGCACTGAGCTGGCAGAGTACATCAGTCTTCCTGCATATGACTAAGCAGGGTCAAACCAGAGAGTAGAAAGCCTGGATACCATGTTCCTTGACAGTGTGACCTGCCTGAGAGTAAGTGTGCCCTTGAGTGTCTTCAGAGCCCCAGATCCAGAGTCCTTCTAAACTAGCAGCTAGTCATCGGACTCCTCCCACCCAAACACACACTGTGGGAAACAGAGGAACTCTTGGGACATCGAAGCCCCTGCTCTGCGGGTACAGCAGTGGAGTTAAGCGGGTAGACCACTGAGGTATTCAGGGAATTTGCATAAGGAAATTGTGCTGTGACTACCACCAGGTCCTGCTACAACTACAGCGCATGCACAAGTAACCCCTTAGAAGCCTGCAAGACAGAAACCCTCCCACACTCTCAAGGATTCAACAATCTCCAACACTCTGTCACTCATGGCCCACTTCCACAAACATCCCCCACCCCTACGCCTGCATTTACACTTCTGCACTGAGGACTTTCCTCCCACAGGTAGAGCTGAAACACTAACTCACACGCTGAGTCCACTGGACCCCCTCTTTCTGAAGAATTCCCCAGACTCTGTAAAGAGACGATACCAGTCTGAACTGCAGAATCCAGGAACAAACAGGGAAGATTACGTATAAGCCAATACCCAGGGGTCAGCAAAATTACACATCCAGCATAAATCAGGACTTCATGGCTTCACCAGCAACCCCTAAAATTGATGGATACTCTAAAACATCAGAAGCACAGGAAAATGAATGTAAAGCTATGCTAACCCATTTATTTGAGGCCCATAAAGAGGAAAAAAAATATTTCAAAGCAATAGCAATACAAATACAGACAGTTAAAGAGGAAATGAACAAATCTTTCAAAGATTTGGCCAAACAAGTGGAGGCAAAGAAAGAGGAAATGAACAAAATTCACAAAGAAACACAGGCAAATATAGCCAAACAAATAGAGGTACAAGTAGAGATATAATTAGTAACATATAGAGAGGAAATGAACAACAACAACAAAAAAATAGATACCATCATAGAGAGACAGGAATCCACATTCAAACAGACAAAGGTAATGGTGCAAGGCATGAAAACAGAATTAGAATCAATAAAGAAAATACAAACTGAGAAAACCCTGGAGGTGGAGAACTTAAAGAAAAGATCAAGAACCATAAAGGTAAGCATCACCAACAGAATACAAGAGATGGAAGAGAGAATCTCTGGTGCTGAAGATATACTCACAGAAATTGATACATCTCTCAAAGAAAGAGTAAAATCAGAAATGTTGGAAACAGGATATATCTAAAAAACCAAGGACATCATGAAAAGACAAAATCTAAGAATGATAGGAATTGATGAAATAGAAGATTCCAGGCTCCAAGGTCCAAAAAATATCTTCAAGAAAATCATAGAAGAGGACTACAGAACACCAAATAGACTAGACCAGAAGAGAAACATCTCATGTCACATCATAGTCAACACATTAAATCTACAGAAAAAAGAAATGATTTTAAAAGCAGCAAGGGAAAATGGCTAATTAACATATAAAGGTAGATCTATCTGAAGGAAAACTCAAATCCAACGAAAACATATATACCAAAGAAAACATAGCATACAGATAATATCCCCAAAAAATTAAAAAAAAAAAGCCATGAATCACCTGACTACCAACTCCACAATAAAAGGAATTAATATTCAGTGGTCAATATGATCTATCAACATCAATGGACTCAACTCTCCAATAAAAAGACACAGACTATGTCAGAGGCAGTCCCTCTTCCCATTACTATGTAACCCACTTGGACACTGAACTGCCATGGGCTACACCTGTGCAGGGGTTCTAGGTCATCTCCACGAATAGTCCTTGGTTGGAGTATGAGTCTCTGGGAAGTTCCCTGTGTTCAAATTATCTTGTTCTGTTGCTCTGCTTGTGGAGTTCCCGTCCCCTCCAGCACTTACTATATCCCACTTCTTACATAGAGTTCCATTCACTCTGCCCATCAGTTGGCCATCAGGCTCAGCATCTGCTTTGACAGTCTATACTGCAGAAGCTTTCAGAGGCCCTCTGTGGCAGGTTGGGGAACAGCCTTATCAGGCCACAGTAGAGGACAATGCAGCCACTTTTGATGAGAACTGATAGACTAGGATCAGAAAGAAGAGGAAAACCTCCCCTATCAGTGGACCTGGGGAGTAGCATGCATGCAGAAAGGGGAGGGAGGGTGGGATCGGGAGGGGAGGAGGGAGGGGCTTATGCGGGGATACAAAATGAATAAAGTGTAATTAATAAAAAATTAAAAAAATTATATAAATGAAGAAAATAAAGACACAGACTAACAGAATGGGTGCGGAAACAGGATCCAACATTCTGCTGCATCCGAACGTCGAATGGCAGAGAAACACTTAAAGAAATGTTCAACCTCATTAGCCATTAGGGAAATGCAAATCAAAACGACCCTGAGATTTCACCTTACACCCATCAGAATGGCCAAGATGAAAAACTCAAGTGATAGCACATGCTGGAGAGGTTGTGGAGAAAAGGGAACCCTCCTCCATTGCTGGTGGGAATGTAAACTGGTTCAACCACTTTGGAAGTCAATCTGGCGATTTCTCAGACAACTAGGAGTAGTGCTACCTCAAGACCCAGCTATACCACTCCTAGGTATATACCCAAAATTTGCTCAAGTACACAATAAGGACATTTGTTCAACCATGTTCGTAGCAGCTTTATTTGTAATAGCCAGAACTTGGAAACAACCCAGATGTCCATCAACGGAGGAATGGATACAGAAATTTTGGTATTTTTACACAATGGAATACTACTCAGCAATCAAAAAGGAGGAAATTATGAAATTTGCAGGCAAGTGGTGGGATCTAGAAAAGATCATTCTGAGTGAAGTATCCCAGAAGGAGAAAGACAAACTTGGTATATACTCGCTTATATAGACCTACAAGACATGATAAACATAATGAAATCTACACACCTAAAGAAGATAATCAAGAAAGTGGACACAGGCGAAGGTGATTAATCCTCATTTAGAAAGACAAATGGGATGTGCATTGAACTTATGACAGGAGTGTACCACAAAAGGCATCTGAAAGACTCTACCTAGCAGTGTTTCAAAGCAGACACTAAGACTCATAACCAAAGCATGGCAGAGTGCAGGGAATCATATGAAAGAAGGGAAGTTAGTATGATATGGAAAGGATAGGAGCTCTACAAGGACCAAATATATCTGGGCACAGGGTCTTTTCTGAGACTGACACTCAACCAAGGACCATCTATGGATATAACCTAGAACTTCTGCTCGGATGTGGCCCGTGGTAGCTCAGTAACCAAGTAGTTTTCCAAAGTAAGGGGAACACGGACTATTTCTAACAGGATCTCAAGGGCAGGCTGTTTGACACCTCCCCCAGGGGAGGAGCAGTCTGTTAGGCCACAGAGGAGGACTTTGCAGCCAGCCCTGAAGATACCTGATAAAACAGGGTCAGATGAAAGGGGAGGAGGTCCTCCCCTATCAGGGGACTTGGAAAGGGGCAGGGAGGAGACCAGGGAGGGAGTGTGAGGTTGGGGAGGGAATGAGGAAGCGGGATACACCTGGGACACAGAGTTAACAAAATTTAACTAAAAAGAAAAATAAAATAAAAAAAAGGTATACGTATGTAACAAAAATTTAAAAAATACAGCTTACCATATTGTGAAAAAAAAAAAAAAAGAAAGAAAGAAATGCACCTCTGCAACAAAGATAAACACTACCTCAGAGTCAAGGGCTAGAAAAATGTCTTTCAAGCAAACAGACCCAGAAAGCAATCTGGGGTAGCTATCCTAATATCTAATAAAATAAACTTTCAACCAAAATTAATCAAAAAAATATGAGGAGGCGCACTACATTCTCATGAAAGGAAAAAGAAAAAAATCTACCCAAAGAACATCACAATTCTGAACCTCAGTGCCCCAAATACAAGAGCACCTACACTCATAAATGAAACATTATTAAAACTTAAATCACACAATAGTGGGAGACTTCAACACCGCACTTTCACCAAATGACAGATCATCTAGACAGAAACCAAATAGGGAAATAAAGGCACTTACGAAGGTCCTAAATCAAATGGACCTAAAAGATGTCTACAGAACTTTTCACCCAAATTCAAAAGATTATAACTTCTTTTGAGCACCTCATGGAACCGTCTCCAAAATAGACCATATAGTTGGTCTCAAAGCAAGCCTCAACAGATACAAGAAGATTGAAATAAGGCCCTGTATTCTATCTAACCACCATGGACTAAAGTTGGATTTCCACAACAATGAAATTAGCAAAAAGCCTACATGTACATGGAAAATAATAACTTGCTGTTCAATGACAGCTTGGTTAAGGGAGAAATAAAGAAAGAAATTAAAGACTTCCTAGAATTAATGATAATGACGGTACAGCATATCCCAATTTATGAGAAACAATAAATGCAGTGCTCAAAGGAATGTTCATCGCACTAAGTTCCTTCAAGAAGAAATTTGTCACATCTCATACAAGCAACTTAGTGGCCCAACTGATATCTCTAGAAAAAAAAAGTATCAAATACACCCAAGAGGAGTAGATGGCTGGAAATAATCAAACTCAGGGCTGAAATCAATCAATGAGAAATAAATAAAACTATTCAAAGAATCAAAGAAACCAACAGCTTGTTGTTTGAGAAAATCAACAAGATAGACAAAAATTTAACCAAACAAACTAAAAGGCAGAGAGAAACTATCCAAATCAGCAAAATCAGAAATGAAAAGGGGGACATAACTACAGACACTGAGAAAATCCAAACAAACATTAGGTCGTATTACAAAAGCCTCCAATGCCATAAAATTTTAAAATCTAATAGAAATGGACAATTTTCTTGATAGATTCCATTTACCAAAGTTAAGTCAAGATTAGGTAGAAAGATTGAATAGTCCTATATCCCCCAAGGAAATAGAAGCAGTCATCAACAGTCTTGCTTCCAAAAAAGCCCTGGGACAGATGGGTTCATTGCAGAATTCTATCAGACCTTAAAAAAGTGCTAATTCCAATTCTCTTCAAACAATTCCACAAAATAGAAACAGAAGGAACATTACCAAACTCATTGCATGAAGCCACAGTCACCTTGATACCTACACCAAACCAAGATCAAACCAAAAAAAGAGTACATCAGACCAATCTCTCTTATGAACATTTATGCAAAAATACTCAATAAAATACTTGCAAACTGAATCCAAGAACACATCAAAGACATCATCCACCATCACAAAGTAGGCTTCATCCCAGGCATGCAAAGGTGTTTCAACATAAGGAAATCCATCAAAGTAATCCACTACATAAACAAACTGAAGGAGAAATACCACATGATCATCTCCTTAGATGCAGAAAAAGCATTTGACAAAATCCAACACCCATTCATGTTTAAAGACTTGGAGAGATCTGAGACAAAAGGCACATACCTAAACATAGTAAAGGCACTATACAGCAAGCCTATAGCGGACATCAAACTCAATGGAGAGAAACTTAAATCAATCCCATTGAAATCAGGGACAAGGCAAGGTTGTCCTCTCTCTCCATATCTCTTCAACATAGTACTTGAAGTCCTAGCTAAAGCAATAAGACAGCTAAGGAGATCAAAGGGATATATACTGAAAAGGAAGAGGTCAAAGTGTTACTATTCCCAGATGATATGAGAGTATACATGAGTGACCCCCAAAATTCAACCAAAGAACTCCTTCAGAGGAAAAACATCTTCAAAAAAGTGGCTGGATACAAAATCAACTCAAAAAAAAAAAAATCAGAAGCCCTCCTGTATACCAAAGACAAAAGGGCCAATGAAGAAATCAGGAAAACAACACCCATCACAAAAGCCACTAATAACAAAAATACCTTGGGGTGACTCTAACCAAGCAAGTGAAAGAACTGTTTGAAAAAACAAAACAAAACAAAACAAAACAAAACAAAACAAAACAAAACTTCAAGTCTCTGAAGAAAGAAATTGAAGAAGATATCAGAAGATGGAAAAATCTCCCATGCTCATAAATTGGTAGGATTAACATTGTGAAAATGCCATCCTGCCAAAAGCAATCTAGAGATTCAGTACAGTACCTATCAAAACACCAACACAATTCTTTACAGACCTTGAAAGAAAGATTCTCAGCTTTAAATGGAGAAGCAAAAATCCCAGAATTTCCAAAACTATTCTTTAAAACAACAGATCATCTGGAGGTATCTCCATCCCTCATCTCAAGCTCTACTACGGAGCAATAATAATAAAAACCACATGGTATTGGCATGGAAAGACAAAGGAGGATCAATGCAACAGAATAGAAGATCCAGAAATAAACCCACACATCTAGGAATACTTGATTTTTGACAAAAGAAGCCAAAACAATTTAATGGGGAAAAAAGGACAGCATATTTAACAAATGGTGCTGGTCCAACTGGATGTCTTCATGCAGAAAAATGAAAATAGATTAATATTTATCACCCTGCACAAAACTAAAGACCAAGTAGATCAAAGACCTCAACATAAAACCAGGTACTCTAAATTGGTTAGAAGAAAAAGTGGGGAAGAGCCTAGAACTCATTGGCACAGGAGACAACTTCCTGAACAGAACACCAACAGCGCAAGTTCTAAGAGCAACAATCAATAAATGAGACCTCATGAAACTGAAAACTTCTGTAAAGCAAAAGACACTACTGTCAGAACAAAAATGACAGCCTACAGACTGGGAAAGTATGTTCACCAACCCTATATCTGACAGAGGGCTGATATACAGAATTTATAAAGAACTAAAGAAGTTAAAAGGCAATAAATCAAGCAATCCATTTAAAAATGGGGTATGGAGCTAAGGAGAGAATTCTCTGTAAAGGAATATAGAATGGCAGAGAAATACTTAAAGAGATGCTCAACGGCCTTAGCCATCAGAGAGATGCAAATTAACCATACCCTGAGATTTCACCTTACACCCATCAAAATGGCTAAAATAAAAACCCCAAGGGACAACAAATGTTGGAGAGGCTGTGGAGAAAAGGGAACCATCCTCCATTGCTGGTGAGAATGTACCAGGTACGACAACTTTCAAAATCAATCTGGTGCTTTATCAGACAATTAAGAATAGCACTTACTCAAGACCCAGCTATACCACTCCTAGGCATATATCCAAAAGATGTTCAAATACACAACAAGGACATTTGCTCAACCATGATTTTAGCAGCTTTATTTGTAATAGCCAAAACCTGGAAACAACCCAGATGTCCATTAATGGAGGAATGGATACAGAAATTGTGGTATGTTTACATAATGGACTACTACTCAACAATTAAAAACGAGGAACTCACGAAATTTGCAGGCAAATGGTGGGATCTAGAAAAAAAATCATTCTGAGGTATCCCAGAAGGAGAAAGACACACATGGTATATACTCACTTATTTAGACCTATAAGATATGATAAACATAATGAAATCTATACACCTAAAGAGGATAAACAAGAAAGAGAACCCAGAGTAAGATGATCAATCCTCACTTAGAAAGACAAATGGGATGGGCATTAGATGTAGGAGAAAAGTAACAGGACAGGAGCCTACAAGAGGGCCTCTGAAAGACTCTACCTAGCAGTGTATCAAAGCAGATACTGTGACTCATAACCAAACCTTTGGTAGATTGCAGGGATAATATGAAAGAAGGGGGAGTTAATATGACCTGGTGAGGACAGGAGCTCCACAAGGACCTAATATTTCTGGGCACAGGGGTCTTATATGAGACTGTTTCTCCAATCAAGGACCAGATATGGATATAACCTATAATCTCTGTTCAGATGTAGCCCACGGTATCTCAGTATCCAAGTGGGGACCCTAGTAAGGGGAACAGGGACTATTTCTGACATGAATTCAATGGTGGGCACTTTGATCTACCCACCCCCCAAGGGAGGAGCAGCCCTGCTAGGCCACAGAGGAGGACATTACAGCCAGTCCAGAAGATACCTGATAAACCAGGGTCAGATGAAAGGGGAGGAGGTCCTCCCCAAACAGTGGACTTGGAAAGGGGCAAGGAGGAGATGAGGAAGGTGGGGTGTGATTGAGAGGGAATGAGGGAGC
This sequence comes from Psammomys obesus, assembly GCF_907164565.1. NCBI lineage: Eukaryota > Metazoa > Chordata > Mammalia > Rodentia > Muridae > Psammomys > Psammomys obesus. Next base: position 8,325 of record NW_026590041.1, on the reverse strand, counting down.
AGGACATAGCTGGGATACACATTTAATAAAATGTAACTTAAAAAATTAAAAACGAATAAAATTTAAAAGAAGAGAATGTATTCAGTAAAAGTAAAAAAAAAGTACATATATAGCTATGTTTAGATGAACCACTAAAAAGTAGTTACTAAAGAATATACAAAATGTTAAATTAAAAAAAAACTTGTATTCTCACTTTTTCCACTGTTTTCCTTTCAATAAGTAGTCAAACATGTTTGTTTGTTTTTTGTTTGATTGTTTGTTTGTTTGTTTTGCTTACAGAAATTGACCCCAGTCAGTTAAGACGTCAGCTGTGTGTAGAAAGTCAGGCTGCCATAGAGAGAATAATTCACTTTGGCCGAAAGCTACAAGCCATGAGTGAGTGGCTGAGGAGAGAATTTGGCAAGAACACAGCAAACAGGAAAATGCTGAAGGTAAGAATGTTGTTTGCTTTCTGTGATAAAATACCTGGGATATTTGGGGCTGTATGTGTCTTCTTTTAGCTCACCATTTTAGAGGATTCAGTCTGTTTCCACTTTCCTCCCTTGTTCCACAACCTGTGGTGAGAGAGAACCTCATTGCAGAGAACTCAGTAGAGCATAGCTGACAGGGAAAGGTGGGGCTAGGGAAAACCATACACTTTTCATGACCTGTTTCTATCAGGTAGGCTTCACCTTCTCCTGTTTCCATTCTAATAGTTCATTGATGAGGTTAGAACCCTCATCGTCTCTAAACATGTTCTCTAGTCATGTTCCAGTGACATCAAATCTACATGGGGACCTCATCTTACACATATAAACTTTAGGGGAATATTTTACATTCAATCCTATATTATGTTTTCCTTTGAGCCTTACCAATATGTTAGAGGCACCAAGATACAGATTTGTTCAACATTGAGGAACAAGGTGGAAATTCTTGGGAATTTGTCCCTGGAATTTCCCCTCAGAACCTTGCTGATTTGTGAGTCAAAGCTCTTGATGGCATTAGGCAGCTCTGATCTAGAAGAACATTGGGTCAGAGACATGTACAGTCTAAATGCCAGCTGTGCTCCCTGTGACATAGCACACAATTGTAGTGTGCTGCTGAAACCAGAACCCTGAGATGTAGTTTTTTTATTAAACATTGTTTCAGGGTTGCAGCAAGGTCAATGGATTTTATGGGGATCAGTAAAGGTGTAGCTCCTCTTTCATGTCTAGAATTGTTAGAATACATTTTGAAGTGTCTTCTGGACTATGTCCATGCTGGATGGTAAGAGGGATAAAATTTCACCAAACCAATAAGTGTATCACAGTCCCATGTGTTAGTTCAAGTTGGAGTGCTTTATTAAGCAAGATTGCATTTCATTGCATTGATTTTTGAGTCCTTAAATTTAAATTGTTATGGAAAGAGTGAACACCAAGATTACAGAGAACTATAGACTGTACTACACATCAGTGAATGTTCATATACTTAGGACATCCATTCTGAAGCTGTGGGGCTTCACTTTGGACCTGACATTTTCATTATCAAATATATATTTTGTGTGTTTATCCACCACCATAAACAAACAAAAAGTCCACAATAGAAATATGTAGAAGTTAGGAAAGTAGTTTGATATCCTCATTCACAATTCCTGTCTATGATCTGCATTCCGCACACAGTAATGCTGATTATGGCCCTTGATGGGGCAGACTGCCATGAGGAGCAGCACGTAGAAGAAGAGGCTTTCACTCATGGAAGAGGAAAGCAAAGACATGGTCCCAGAGACCTACTACCTATAGCGAGGTCCCATCTCTTCACGATTACAGGGTTTTCAACAAACAAAGGTTTTCATTTAAATATGTTACAACTATTGATATCTATGGTACTCGAAGTTAAAACTAAATTTCCCAAACTGGAAATACTCATTTTAAAAGTTTCTGCCTGTGACACAAAGCATTAAACTGGCAAGCCTGGCAAGCGTATGTGAAACATTTTACACTCCAACACAGTGAACCCTAGAAAACAAAAGGAGACATAATTCATAGCCCTTCTGAGTAAAAATTTGATATTACAGGAAAGGGGAAATGACTGCTGGTTGTGTTCTGGACATGAACTGAGAATTTCATTATCAGCATTAACTCAATCCCATACCCTTGGTATAAAGCCAGCAGCACTAGTAAATATCAACTTGCCCAGCAACCTCTGTTAAAGTCATTATGCTTTATATTTCAGTAGCTGGGATAGCAAAAGGGTACTCACCATACCACATCATTTACTAACATAACAGTTGTGTTTCTGGTGCTAACCCTCACAGATCAAGAGAAAAAAAGTTAAATTACTATTTCTTACAAGATATAAATGAGTTGGTAGACACAGATACTTGAGTATCAGGCAAGTGGCTGTCTACATTTGCCTTAGAGGATTTTCTGATGGCCACATTGTGTCTTTACTTACTCTTCCATGTTAAATGTGTCTCTCCTGAGCATGTTGTAATCTACAGCACCTATATCTGGGGCTGCACATCTCTTTAGAACTGTCTCTGCAGGGGTGTTATGAACATGTAGGCTCTTTATTAGCTTTCTTTCAAGGTATATAAACAATACTGCATAGATAGAAGCTGAGGGCTGTTTTAGGGCAATGGTTCTTAATTTTTCTGATGTTCCAATAATTTTGAATTGTTAATAGTGTTTGAGAATTCAAATCAGTATTTAGTTAAGTGCTTACCTGTACTGCAAGAGACTCTGGGTTTTACCTGAGCACTCCATCTTTCCCACCTCCTCAACAAACAAAAGTTTTTCAAGAGTTTTAATTTAAATGAGTTACAACTATTGATATCTGTGGTACTCAAAGTTAAAACTAAATTTCCCAAACTGGAAATACTGATTTTAAAATCTTATTGCCATTTTATGAAACAATAATGCCCACTTAAATGAGAAATAAGATTATTTTAATTTTGATGGGTCTCTAATGTTTACTATATGAACTAGATTCTCATACCTACTTCTACCTTGAGTCCATAAATCAGACATTTGTGTATCAGGTTATAGATATATGAAAGTGAAAAGGGGAAGGAAAACTTTAATGATAGTATGAACAGTTTTGACCTTGACCCTCCCCTTTGAAAGGGGCATAGACAACATGTGTTCCTGGACCACACTATTGAAACTGTCTCATTTATGTCATATTTGGGAAAATGAAATGTCATCAGAATTTCAGGATTTATTTATATTCAGGTCATATGACTATATATATTGTCAAAACTATGCTGAGTTGGAGGAAGGAATGTGTGATTTTCTGCCACCTTTGAATATTTAAGATTATGCTCCCATCCTCTCACTCTATCTTTGGCTCTCATTCAGCACAAAACTAAGGAAACATCATTCTAAGACCATATCTCAGAATTATTTCTTGACTACACTGAATTCTGTGAAAACATTTCATCTTCACCTAAAGATAATGTTTGGCTTTGATTTTGTGCCTTGACTTGTTAGCAGCTATGACTTTCAGAGACTTTAATATTCTGAGTTGCTTCCCTCTTGTTTCCTCAAACTTATTTCAGATACTGATGAGTGAGAACTAATTTACAAGAAGTCAAGAGCATATGAGGAAAACAGAAATGTAGATGAGGTTTTGAAATTATTCCTCTTTATTCTACATTTGAGGATACATTTGATTATGGGTTTGTTATTTTTTACTGTTTGGGGATTTTAAGAATATTCTAGATCGCACATGTAATTATTCATCACTTAATAAAATCTGTGAGACAGTTCTCTTCTTGTGCAAACATGATTGTACACTTAACACAGACTTAGATGATAGAGTTTATTGCACACTGAGCTAAATAATGGGGTGTATGTATTATGGCTAGAAGTGCTTTATACTTTGCTTATTCTTCCTCACCAAAACCATAGTAGTACTGACAAGACAAATTCAATGGTGTCAATAGATAATAGAAACTGTCCAGCTCCATTATAATCTTAAGGGATCGTCTTGAATGTGCACACCATCAGTGACCTAGACATCTTTATGAAGAACAATTTTACACACAGAGAGAATGGTTTGGAGTCAAAGGTAAAATTTTGCTCAATTTTATAGAGTGGAATATTTCCCTTCATGTGCACCACCCTGAAGTAAATGGTTAGGGAGTTCCTGCAGCTGTGGTTGGCACAAAATGTCTGTGGACCCTTGTCCTTCCATGTCTCCCATCTTCTGTTTCTTGTCATCCTTCTTTTATGTTCTGTAGAGCCAGTTCTTTCCAGTAGCTCCCACAGAAACTTCCTGGATTGGTTGGTCTGCCAACCATTTCTTGAATGTCACCAGTGTCACTCTATGAGCAGGCATGGTCTCTGATGAGCAAATGACAGAGAAATACAGAAAGCCAAGATTCACACTACCTAAAACTGGTTTTTTTTTGCATTTTTTCATTTTATTAATTACACTTTATTCATTTTGTATCCCCCCATAAGCCCCTTCCTCCTCCCCTACCGATCCCACCCTTCCTCCCCTTTCTGCATGCATGCCACTCCCCAAGTCCACTGATAGGGGAGGTTCTCCTCTCCTTTCTGATCTTAGTCTATCAGTTCTCATCAAAAGTGGCTGCATTGTCCTCTACCGTGGCCTGGTAAGGCTGCTCTCCCCCTCAGGGGGAGGTGATCAACGAGCAGGCTAATCAGATTATGTCAGAGGCAGTCCCTCTTTCCATTACTATGTAACCCACTTGGACATTGAACTGCCATGGGCTACATCTGTGCAGGGGTTCTAGGTTATCTCCACGAATAGTCCTTGGTTGGAGTATGAGTCTCTGGGAAGTTCCCTGTGTTCACATTATCTTGTTCTGTTGCTCTGCTTGTGGAGTTCCCGTCCCCTCCAGCTCTTACTATTTCCCACTTCTTACATAAAATTCCATTCACTCTGCCCATCAGTTGTCCATCACGCTCAGCATCTGCTTTCACAGTATATACTGCAGAGGCTTATAGAGGCCCTCTGTGGCAGGTTCCAAGGTTGTTTCCTGTTTTCTTCTGGCTTTCAGAGGCCCTCTGTAGCAGGTTCCGAGGTTGTTTCCTATTTTCTTTTTCTTCTGATGTCCATCCTCTTTGCCTTTCAGGATGGGGATTGAACATTTTAGTTAGAGTCCTCTCTTTTGCTTAGTTTGTTTAGATGTACAGATTTTAGTGGGTTTATTCTATGTTGTATGTTTATATGAGTGAGTATATACCATGTGGGTCTTTTTGCTTCTGGGGCAACTCACTCAGGATGATCCTTTCCAGGTCCCACCATTTACCTGCAAATTTCATGATTTCCTTATTTTTCATTGCTGAGTAATACTCCATTGTATAGATGTACCACAGTTTCTGCATCCATTCTTCAGTTGAGGGGCATCAGGGTTGTTTCCAGCTTCTGGCTATTACAAATAAAGCTGCTACAAATATGGTTGAGCAAATGTCCTTTTTGTGTACTTGAGCCTCTTTTGGGTATATGCTTAAGAGTGGTATGGCTGGATCTTGAGGAAGTGCTATTCCTATTTGTCTGAGAAAGCGCCAGATTGATTTCCAGAGTGGTTGTCCAAGTTTACATTCCCACCAGCAGTGGAGAAGGGTTCCTCTTTCTCCATAACCTCTCCAGCATGTGTTGTCCCTTGAGTTTTTCATCTTGGCCATTCTGATGGGTGTAAGGTGAAATCTCAGGGTTGTTTTGATTTGCATTTCCCTAATGGCTAATGTGGTTGAGCATTTCTTTAAGTGCTTCTCTGCCATTCGATATTCCTCTACAGAGAATTCTCTCTTTAGCTCTGTTCCCCATTTTTTAAGTGGATTACTTGGTTTGTTGCTTTTCAGCTTGTTTAGTTCTTTATATATATTGGATATGAGTCCTCTGTCAGATAAAGGATTGGTGATGATTCTTTCCCAATCTGTAGGCAGTCGCTTTGTTTTGATGATGGTGTCCCTTGCTTTACAGAAGCTTTTCAATTTCATGAGGTCCCATTAATTGATTGTTGCTCTTAGAGCCTGTGCTGTTGGTGTTCTGTTCAGGAAGTTTTCTCCTGTACCAATGAGTTCTAGGGTATTCCCCACTTTTTTTTTCTAGCCGATTTAATGTGTCTGGTTTTATGTTGAGGTCTTTGATCCACTTGGACTTCAGTTTTGTGCAGGGTGATAAGTATGGATCTATTTTCATTTTTCTACATGTAGACATCCAGTTGGACCAGCACCATTTGTTGAAGATGCTATCTTTTTTCCATTGTATGGTTTTGGCATCTTTGTCAAAAATCAGATGTCCGTATGTGTGTGGGTTTATTTCTGGGTCTTCTGTTCGATTCCATTGATCCACCATTCTGTTTCTATGCCAGTACCATGCAGTTTTTATAACTTTTGCTCTATACTACAGCTTGAGATCAGGGATGGAGATACCTCCAGAAGATCTTTTATTGTAGAGGATTGTTTTAGCAATTCTCGGTTTCTTGTTATTCCATACAAAGTTGAGAATTTTTCTTTCCAGGTCTGTAAAGAATTGTGTTGGCAATTTGATGGGAATTGCATTAAATCTGTAGATTGCTTTTGGTAAGATGGCCATTTTTACTATGTTAATCCTGCCAAGCCATGAGCATGGGAGATCTTTCCATCTTCTCAAACTAAAACTGCTTCTTAATCTTAAGTGAAAATTGAGTAGTTGGAGACTGAATGTTTTCCACAGAAGTTGTTTCTATTGTGCATATTTTCCACAGAAGTTGTTTCTCTTGAGGCAGTCTTTTTTCTTTAAAATGAAGCATAACCTGTAGTGGCACTGTATTTTCTACAGTGGTGTGTCTTATCTACCACATGCATGTATTACACCTATTTGACAGTTATAGTGGCACCTTTGTCCTTTTAAAACAGGGTTTCAATGTGTGGTCCTCCTTGTCTCTGAGCCTTCAGACTTCCTCAATTCGCCTACCAAATGCATTGTAGATATGAGATGCCTTATGTGATATGGTGTGTGTGTGTGTGTGTGTGTGTGTGTGTGTGTGTGTGTTTCTCCATGGCTGTGTGAATTGCTGTATTTTTGTGCAGTGTTATTGTGTTTTTTTTGCTACCTTTATATGCATGTATCTTGTTTCTTTAAAGATTTTCCACTGAGATAAATTTCAAAAATTGCCAAGAAAGACTGTGTAACTGTGGCTCATGCTGCATGTTGAGAGACTCTATTCCAGAAACTTTGGACCAGTGAACTAGCTGTGGTAATGGATTGCGGGGGGAGGGGGAAACTGGGTCCTTAGTTCTGTCTTAGGGGTAACAATACAGTTTTATAACTGGTTATTTGCACAGTGTAGCAGCAGGGTAAAAACATTCATATTACTTTCCTAATTTCATTGATGTTCCTTAACTTTGACCCTTCTAGGTGTTTATGCTTGGGAGTTTGTTGTTGATTTTCTTCCTTAGAACTTTATTCTGCTTCTAAGCCAGCAATTTTCAACCTGTGGGTGGCGACTCCTTTGATGGTCACATATCAGATATCCTGCATATGAAAGATTTCTATTAAAAGTCATAACAGTAGCAAAATTACTGTAAAGAATTGGCAATTAAATCATTTTATGCTTGGGGTCACCACATGGGTTTAAAATTCGCAGCGTTAGGAAGGTTGAAGTCCACTAAGCCATATTTTGCCATCTTCCTCCGTGGGTCTTCTCAAGTCAAACCTAACACCTGCCAGGTTTCTTTCTTTAAAGTCCCAGCCTCCCTTATGGAAATCATAAGTTTTCATGGTGTGGTTTTTAGAGTATTTTAGGATCTGGCTCCGCCTTGGTCATGTGCCTTTTCCTTTCTCTTAGTCTCAATGTGTGTGTTTCAGTTAGGTCAGTAGAAATATGCTAAAAACAATGATTAGTTTCTGGTCTTTGCTGTGTGTGCCCTATCTAGCAGCTGTGCTCAGAAAAATAAGAGTAAAAATTTATCATGTATTAATGTGTCCACTGGTAATTCAGAGGGAAACTCTGTCTTATGGTACTATATGATCTTTTCTTCTCATCTTAAACTAAGATTTCTCAGATAAAATTTGTAGGATGGGGACACAAACCTCTGGTGTAAGCAGTTGAGGTGATCCATGAGTGCCTGGGATATCTTATAAAGTATTGGCCAACAATAATTAAATCAGGTATTATTTCTAAATTTTTGTTTTTAAGTAGTAAAGAAGGTTGAGATTTCTGACTTTTTGGTGGTGTCAGGATATAGCTCTATGCATAGTTTATATGTGATTCTATGCGCTAGTCACTCATTGGACATATTCTTAGTATCTCTTAGTACCTGAATGGTGGGGATGACCCTTCATTAGATGGCCTTGGTTTTCAGGGTAAATTAGAGTTGATGAGAAGGTTATAAGTTAGCTCTGTGACAT
>NW_026590040.1:0-7311 GCF_907164565.1 Psammomys obesus | reverse complement strand
GCAAAAAAAAAAAAAAAAAAAAAAAAAAAAAAAAAAAAAAAAAAAAACAATCCAGAAGGAGGAGAGTGAACTTTAGGCCAGAGGTGGGGACTCTTTTGACAAGCACTTCCTGCAGTAAGCCTCTACCCCCAGCACATGCCAGAGTGATCCCTGCCTGCCCTCTCAGGAAGGCCACAGAAGCATCAGCCAGGCTAAGAAGTGACCAGGTCCTCTCATGACCCCAAAGCTGGAGACCCACAGAGGTGAGCAGGTTAACCTGAGAACCCCAAACAGAACATGCAGAAAAACACATTTGACAAGAGCATGCTTGAAGGCAAGGAAGGGCTGTGAACCCCATGGAGTCAGCTAGAGTGGGCTCTGGGGTCTGAAAAAGGCTTCTTGTGCTATGGAGGAGGCATGGCTTTCCAACATTTTCACATGAGATCCCACTTCTGCCTCACAGGCAACCCTTCTGAAGACACTCTCTGGAGGCCTCTCTGCCTGATCTCAAAACATTTTGGCGTGTTCCTACCACCCATGAGAGCCTAGGCTGCAGCCATCTTACCAGAGCTAGTACTCCAACTTGCATTCGCCAACTAGACACCCACTACCCAACGACTCTGGTGAAGGCTCAAGGTCTAGACTTAATGAAGAAAGACCAGCGCCAACACCTCAACTCACACTTAGGCCTTCACCTCCCCAAGGGACTCACTGGAACACATGCCCACCCACGCCACTTCCTGATACACACCTGTGTGAATTGGAAGGGAAGGATGGATTTTCTGGAATTCTCACCCCCTCTTCTGTAGGGCTGTGTGGAAACAATCATTGACCTCAATTCCCATTGCAAGTACTCCAGTGCTAGGACAAATCTTCTTTCCAGAGTTAGTTTTCCACACCTTAGGGCTTCGCCCATGCCAAGGTACACAACTGCCTGGGGGAGAACTGATTAGGATAAGTGTCAGTTGTGTTAGCTTCAGCACTAATGAATATTGTGTTCATTTCTCTCCTTTGTATACATAGATGTTCATGAATAAACATTTGTGTGTATACATATGATTGGAAAGAGAGAGTCATTCATAGGCATGGACATAGTTGATAGCCTCTGTGTGAGTGTGCATGTGTGAGCAAGTGTATGTATGTGTGTGTGTGTATGTATGTGTGTGTGTGTGTGTGTGTGTGTGTGTGTGAGAGAGAGAGAGAGAGAGAGAGAGAGAGAGAGAGAGAGAGAGCAGTGGGAAATAAACCAGAGGGAAAAATGAATCCCTTTGCAACCCAGAAAGCCAAGACCCAGTTGACCAGGATCAGAATGGAAATGAAAAGATCTGGGCTTGCTTTTCGGATTTGTACCAGTGTGAACACCTGTGAATGCCTAGCTTGTTTGAAAGAAGGAGCCAGGCCGCCAAGGTGGTCTTGTTGGTGTACAAGACAAGACTCAGTTGCCCAGGATCAGAATAGAAGTGAAAAGCTCTGGGCAGGCTTTTGGGATCTGCACCAGTGGAGTTGGAAAGGTCATTGTTTAAGAACACCCTAGGATTGCATTCTGTTGGTGTAGAAGAGGTATTGATCTATTTCGGGGAGGTTTGGAAGCAACCTTTTTAATGTCATTAGAAGTTTTGTCTCATCTGTCTTTAACTGCCTTTGAAAACCAAATAAACTTGAAGCACAGGTGCTAAAGATGACAGAAAGAGATGATGAGGTTCAACAAACTAAAATTTAGGACTGTGGACCATCATGGATAAACAGAAGAAAATAGAATTGCACATAGTTCTAAAGTAGTTTTCTCATCCCTGGGAGTGGCACTTGTGGCCAGCTTCTCTCCACTTAGTCACACTTCCTGTTTGAATTGAGCACAGATGAACCAATACAGCCTCTATTTCAGGCAGCTTTTCATTTCTACAACAACAGATCTGTAGAACTACACTTATAGAAAGGAAACATTTATTTTACAAAAAAACTGTGTGTGCTTACCTTCTGCTTTCATGTAATTTTGCATTTATCAACTTTTCTTAGTTCCCTTCAAGCCCAAAGAAATCTTTGAACTCCATGGAATTAGAGTTACATAATACTCAAAGCAACCATAAGGTGCTGAGAACCCAACTGGATGCTTTCCAGTAGCAAATAGTGCACTTAACATTGAGCTATAACTCTAACACCAAAATATGTATTTCAATTTATGTAATGCACAAATGAAATGTTTTTCTTTTTATATGGTGCCTGAATGCAAGTTGCACACTGCTTGCACTGTGGAGCCCTTGGAAACAACAAGATGGCAATGGATCTCATAAAACTAAAATTACAGGTGCTTGTGAAATTACAGATGCTGAGTCTTCTGAGATAGCTGCCATGAACATAACTTCTGACACATCACTTCACATAATAGTTTACCTTAAGCTTCTTTTTTTTCAAAAGCAACTACAATTGTGTTTATTTGTAAGATTTTCTTTTTTTTAAATTTAATTTTTTTTCTTATCGGTTACATTTTATTAACTGTATCCCAGCCATGTCCCGCTCCCTCATTCCCTCCCAATCCCACCCTCCCTCCCTCATCTCCCCCTGCCCCTTTCCAAGTCCACTGATGGGGGGTGGGGAACCTCCTCCATATTCATCCGAACCTGTTTTATCAGGTATCTTCAGGACTAGCTGCTAAGCCCTCCTCTGTGGCCTAACAGGAATGATCCTCCCTTGCTGGGTGGGGAGGTCAAAGAGCCAGTGATTCAGTTCCTGTTAGAAATAGTCCTTGTTCCCCTCACTATGGAAAACCATTTGGTTACTGAGCTACCACAGGCTGCATCTGAGCATAGGTTCTAGGTTATATCCATACCTGGTCCTTGGTTGAATGACAGTCTCTGAAAAGACCCTTTGCCCAGATATATTTGATCCTTGTGGAGTTCCTATACTTTCCCCATCATACTAACTCCCATTCTTTCATATGATTCCCTGTACCCTGTGGAAGGTTTGGTCATGAGTCTTCCTATCTGCTTTGAAAACACTGCTAGATAGAGTCTTTCAGATGCCTTCAGTAGACTCCTGTCATACGTTCAATGCACATCCCATTGTCTTTCAAAATGAGGATTGATCATCTTACCCCATGTCCACTCTCTTGATAATCTTTTTTAGGTGTATAGATTTCATTATGTTTGTCATATCTTATAGGTCTATATAAGTGAGTATATACCATGTTTGTGTTTCTCCTTCTGGGATATTTCACTCAGAATGATCTTATCTAGATCCCACCATTTGCCTGCAAATTTCATGATTTCCCCCTTTTTGATTGCTGAGTACTATTCCATTGTGTAAAAACACCACAATTTCTGTAACCACTCCTCTGTTGATGGACATCTGGGTTGTTTCCAGGTTCTGGCTATTACAAATAAAGCTGCTATAAACATGGTTGAGCAAGTATACATTTTGTGTACTTGAGCAAATTTTGGGTATATACCTAGCAGTGGTATAACTGGGTCTTGAGGAAGCACTATTCCTAATTGTCTTAGAAAAGCACCAGATAGATTTCCAGAGTGGTTGTACAAGTTTACATTCCCACCAGCAGTGGAGGTGGGTTCCCCTTTCTCTCCAATCTCTCCAGCATGTGTTGTCACTTGAGTTTTTCATCTTGGCCATTCTGATGGGTGTAAGGTGAAATCTCAGGGTTGTTTTGTTTTGCATTTCCCTGATGGCTATTGAGTTTGAGCATTTCTTTAAGTGCTTCTCTGCCATTAAATATTCCTCTACAGAGAATTCTCTGTTTAGCTCTGTTCCCCATTTTTTAATTGGATTACTTGGTTTGCTGCTTTTGAACTTCTTTAGTTCATTATATTTACTGGATATGAGTCCTCTATCAGATAAAGGGTTAGTGAAGATCCTTTCCCAATCTGTAGGCAGTTGTTTTTGTTTTGAGGATGGTGTCCTTTGCTTTACAGAAGCTTTTCAGTTTCATGAGGTCTCATTTATTGATTGTTGCTCTTAGAGCCTGTGCTGTTGGAGTTCTGTTCAGGAAGTTTTCTTCTGTGCAAATGAGTTCTAGGCTGTTCCCCACTTTTTCTTCTAACAGATTTAGAGTATCTGGTATTATGTTGAGGTTTTTGATCCACTTAGAATTTAGTTTTGTGCAGGGTGATATTTATTGATCTATTTTCATTTTTCTGCATGTAGACATCCAGGTGGACCAGCACCATTTGTTGAAGATGTTGTCTTTTTTCCACTGAATGATTTTGGTTTCTTGGTCAAAACTCGAGTGTTCATAGATGTGTGGTTTTATTTCTGGTTCTTCTATGAAGTTTCATTGATCCTCCTTTCTGTTTTTTTGCCAATACCATACAGTTTTTATTACTATTTCTCTGTAGTACAACTTGAGATTGGGGATGGAGATACCTCCAGAAGATCTGTTTTTGTATAGGATTGTTTTGGAGATTCTGGTTTTTTGTTTCTCCATATGAAGCTGAGAGTCTTTTTTTCAAGGTCTGTAAAAAATTGAGTTGGCATTTTCATGGGGATTGCATTGAATCTGTAGATTGCTTTTGGCAGGATGGCCATTTTTATAATGTTAATCCTACCAATCGTTGAGCATGGGAGATCTTTCCATCTTCTGAGATCTTCTTCAATTTCTTTCTTCAGAGACTTGAAGTTTTTTTCAAACAGGTCTTTCACTTGCTTGGTTAGAGTCACCCCAAGGTACACTATGTGGTTAGTGGCTATTGTGAAGGGTGTTGTTTCCCTAATTTCTTTCTCAGCCCTTTTGTCTTTGGTATAGAGGAGGGCTTCTAATTTTTTTTGAGTTGATTTTGTATCCTGCCACTTTGCTGAAGGTGTTTATCAGCTGGAGGAGTTCTCTGGTTGAATTTTGGAAGTCAGTCATGTATACTATCATATCATCTGCAAATAGTGATACTTTGACCTCTTCCTTTCCAATTTGTATCCCCTTGATCTCCTTTAGTTGTCTTATTGCTCTGGCTAGGACTTCAAGTACTATGTTGAAGAAGTATGGAGAGAGCGGGCAGCCTTGATTTGTCTCTGATTTCAGTGGGATTGATTTAAATTTCTCTCCATTGAGTTTGATGTTGGCTATAGGCTTGCTGTATATTGCCTTTACTATGTTTAGATATGTGCCTTGTATTCCTGACCTCTCCAAGACGTTAAACATGAATGGGTGGTGGACTTTGTCAAATGCTTTTTCAGAATCTAAGGAGATGATCATGTGGTTTTTCTCCTTCAGTTTGTTTTATGTGGTGGATTACATTGATGGATTTCCATATGTTGAACCACCCTTGCATGCCTGGGAAGAAGCCTACTTGGTCATGGTGGATGATATCTTTGATGTGTTCTTGGATTCGGTTTGCAATTAGTATATTGAGTATTTTTGTGTCAATATTCATAAGAGAGATATGTCTGAAGTTTTCTTTTTTTGTTGGGTCTTTGTGTGGTTTAGTTATCAGGGTGACTGTTGCTACATAGAATGAGTTTGTAATGTACCTTCTGTTTCTATTTTGTGTTATAGTTTGAGGAGAATTGGTGTTAGCACTTCTTTGAAAGTCTGGTTGAATTCCATGCTGAAACCATCTGGCCCAGGGTTTTTTTGGAGTGGAGACTGTGAATGACTGCTTCTATTTCCTTGGGTGGTATAGGGCTATTCAGTCTTTCTACCTGATCTTAACTTAATGTTGGAAGATGGAATCTTTCAAGAAAAGTGTCCATTTCATTTAGGTTTTCAAATTTTGTGGCATATAGGCTTTTGTAGTATGACCTAATGATTGTTTGAATTTACTCAGCTTCTGTAGTTATGTCACACTTTTCATTTCCTATTTTGTTTATTTGGATGGTGTCTCTCTGCCTTTTAGTTAGCTTGGCTAAGGATTTGTCTATGTTGTTGATTTTCTCAGAGAACCAGCTTTTTGTTTCATTGATTCTTTGAATAGTTTTATTTGTTTCTAATTGATTGATTTCAGCCCTGAGCTTGATTATTTCCAGCCTTCTGCTCCTCTTGGGTGTATCTGCTTCTTTTTTTCTAGGGTTTTCAGTTGGGCCATTAAGTTGTTTGTATGTGATGTTATGAATTTCTTCTTGCAGGCTCTTAGTTCTATAGTTTTTCCTCTGAGCGCTGCTTTCAATATGTCCCATAAATTTGGGTATGTTGTGCCTTCATTTTCATTGAATTCTAGGAAGTCTTTAATTTCTTTATTTATTCCTTAACCCAGCTGTCATTGAGTAGCAAGTTGTTAAGTTTCCATGTGCATGTCCGCATTTTGTTATTTCTGTTGTTGTTGAGGTCCAGCTTTAGTTCATGGTTGTCAGATAGAATACAAGGGATTATTTCAATCTTTTTGTATCTTTTGAAGCTTGCTTTATGACCAACTATATGGTCTATTTTGGAGAAGGTTCCATGTGGTGCTGAAAAGAAGGTATACTCTTTTGAGTTTGGATGAAAAGATTTGTAGACATCTATTAGGTCCATTTGATTTAGGGAATCTGTGTTTTTATTTCCCTATTTGTTTTCTGTCTAGTTAATCTGTCCCTTGGTGAGAGTGGAGTGTTGAAATCTCCCACTATTAAGGTATTAGGATCAATGTGTGATTTAAGCTTTAATATTGTTTCATTAACGAATATAGGTGCTCTTGTATTTGGGACATATATATTTAAAATTGTGATGTCCTCTTGGTGGGTTTTTCCTTTGATGAGCATATAGTGGCCTTCCTTATCTTTTTTGATTAACTTGGGTTAAAAGTCTATTTTATTAGATATTTAGGATGGCTATTACAGCTTGTTTTTTGGATCCATTTGTTTGAAAAACATTTCTCCAGCCCTTTACTCTGCGGTCATGTTTATCTTTGTTGCATAGGTGTGTTTCTTGGATGCAACAGAATGTGGGATCCTGTTTCCTCAACCATTCTGTTAGTCTGTGTCTTTTTATTGGGTTGTTGAGTCCGTTGATGTTGATAGATAGTAGTGACCAACAATTGTTACTTACTTTTGATGTGGGGTTGGTGGTGTTACTGACTTTCATTGCTTGTATTCTTTTGGGCTTTTTGTTGTGTAGTTATCTATTTCCTCTGTTTCGTTAGATGTAATTGTTTTCTTTGGTTTGGAGTTTCCCTTCTAGTAAGTTCTGTAGAGCTGGGTTACTATGTAGATATTGTTTAAATTTGGTTTTTCATGGAATATTTTGAATTCTCCATCTATGTTGATTTACAATTTTGCTGTGGATAGTAGTCTGGGTTGGAATCTGTGGTCCCTTAAGGACTGTATAATTTCTGTCCAGGACCTTCTGGCTTTCATAGTTTCTGTTGAGAAATCTGGTGTGATTCTGATAGGTCTACCCTCATATGTTACTTGGCCATT
>NW_026590039.1:0-3195 GCF_907164565.1 Psammomys obesus | reverse complement strand
CTCTGTTGGACGATATTTGACCCCATTTGGGAATCCCCAGAATTGGGACTGTAAAACCCTGTTGCCTGGACCATAACCTGACCATTGCCTCAGAGACTCCAGCCAGAAATGAGCTTGGACAGATGCTCAGACTTGCACCTAAGAAAGGTGCAGAGCTCTAGGGATCCTGAGTGTTGGGGGAAAAAAATGGAAGGCCCTGGAGGTGCGAGGAACCTCACTAGAAGACAAACAGAAACAGCTGACTCAGCCCCCAGGGTGATTGCAGAGACTGAGACATCAAATAAGGAGCATGCTTGGTCTGGACCTAGGGACCCTGCACACACGTAGCAGGTGGGAGTTGAATCCTTGTGCTTAATGTGGGTTGCCCTACGAGGGAGGTGTTTTGTGAGTAGCACAGCGGCGGTGGAGAGTTGTTTCTAACCTGGACTTTGTTGTTGCTATCCTGATCAGTTTTTGAAGGACAGTTATATAATGTTAGTTTCAATTATGATCAGGATAAATATGTAATGTGTCTGCTATTGTACTCTGCGTCATTAAATTATTTTTAGGCATTAATATGACCTGGTTATTCTTTTCATTTGGAAATCAATGTAAAGAGGAGATATGATTATCTTTCAAGCTGAAAAGAGGTGTGATCATGAGTCTTGGTTTTTAACTTGACTGCATATGGAATTAAGGAAAACACCCAAATTAGGGACCGAATTGTAAAGTGCTCTTGCTTATTTGAAATAGTCTTCTCAACTTCTCTTCTGGATCTATAAGGCTGAAAAACACACAATTAATCCATTTCTTCATACTGCAAAACCAACCACTCATCTTTGCCTCATATTCTACTGGAAACCTATACAAGGACATGGAAAAAGGAATGTTTTACACTTTGCCTGTTCCCTTTTGCTTTGGTAGCATGTCTATTTCTTCATTGACTATAGAACCTTCTTCTTGAGGATTTCGGTGTATATGAAGGTGAGTTGAGCCAGCCAGCCTCATTGGCTAAGCCACTAATAGATTCCTCGATTTTCCATTTTCAGCCATTTACTGTTGAATTAATTGACTCACAGATTGTAAATCATTCTCATAAATCCTTTCCTATAAAGAGAGAGTTAGAGGGAAAATAAACTATGCATATAATTATCTTTCACATAGAACTACCAAATTTTCTGCTTTTAATAATTTTATGTAATTCATTCAGAAATCACTTAAACAACAGTAATCCACATATGAGGAGTTAGAGAAAATATTCATCATCATGCATAGTCAAAATGCTACATAAATTTTTGGGTATATTGATGGACTAGGAATTAAATTTTTTGAGGCAGTTATATTCTAAAATATCAAAATTGAATTACAAGTATTTTAATTTTTGCAGCATTTATATATAGTTTATTTTTACCTCAAATTAGTCCCTTCTTTATCGTAATTCCCTCAACACACATTAAAGTGTCTTCATTTTTCATTTTCTTAGGTTACAGAGAATCCATTTTATATGGGGATGTCACCATGAAAATTAACTGTTCTATGCTTGACACTGCTAATACCAAAACATCATTAAAATAATAAGTAGACCTATCAGAATCACACTAGAATTCTCAGCAGAGACTATGAAAGCCAAAAGGGCTTGTATGGATATCATGCAGACACTAAGAGACCACCGATGCCAACCCAGACTACTATACCCAGTATATATGCAACCATCCAGCCCTACAGAATATACTAGAAGGAAAGCTCCAACCCAATAATATTAAATACACTCAAGAAAACATGGTGAGGCCAACACCATGAGAGAAAGTCCATGCCTGACACTGTGTGGATGTATGAACCAGAGTCATGACAGCCTAGAGACATACTAGAAATGTAAACATGACAGGCAAAAAAAAAATGTCAATGAAAGATACTATGCTATAATCAGAGATGAGTGCCTAGCCCAGTTGTCATCAGAGAGACATCACCCGGCATCTGATGGGAGCAGATGCAGAGACCCACAGCCAAACACAATGATGTATCCAGCGGAACCCCTCAAATGAGGGAATATGTATTGTAGGAACCAGAGATATCAAGGACACAAGAAAATGGCTCACTGAGTCAATTGGGCTCATAGGGGATCACAGAGACTGAAAGAAAAAAAGCAAACATTTTATGAGTCTTGTGAGCTAGGTTGTCTGCCTACATCTTATGATTATTAGCCTGATGTTGCTGAGGGACTTCCAACAGTGAGAGTGTGTGTGTGTGGGGGGTTCTCTGACTCTTTTTCCTGTTCTAGCTATACTTTCTTCATGTATTGCTTTGACCAACTCTGCTGTGTGGGATTGCTCCTAGTCTTATTGTAACTTGTTATGCCATCAGATTTTTTTTCATTGAAAATAAAGAAACAGTGGATCTGAAGGAATGGTGAGCTGGGCAGAGTAGAAGTGGATAGATGTGGCTGGGACAAGTGGAGGAACAGGAAACTGCATTTGGGATATAGTGCATAAAACAAGAACAAAAATGAAATGCTAAAACGAAATAAACTATCAGCAGCTAGGGCTGTTGGTGAGCACCTGCAGTCCTAGCACTCAGGAAGTTAAAGGTACATGGATCTCTGTGACTTCAAGCACAGCCTGTTCTAAAAACAGAGTCCAGGACAGCCAAAACTATTCAGAAAAATCCTGTCTTCAAACAAACAAAAAACTTTCAGCATTTGGTGTTTCATCTTTAGGAACTTTGTTTTATGTCCTACTTTTTTTAATTTTTTATTTTTTAATATGAGGTACAGTTTATTAACTTTGTATCCTAGTTGTAGCCCAGTCCCTTATTCCCTCCCTATCCCACCCACCCTCTCATTTCCTCCCTACCCCTTTCCAAGTCCACTGATAGGGGAGGGCCTCCTCCTGTTCCAATGACCCTAGCTTATCAGGTATCATCAGGAATTGCTGCAATGTCCTCCTCTGTGGCCTAACAAGTCTGATTTGCCCTTGGGAGGTGGGGGGGCAAAGAGCCAGCCATTGAGTTCATGTCTGAAATAGTTCCTGTTCCACTTAGTATGGTACACACTTGGATACAGAGCTGACATGAACTACATTTGAGCAGGGGTGCTAGGTTATATGTATACATGGTCTTTGATTGGAGAAACAGTCTCATAAAAGACCCCTGTGCTCTGATGTATTTGGTCCTTGTAGAGTTCCTGTCCTCTCCAGGTCACACTAACTCCCCCTTCTTTCA